>NC_139227.1:99629191-100143968 GCF_055691185.1 Crinia signifera
ATATAGTATTCCCTAGGCAAGGCATAGCACCAACTTGTCTACTCTGAACATTCTACGACTAAATGTCCATATGTAGAACGCAATATATTGTCGGATAGATTTGTATTTGGATTTAATATATATAGAAATTCTTCTTGTCAAATTAAATGGTATCTGGAATTATTATAAGAATTTAATTTTTTCAGCTGCCAAGAGAAACGTGTATCCAAATGAATACATGTACAAGAAACAGCCACTTATTTTCTCTACAAGGGATGAGGTGCTGTTAATGTAAGACCAACATGATAATGAAGGGGTTAAAGCTCTTCGACACCATTTGCATGCTGGGACTTGGAGGCGCCATGGACGATGGGATATAGCATTGGCTGTTGTAAATCTCCTCCTCTCATTTGGGTGGTTCTCCTCTGTGTGTTATCATCACTGGTGCTGGGCAGGGGAGAGACTGCAGGAATGTGCTGTTGTCGCAGGGCTGACATCTCTCTCTCTCTCTCTCTCTCTCTCTCTCTCCTCCATTGTCCTTGTTTAGGTGCAGGACAAAGAGGGGTTACATGTTGCAAGTGTCAGATGTATCCAGGTCCTGAGCTACAGATGGAAGTCAGTGTATCAGGTAATGCTGCATTCCCTCCTCTTATATGACTGCATGCTCTCTCTGAGATTTTATTGGCAAAAAAAAATCATCATTGAGGAAGCAGTGAGATGTCACAGCTGCACAGAGGAATCCTGCAAGCTATCTGTAGGAGTGTATGTATATCGGTTATGTGTAGGGCCAGATGGGACTTGTAGTTGAACAAAGCTGGTGACTGACAGATGTTAGAAAAATATGTCTAAATATATGTATGTATAGTACAGTAGGAATAAGCATAGTGTTTGTCTTTGTGTGTGTGTGTGTGTGTGTGTGTGTGTATACAGTATATATATATATCATCTGCCAAATTTGCCTGAAGAAGGGAATAAATCTCCTGAAAGCTTGCACATTGACGTTATATCTTATTTCAGTGGTTCTCAAACTGTGGGTCCTGACCCCAAAGTGGGTCCCAACCTTCTGAGCATGGGGTCGCGACTCCATGTTGCTGACCATCAGGCTGATGACTTTTCTAATGTCAGTGATTCAAGGAGACTGAAAAATCTGTTGAGTTGTCTGTTATTTTAGACTCCTCCCATCACTTTGTGCCTCCACAATGCTGCCATGTATGTGCTGTCTGCTGACTACACGTGTGATGTGATGGGTTATGGTATATTAGACTCCTCCCATCACTCTGTGCCTCCACAATGCTGCCATGTATGTGCTGTCTGCTGACTACACGTGTGATGTGATGGGTTATGGTATATCAGACTCCTCCCATCACTTTGTGCCTCCACAGTGCTGCCATGTATGTGCCGTCTGCTGACTACACGTGTGATGTGATGGGTTATGGTATATTAGACTCCTCCCATCACTCTGTGCCTCCACATTGCTGCCATGTATGTGCTGTCTGCTGACTACACGTGTGATGTGATGGGTTATGGTATATTAGACTCCTCCCATCACTCTGTGCCTCCACATTGCTGCCATGTATGTGCTGTCTGCTGACTACACGTGTGATGTGATGGGTTATGGTATATTAGACTCCTCCCATCACTCTGTGCCTCCACAATGCTGCCATGTATGTGCTGTCTGCTGACTACACGTGTGATGTGATGGGTTATGGTATATTAGACTCCTCCCATCACTCTGTGCCTCCACATTGCTGCCATGTATGTGCTGTCTGCTGACTACACATGTGATGTGATGGGTTATGGTATATTAGACTCCTCCCATCACTCTGTGCCTCCACATTGCTGCCATGTATGTGCTGTCTGCTGACTACACGTGTGATGTTATGGGTTATGGTATATTAGACTCCTCCCATCACTCTGTGCCTCCACATTGCTGCCATGTATGTGCTGTCTGCTGACTACACATGTGATGTGATGGGTTATGGTATATTAGACTCCTCCCATCACTTTGTGCCTCCACAATGCTGCCATGTATGTTCTGTCTGCTGACTACACGTGTGATGTGATGGGTTATGGTATATCAGACTCCTCCCATCACTCTGTGCCTCCACAATGCTGCCATGTATGTGCTGTCTGCTGACTACACGTGTGATGTGATGGGTTATGGTATATTAGACTCCTCCCATCACTCTGTGCCTCCACAATGCTGCCATGTATGTGCTGTCTGCTGACTACACGTGTGATGTGATGGGTTATGGTATATCAGACTCCTCCCATCACTTTGTGCCTCCACAGTGCTGCCATGTATGTGCCGTCTGCTGACTACACGTGTGATGTGATGGGTTATGGTATATTAGACTCCTCCCATCACTCTGTGCCTCCACATTGCTGCCATGTATGTGCTGTCTGCTGACTACACGTGTGATGTGGTGGGTTATGGTATATTAGACTCCTCCCATCACTCTGTGCCTCCACAATGCTGTCATGTATGTGCCGTCTGCTGACTACACACGTGAGGTGCTGACCTTCTGCAGTAACTTGCTGGGGTCCTGGAATTATTTTTATTGTCTTATGGGGTCCCAGTGCAAAATAGTTTGAGGACCGCTGTCTTATTTGATGAATCTGAGGGGTGCTCAGATTCATCATGGATTCATGGATATGGTTTGCATAATGGTTATGGCTTTTTTGCGCGCCTACTCCGGCTGCCTACCGATTATCACTAAGGTCACCCTCAGACCTTCAGGTTAAAGGAAGTTAGGAAGTTTGGTGTGACAATCGTGATTGGCGCCAAGGGTTAAAATATGACAGGGTTTATTGATACATAAACATATACATATATAAAATGGTGTTTATAAAAGACATATAGAACATGAAAAAAGGGAAAATCATGTGAAATCTTCTTACCCCTAAGGGTATTTGGAGCTAGCAAGGATGGAATATGGCAGGATGCAGTCCGGATTGTGCACCCTGCTTGAGGCTCCAAATACCTTAGCACTGGGTTTGTTCCTGATTCAGGTTGTGGATACCAGTCACTGCCGACGCGTTTCAAGCATCTGGGTGCTCTTCTTGACTGCGCCCAGGAAGAAGGGCACCCAGATGCTCAAAACGCGTCGAAATAAACCCTGTCATATTTTAACCCTTGGCGCCAATCACGATTGTCACACCAAACTTCCTAACTTCCTGGTTTGCATAATGTTGTCTTGTGCACCACGGTTGTTGTGATCACCTATGTGGTTTAGGAGGTTGCTGGCCTATTGGAACATTCTTATATACATATACATGCTGTTTTGTACTTTAGTTTGGGCTTTGGTAAAATGTAAACCTATTCGTATCCTCTATTGACCTTGTTTACGTTATTGGGTACTTATGTAATATCTGGACTCCCGGTTTTCTTATGAGACCATGTCCGCTCGCCACGCTTCGGGCACGGTGGCTCGCTGCGCTCGCCACACTATATAAAATCAACTCCATGCGTAGTTGGATAGTAGGGGTATGAAAAAATGGGGTGCATTTAACATGGGAGTCCAGATAATACATAAGTACCCGTTATTGATCTTTCTTGTTTTGGAGAATAGCGTTGGTTCGCCCTATAGACTGAGTTGTGACGCAAACTGCAGATGCCAGTCTGTAAGGCGCTTGTCATTTTGTGCAACAACCGGGGATGACGTGTGACCCATGTGATCACTCAGTGCTATTTGTTAAACTTACTTCTTGTTCATGTAGACAACAGGAATATATAAGAAATACAGAGGACACCTGGCAATTGTCCTAAAAATGTAAGAGGGAGATTATCCAGCCTTGGAGAGTGGGAGGGGAGAAATGCCCAAAGCAACCAATCAGCTGATATCTTTCATTTATCTAGGAGAGTCTTTGAAATGACAGCTAGGAGCTGATTGGTTGCTTTGGAAAACATATTTACTTTATCTCTCTCCAAGGATCCTGCATAGCCTGATTTGTTTGAAGTTGTAAAATTTTAAATTTTTCCAGATCGGCGGATGATTTTCCGCAGCTGGCGCAAAATGTCATCTGCTTAGACAGAAGTGCGGTGGGGATAATGTGACCAGGTTTATGACAATATGAGGGCTTGGCAATGCCGATATTTGTGGAGTTTAGTGATTGTTGGTAAACGGAGGATGTGTCTAGGTCATATGGCAGTGGTTTCACTACAGAGGTGCCGGTGGTACAGGCACAGGTGGTACAGGCTTTTGCCAGGTGTTACCCCCGTCCCCAGGGGGGGACACCAAAATACCAGATTATGGGTCTAATTCAGCATGGATTGCTATATAGATAAAGCGCAGTGGACGATGTGCAAAAAGCCACGGCCCAGAAGGAAAGAATAAATGCCCTTGGCAAAAATCGTGAATGCAACTCTAACTGCGGTGCATTCGCAAAGCCATTTGCAATTCCCGGAACATCTAAAGGCCCCCATACATAGAGCCGACTTGTCCTAAGGACAAGTCGGACCCAATTCTCCTCCGAGCCGCCCGGCAGCTCCCCGGGAGGCTCACATACGATTAGGACTTTGATGGGCCATTTTTTACATGTGATAAATCGCATGCGATTTATCACATGTAAAAAAAATAACAGGGAGCTGCAGGGCGGTGAGGAGCAGTGGGGGCGGGCGGCTGGGGAGGAAGCAGCGCGGCGCAGCAGCGCGGCGCAGCAGCGCGTTACCATATCAGTGCTGGGGCGGGCGGCGGTGACAGTCAGTCTCCACTGTCTACTATAGCGCTGTAGCGGGCGGGCAGCCGCGGCCATTACAAGTTTAAAATAACATGTCAAATGACTGCCCGGCTAATGATTGGCTGAGATAGAGCACTCTCAGCCAATCAAATGCCGGAGAGTCATTTGACACATTATTTTAAAGATGTAATTGCCGCCGCTGCCCGCCCGCTACAGCGCTATAGTAGACAGTGGAGACTGACTGTCACCGCCGCCTGCCCCAGCACTGATCTGGTAATGTGCTACTGCGCCCGGCTGCTTCCTCCCCAGCCGCCCGCCCCCACTGCTCCTCACCGCTACGGCGCTGGACAGTGAAGAGAGACTGACTGTCCAGCGCCGACTGATTTATTAAACATCGTATGTCAAGCCGGTCCGACCCCTGGGGCCGGGTCCGATACGCACGGGACCGCGCATCAGACCCGACCCCATGTCATGAAGAACAGATTTGGTCCAATTTATCAGGCCGATTGATCGCAATCGGCCGAAATCGGTCCAAATCGGCTCGATGTATGCCCACCTTAAGATTACTTGCCACCTGTGCAAATCTGAGTAAAGGCCCCATAAAATATTGCATCTTCTCCAAGGGGAGGAGTCACCGCCGATCCCCCTTGAACTGTCTGTGAGCCTCCTGGGCGGCAGGATTACATACGATATATCTTATGTGGGCCTTTTGAATACGATATATCGTATGCATTCCCATTTCCTTCTGCCGGGAGGCTGTCAGAGTCGGAGGTCGGATGTGCAGCAGGTCCAATCTCCAACTCCAATCTGATGCGCATAGAACCGCACATGTGATTTGTCCAATTTTCACACAGAAGCTGTGTAAGAAGACACAGCTGCAAATGCGTCGCTGAATCAGGCCCTGAGTGTGTAACATGGCTGGCTGCCTTATGTAAGTACATTTGGGAGATCCTTTCAGATCACAACGTTTAGACAAGATCAGAAATCTGTATCATCTATTTCTACAACAATCCCATATCTGGGACTATTTGAAGGAATGTGGGCCAAAATATGATGCATATGGAACTAGATTGGCAGATACAATTCTCTTGTTACTTTCAGGATCTGTCCGCTATGTGCATTGGCTGCTGATATACAGTACTGTTACTACTAGGCCGTAAACAAGAATTTAATATTTTTTTCTTTAATTATTAAGCTAGGTATCTTAATTTGAAGGATGTCAGATGCAGAGCTCAGAGGGGTGTTCCATAGCCTCTCTGCTCATTACATTATGTACCATGTGGCTGTGGTTGCTATATTAACAAAGCATCCTCACTCATTTATAGCAGCCTGGAAACTAAAAGAAAGGAGTACTTGTTTCCTAGAAGGGCGCCCATCGCGGGCATCACATTTACATCGCATGCCATTATAATGGCATGCGATGCGACCGATGCGATGGCCGCGATTTTACATAGAAATGCATGGTAAAATGTAAATCGCGTCGGTCGCATCGCATGCGGCCAAAAAAATCGCATGCGATGCGACCAACGCGATTACCGATTTTACATAGGGAACAATGTTAAATGGCCCAATTGACCCAATTTCACATAGGGAACAATGTTAAATGGCCCACAGACCCCAAATAGCCACCCTGAAGTGTGAAATGGCCCCCCCAATTGTTAACGCCACCCCACGATCAATGTCAACCCGAAGCGCGGCGGTACGCGTCCTCCAACCTTTTCATACCCCCACTATCTACGTCGGCGTGGAGTTGCGAAGCGTGGCGAGTGCAGCGCGCCCCGCGAGGGGACGCGGAATACGAGCCCGAAGCGTGGCGAGCGCAGCAAGCCCCGCGAGGGGACGCGGAATACATTGTAAGTAATCCGTGTCCGCTCGCCACGCTTCGGGAGCGTGTTCCGCGTCCGCTCGCCACGCTTCGGGCTCGCCACACTTTCTATTCTCAACTCCACGCCGACGTGGATAGTGGGGGTATGAAAAGGTCGGAGGACACGTACCGCCGCCCCTCGCGGGCTCGCTGCGCTCGCCACGCTTCAGGTTGACGTTGATTGTGGGGTGGCGTTAACAATTGGGGGGGCCATTTCACACTTCAGGGTGGGTATTTGGGGTCTGTGGGCCATTTAACATTGTTCCCTATGTGAAATCGGGTCAATTAGGCCATTTAACAGTGTTCCCTATGTAAAATCGCGGTAATCGCGTCGGTCGCATCGCATGCCATTTTTTGGCCGCATGCGATGCGACCGACGCAATTTTTTTTCCTTGCGATGCCTAAGATCAAAATCGTGGGCGCCCTTCTAGGAAACAAGTACTAACAAATGTAACAAAATGACAAATACTAAACCTTTTTCTGAAGAATCACCACAGTGATCTAGGTTAAATACTCCTAACGTTATAATTTATTTTGAATCTTAATTCTTACAGAATGTTGGAGAATACGCCATTGACTGCATAAAATTACATTACTGAAGGAGCTTGTGAGGATTTGTGCGGGCCGTGACTGAAAATACTGTAGGAGAGGTGCGTACCTGCTTGGAATTGTGGTGAAAACTGGACTCCCCGTAATCTGTATAAGTTGTGCCATTAAGGCAGTCTTTTACAGTTGTCCTACAAGGACTGGATAGAAATGGTTTATAAAATGAAGTAGATTATTGTAAATCATTTGAAAGTTTCCTGTGCATCATGGCTTTCCCGCGTCAAGACAGTCCCTGGTTTTTTTTTAGCCTAAAATCTGAAACTTTAAATCCTTATTTGCCTGTGTTGGATAATCCTATTCTAATTGGGACACAACAGGAAGTAGGGGGTCATCCTTGCCCTTATTTATGGTTGAACAAACTTTAAGTCAAATGCATGACCCAGTTTCTCATTTCACAATTATGGGAGCCATACTTGTGCCTCAAAAATGTTGTTGGTTCTTAGTGAATTGATTGGCTACAGCTATCACATGACCAGAGGTTTAGAACATAAAATGGCTGCCAGTCAAAAGTCTTGTACAACAGTTGTTTTTTGTTTATGATTGAAAATAATAAAATATTTTTAATAAAGTAATATTCATACTGTACACCTGTTTACTTTTTCTTCTACATTAGAAATTTGGTTTCATTCTTTCTAATTGTAATGTATCGGGGGAGGAATATTAATCGTTTCTGGTTTGTTATCATCTGAGGAACTACTGTACAACAAAGTCTTTATGCAAAGTGTTTAAAATTTAAACTTATTAGCACGGCTTTAAAGTTAACTTATAGTTGTTTTTCTGTTTTTAAACAATAAACAGCATTAAATGAGAAAATAATAGAATCGATTTACAAAAACTTCAACCATGTAGAAAATAATAAAAAAATTACATGAAAGGTAAAATATTTTCCCTTCCCAGACAAGTATTTTCCTTTTCTCTATAAATGCACTTCTTGCAAATGCAATATATATATTTTTTATTAAGCCATTAATGGAATATGTAGCTAAAATTCTGCAAAGGCTAGGCAGTGAATTTTTTAAATGGAAGTTTGTGAAAATGAAAGCTGGATATATATTATTTTATCACTATGTTAGGGGCTAAAAATTAAAATTCTATTACATCAGAAATTGTATTATATTATTAATGGTGCTTACATCATAGAAGAATAAATGTGGTTCCTGTTCTTATTTTTTTGACACTAATTAAAAATTAATTATTGTCCATTTTTTACTGTAAATAATATTGCTTTCAGTTAATGGAAACAACATTAATTATAAATAATAATAGCAATAAATATAAAATAATATTGATACTCTGTAAGATTATGAATATTATTAGCCTTCTTAATTAATACATAATAAAGTTATTGCTCATAATAAATATATTCTAATTCTCCAAATTCTGCTCGGCCAGATTATATACTGTATAGTGGCTTTAGTTTAAACAAACTACCTGCAGTGTGGCTATTTGCAAACCACCGGCCATATCCGTAAACTCGAAAATTACTGTCCAAACAGATTCATTCTAAATCCAGGAGTATGGATGGTAGATCCAAATTTTAGTAAATGTACCCAGGGGCGGATTGGAAACTTTTCCCGGTGGGCCGGCCCAAAACTCATTAAAAATAGGCTGGTCGCGCTACCCCCTGGGCTGGCTGGGCACTTTGCCCAAATCCAAAAAGGCAGCGGGAGAGCTGCTGCGCATGCTCGACAGCGCACAGCAACTCCCATGGGCCCTCAAGTGCAGCGGCAGTGGGCTCCCAGTTCCCGCTCCCCCTCTGCCCGGCTGCAGAAGCTCCGCCCCCTCCGCCCGGCATCTGGAGCCAGCAGGTGAATGTACCCATTGGTTTCATCATCAGCAGGTGGTCAGTAGGTATGGCAAAGGCTTGGTGTATCACTGATTGCGGTACATACATTAACAATTATTTTCCTTTTTTATAAAAAATTTGTTATCTACTATCTCAATGTTACTAATTAACAAAAAAGGCTGAAATTGGAGAATTGGAGAAAAAATGGGAAACAATGGGATGGGCAGGTCAACTAACAGAAAAGGGGGTTTCTGTTCTACAGTTGTTCAATTTAAAAAATAAGGATCTTTTCATAGACAATTGTCAACGGACACAACCTCAAAGCCTGGGATGGTTTGTAACTATTATGTTCATATGACAAACACAAAAAGAAACCCGATATGACAACTGACTGCAAAACATTTACATTTCATTACAGACACATATCTTGTCTGTACTTTCAAACTGACCTTACCATTACTTGCTGGGGTGTGAATTGAAAGGTTTAAAGCAGGCATGTCCAAACTGTGGCTCTCCAGCTGTTGTGAAACTATGCATCCCAGCATGCCTTGCCATTGTTTTAGCATTTCCTAATAGCAAAACAGTGGCAAGGCATGATGGGACTTGTAGTTTCACAACAGCTGGAGGGCCATAGTTTGGACATGCCTGGCCTAAAGTGTCTAGGTAGAGAATCAATAGGTCAACTCAAAAAGGTCAACATTCAGTAGATCAACAATGACAAAAGGTCAACAGAAATGTGCATGGTTTTGTGGTGTCAATGTCGACGTGTTAACATGGACCCCCATTAAGTTATGCGTACCCTTGCATGGCGTACTTTACCATTCCCAAAGTCCACGTGGATCGTAAAGTCTGAAGAAATACAAAAGATGATTTTTTTTTGTATAAAATTCATGTTGACTTTTTCATGTGTCGACCATTACTATTTGGATCTGTTGTCAATATCAACCTAGTGCATGTTGACCTTTTTGTCAATGTCGACCCAGTATATGCCGACCTGTTGTCAATGTCAACCTAGGTTGAGCTTTTGGCAATGAGTCCACCAAAGGCCGCCCGCAGCCTTGCATGCTGGGACAACACCATTCGATGGTCACCGACCATCGAATGATTTTGCAAGCGCTCGCAGATCTGAGACACCTCTCTAGTGGTCTCAGGTCTGCGGGCGCCCTGTGCAGGAAGAGGGTGGACAGCTGACGCCAGCTCCCGCCCACTGCACCCGCATTAGCGGGGAAATACCATGGGAACGCCCATGAAATGCTGCCCAACTGAAAAGCACACAACTGGGCAAAACCTTGCTGCACTGCGGGTGAGGCAGATGTAACATGTGCAGAGAGAGTTAGATTTGGGTGAGTTTTTTCAAACTGAAGTCTAAAGTGCGGTGTAAACATGGAGCAGCCAGTATTTACCCTGCACAGAAAAATCTCTGCAAGTAACATCGTATCGCCCAGTTGTGTGCTTTTTTTTTTGCATTGCTCACAGAGCTGAATCAGGCCATCTGCGATACCAAAGATCAAAATAACGTGGTGACAAGATTGATATTACCTGGACTTTGAGATCCTTTTGTTAACAAATAACCACAATTATCAGCGAAAAGTGAGATATGCAGAGACACACAGTAGTAGTTTGTACTCTATTCTGCGTAAGTCAGCAGTTCTGTCTAGATTTATAAGAACAACGATTCAGTGTCTGGGCTTTTAAGGTCTCCGGGGAATTTGTTATTAGAAATGATTGTTCTTCTCTCTTCACCCACATTGTAAACTGATTATTTGCCCAGGTATTGTCACAGAAGTACCACAATTGGAAGATACTTTACTTTCCACACATCAACTGAATGATATTAAAAGAAAGAAAACTATACATATCTGCTTTAAGAACACAAAAACAGATTCTTATAGTTACACAAAAGAACTGGATTAACCTTAATTCATGATCTACATCAGACGTCAGGGAACTTTTTATTACCTTTTAACCCAAAATATATTTAGATACGCTGACGTTACCCCTTGATTTGAAAGGAAGGAAATCATATAATTGTAATACACACTGTACCCCAAAAAATTGATGATATATCCTGATAGTACGGTACACAGTCTGGCAGCAATTGATGATGATGATGATTTCCATGTATGGCTGTGTGTGAAACATCATCACCAATGTTGCCAGGCTGTGTGTGGTACAGCCATTGATCATGTGGCATCCAGGTAACTATTGGTGTCAGTATTACAAGATGATATAGTGACAGTCTGTGCAATGTTTCCCCTACACTAGAGATGGGTGTACCCTGACAGGAGCCTATAACCAGATAAGTAGCGGCAGTACAGACTGCGCGCTGCCGAGATGGTGCAGCAACTAGTCGACTCTACTGAAGAAGCGGACGGACTTGGAGGTGGGGCCCGGGGCATCACAATACACAAGGGCCCAATGCACTGCACTGCCACAGTCCTTGTACACTACCGTACTGTAACACACACAACTATATAGAATCTATATGCAATGAAATGAAATTCCTGTGGGTAATGGGCGGCTAAGCTGCCATGGCACAGCCGGGCATGCATATAAATTCATATGCATGCCCGGCTGTGTCTCGGCAGCGCGACTGTCCGCTGCCCCGTCCACTACCCCCAGGAATTTAATTTTTTTTTTTTTTTTATCATGTGTTTTTATTGAATTTTCAAGGTTATACATACATTTTATGCATTAAACTTACTATCATATAAAAGAAAAATAAAGAAAAAAAAAACGTGAAAATGGAAATTGAAATAAATAATTAACAATAAAGAAATTAAACATTAAATGTGTGCTGCATCATTTAAGAGATGTTGTATCATATTATAGTCGCTTATATATGTTTACGATCTAGTATTAATTAACAGGTTCAAAGGCATTTGTGGGTACTTGTGAGTTATCCGGGCGCCCGATGTGGTCATCGTATGCCATTATAATAAGCATACGATGCGACGCGATGCGACGCGATGCGACGCGATTAACCATCGCGTCGTATCTCGTCGCATCGTATGCTTATTGTATGGTATACGATGGGATGCGATGCGACGCGACGCGATGTTTACACTTCCCGCCCATTTTTAAACCCGCCCTCTGGCACATCTGGAAGAAAATCAGTGTGAGGTAGTTTCCAGAGGAGAGAGCAAGTGATTTATAGAGAGAGCAAGTGATTTACAGTATTGGTGTATTTCTGAGGTGAATTTTTGGACATTTGCCCCAATTTTGCCCCATTTGGCCCCTTACACCTGCCCCATTTTGGCCCTTATACCATATTACCCAAAATGGCTTTAGTGGATGGTATTTTCAGCCTCCCTAAAACTGAGGAAGAGACAGTGGTATTCCTACAGGACAAAGGGCTTCTTCCGTCTACAGCCACTTGTCCAAATGGCCACCCTATGCGCCTGGCTATAAAGGAGCGCAGATGGCGGTGCTACATTAAAAGTTGCAACAAAAGGCAGAGTCTGCGGGCCTCACTGTTCTACCCTGGGTGCAGGCTGCCATTCATGAAAATCCTGCAATTCATCTACTGCTGGTGTGATGAACTAACTTCAATAGAGTTCTGTAGTAAGAACTTAAAAATATGCAACAAAAGCACCATATTTTACAACGCATTGATGCGGGAAGCATGCCAATGTGACTTGATGTCACAGCCTACACGCCAGATTGGAGGACCAGGGCAAATAGTGGAGGTAGATGAAACACTGTTTGTGAAACGCCAAGCCAATGTTGGCAGAGTTCTCCCACAGCAGTGGGTGTTCGGAGGAGTGTGCCGGGAGACAGGGGACTGTTTCATGTTAGCAGTTGCCAAGCGAGATGCACCAACTCTCCTCAGTGCCATTGTGGAGCATGTGGCACCTGGCACCACCATTGTGAGCGATTGCTGGCGCGCCTACAAAACTCCTGAACTGGAGCGGGCTGGTTTCACCCACTTGAGGGTGAATCATCGGTACAATTTTGTAGACCCAGAGACTGGTGCACACACCCAGAACATTGAGAGACTATGGGGTTGTGCAAAATGGCGCAACAAACGCCAGCGGGGGACAGCCCGCCATCACCTTGATTCCTACATGCAGGAGTTTGTGTGGCGAAAGTGCCTGGCAGGAGACAACGCATTTGCCCGCATTCTACATGCGCTAACTTTGCTCGATAAATAATGATGGTGATTGATTATTGTGTGCTTTGTGATTGATTGTTTTATTATAATTTATTTCTGTAATATGTTAAATACACAGTTATTCCCTTAAATTCAGTTGTCCTTAATGTGTCAGATATGAATGATATTGATGAATGGTATTGGATGCTTACAGCCACTCCACTATCAACGTGAACCCGAAGCGTGGCGAGCGCAGCGAGCCCGCGAGGGGCGGCGGTACGCGTCCTCCGACCTTTTCATGCCCTACTATCCACTAGGGCGTGGAGTGAGAATAGAATAGTGTGGCGAGCGCAGCGAGCCACCGAGCCCGAAGCGTGGCGAGCGCAGCGAGCCCCGCGAGGGGACGCGGATACCTTCACAGGGAAGCACGTCCCTTTGGCGACGCGGACACCTGGGAAGCCCACAAAGGGACGCGCTTCCCTGTGAAGGTATCCGCGTCCCCTCGCGGGGCTCGCTGCGCTCCCCACGCTTCAGGCTCGGTGGCTCGCTGCGCTCGCCACACTATTCTATTCTCACTCCACGCCCTAGTGGATAGTAGGGCATGAAAAGGTCGGAGGACGCGTACCGCTGCCCCTCGCGGGCTCGCTGCGCTCGCCACGCTTCGGGTTCACGTTGATAGTGGAGTGGCGTTGACAATGGGGATGGGACTGACATTGTGTCACTTTTTGTGACACTTTCTGGGGGTTTTGCCCTGCTAACATCGGGTGCCGTCGCATCGCATCGCATCGTATGCCATGTGGTTAACATGCGATGCGACGTGATCACTTTACATGGTACCCGATGTAAAATCGGGTTTGGGTGGTGATCTCGTCGCGTCGCATCGTATGCTATTTGGTTAACATACGATGCGACGCGATGCGAAATCGGGTTCGGGTGGTGATCTCGTCGCGTCGCATCGTATGTTAACCAAATAGCATACGATGCCATGCGATGCGACGCGATCCGTATACGACCAAAAAATCGGGCGCCCGGATAACTCACAAGTACCGATTTGTCTAATAACAGCTCATTCCATTGTTTATGGACTACAAGCCATTCCACACAGTCTATCTCAAGCCCAGAGGCCAGGTATCTCTGTTCCAGCTCTGTACTCTGCCTCTCCAATTCCATCTCAGCCCTGCGGCTGAAGACTTTTAGCTGTGCAACACGGGTAATCAGTGACCCTCGAAGGAACGCCTTAAATGTATCCCACACTAGCGAGGTGTTCTCTTCCATAGGGTTGTTAGCAAAGAATTCCTCCCACATCGCTAGCAATTCGGAAGCTGCCCCCATCTGCGTCAGCCAAAAAGGGTTAAAGCGCCAAAATTTCGCTCCCCTAGGGCATTCTAGCTCTACCGACAGATATACAGGGGAATGGTCCGAAACGCCCCGGGGTAAATACTCAGTGGCGGTCACAGACGGGATTAGCCGTCTAGAGATCAGGGCCATATCAATACGAGAGAAAACTCTATGTGTGCTCGAGAAGCAGGAGTAGCAATTGGCCGATGGGAACCTAAGCCTCCAAACATCCACCAGACCCACCTCAGCAATAAGACGAGCGAAGGGCGTAGCCCCGCTCCGTCCACCGCCGGGGGCAGGCCTCCATCTATCCAGAGACTCATCCATAACAGCGTTAAAGTCCCCAACGCAAATAACTGGGTGTGAGGGAAAATCCTGCATAAAAGTACACGCTTTATTAATTATTGTGGGCTGGTAGGGAGGAGGGTTATATATAGCTAACAATACGATAGGGGAGTCATGCAGGGTACCTGCCAGGAAAACATAACAGCCCCTGGGGTCTATTTGGACCTTTTGGCATCTGAAGCCCATATTCTTATGTATTAGGACTGAGACACCCCTAGAATTAGGGTGAAAGACGGAGTGGAAGGGTCCATCCCACCCAGGGTTTTTTAAGAGCTAATACACGACTGCCCACAAGGTGAGTTTCAAAAAGACATACAATACCAGGGGAATGAGTCTTAAGTTGATTCAATACCAATGTGCGTTTGACTCGGTCATTAAGACCCCTGACGTTCCATCCTATGACATTCACCATTTTATGTCAGGGGGGGAATGAAAAGGCAGGAGCAAACAACATATTATTGGTCTGGAATGAGCAGTTCCTCCCAGCCCACATGCCACCCAAAAGAACATATATAGGAGTAGCGCACACATTTCAATAAAAGTAAAAAAATCTAACATAACATAAAGAAAACAACAACACCCCGCCCCCTCCCGGCATACCCACCCGAACATAGGTATACTTTTCCCCTAACAATAAACCCTGTATGACCCCTCTAAGGAGTCGTTCTACTAGAAAAAAAAAGAACAATGAACCCCTAAGAGGCAGCTATTACTATGGCCTATAGAACATGGTGATCCTGACCACAAGATGTTTGGTCAGGGGGGGGAGTAGACCTCTCATAAAGGAAACATATCCGTGAGAGTATGTCCCCCACATAGCATTAAAGGTGAAGGCATTGTAACACAACGAATTATCCCACACAGGTTAGTTACTTCCCCCCATAGCAAGAGACTCAAGTAGTTTAAGGAGGGAGTTCCCGGGGGGCCGGTTGTGTGTCCATCCACGTCGAGGCTGCCTGTGGAGAGTCAAAGAAATGGGTCCGAGTGCCAGCAACCACTCGCAGTCGTGCAGGGTAGAGCATGGAGTACTTCAGCTGCAGAGAACGTAGCCGCTGCTTAACACCTCAACTGAAAAGTCCTGGAAAGCTGCCACACGTTGGCCCTCATATTCAAGGGGTCCCTTCACCCTTGCCAATCTGAGAACAGTGTCCCGATCTTTATAGTGAAGGAACTTCGCAATAAACGTACGCGGTGGTGCGCCAGGGGGTAGTGGGCGCGTGGGGACCCTGTGCGCTCTTTCCACTGCAAATTGGTGGGTGAATGCATCCTTCCCAAACAGGGACACCATCCAGGATTCGAGGAAGGATTCTGGGTTTGCGCCCTCCGCCTTCTCAGGAAGCCCCACAAAGCGCACATTATTCCTCCTGAGCCTCCCCTCCATATCAGTCAACTTCTGCTGACATGTAGACATTTGTGATTCCAGTGCGGAGAGGCGGTTAGGGATAGGTGCAGTGGTATCTTCTAGCGTAGAGATCCGGGTCTCAGTCTCCTCTACCCGGTCCCTCAATTTCTGCATGTCCTGACGTAAAAAGTATATGTCGATTTTTACCTCCGCTACCATACCAGTCAGGCGTTTCTCAGAATCAGTAATGGCCTGCAGGAGTTGTGCCAGAGTTACTTCAGCGGGTTCCGCCATCCTGGTTTCAGGGGAGGAGGGCCCAGGAGAGTCCGGTACACTAGGCGGAGGGGGCGCTATAGAGGGCGGGGGGGTTGGTGCTCGCTCTTCTCTAGCAAACTTGGCCAGCCGTGCCGCAGCAGTAGAGCCGGTCTTTCGGCCATAGAACAACAGGAGGACTCCCAGATAGGGATAGCTACAGCTGTTTCTTATCGCCACTAGAGAGGTTGTCAGCAGTAAGGGTTTTTTATTAGGTGTCCAGAATATCAGGGCTTGGGGTCGCACCACAGTCAAAGTCACAGCAGAGGGTGCACAGGTATAAGCCCACTTTAGAGGAGTACGAGGTATTGCGTACTGTGGAAGTCTAGGTACACACACGCCATTTTGTGATAGTATGGCCGCCATTTTGGTTCGCAGAGTTGCGCAAATAAAGTTTCCATACCCGAGTATGCGTGACAATGTGGACCGGAAGAGTAGACATACTATCACATATAAATTCATAATAACACACTTACACGAAATGAAATATAGTTAAAAGGTTTAGAACGCCACACATAGCTTAGTTAGCCCTACACACACCTGTCTATATCGTGTTTAGTACCGTTCCGTTCAGCTCATTATGCAAAGTATTCCGGTCATTGCGAATATTTCGCAATGTACACTGTCCGATAGTTATGGACATATTCCATATCCCAGAGACAGTTTCTGTTGTAAGTAGTTAACAAAGGAAACTAGATAAAACCGGTTCTTATCCTTGCTGACGCCGAAACCACTGAACAAAGGACTCTTAAAGTTCACTCCCCTGCACCTGGTCAGACCAGGTACAGCGTCTAACCTCCAATCACAGTGGACCGGACATATGATCTCTGACCAATGAGAATGGCCTTTGACCTCCCCTTTCTGACCCTATAAGATAGGCGACCCGGAGCAGGCTCGGTCACTTCGGCACAACTAACTTCCCTGGACCTTCCTACCGGACTATCGCTCATTCCTGAACGATAGTGAGCTCTGACCGGACGGCGCTTCGCATACTAGAGTGAGACGGGTAACGGTTGCATTTCACGGTATTTATCCTTGTAGTATTGTTGGCTGGTTGTGTCTTGTATTATTGTATTCTTTCCCCTTAGCAGAGATTGTTAGCATTCATTGTTAGTATATTGTATCACTTGTTATACCTGTTTGATTCTTATTTCTGTAATCCCCTTTTGTCCATTAGGGACTTTAATACAACCTTTTATGGAGTTCTAACCTCCTTACTTCTATTCAGTGGTCGTGTCTGGTTATTCGCATAATAGCGATAAGGTACATTGCGGACTCTGTCCTTTAAAGTATATTCGCAGAATTAGAGACAAAGTCCTGCGAAGGGATCTCTTATCAAGGTATTGGTTCTTAAGTGTATAACATACAATTAAAAGGTACGCTACGCTGCGCTACGTTTTTGTTCGCACGTAGCTAGGTATAAAGGGTAAGCAGGTTACGGACACATTACGTAACCTGCGCTTTTCACATATTGTATCTCTGGTAATAATCAAATCGTCATTAACAGTACGTTCCTCAATGACAGTTATGATAGACCGTCACATGAGCGGAGCACAGTAATAGGATAGGATGTTGGGTTCAGTCAGCTCTGTGAGGCAAGGCAGCACACTCCACTTGCAGCCCTAAGCTGGCAGCTATTTATATGGGGAGAATATCAGCGTTATCTTGTGCACCAGCAGGTAGCACAGGCAGAACAGGGGTACTGCAGCGTTTTTGTCCCAAGATGGTGGGGGCAGCTCACTATTTGGCAGGAGCTTTTCTCCTGCAGGTATCAGCAGTTAGGCAGGGAACTCTAGGGTAGTGGGATCAAGCACTGCACCTCTCTCCGTTCCCCTTACTTAGGGGGCTGATCTCAGAGGGGTCTCAGGTCTCTGAATAGCACAGCAGCTGCAGGGGGGGCGCCTCCAAGATGGCGGCAGGTACTCACAATTTGGCAGGCTCGCTGTTACATGGAAGCCGACCAGGAGATTACAGGCGTCAGGCGCAGCAGTCGGCGCCTCCTCTCCGTTCCGCTCCACAGGTGCAGGTGTTCTTGCAGGGGGGAGGCTTGGGCCGTGAGGGAGCCCGTCAGCTCCGGTGCCTCGCAGCCGGCGGGTATCAGCCCAGGCGCACGCGGAGGTTGCAGGCTTCCGTCTGCCTGGCTCAGGAGTCGTCTGTCCCCGCACCCTCGCCAGCGAGGGGGATCCGACGTCAGCAGGCACAGCGGGGTCTCTGGGCTTCCTCCTCCGGGCGATGCCGCACAGCAAACGGCAGACGGCTGGTCAGCGCTCGTCTCCCTCCCCTTCCAAGATGGCGCCGGCAGCGTGACACAGACAGGGGGATCTCTCCGGAGTCTGGCACAGAGCAGCTCCGACGGCACAGGGGTCCCTTCTCGAGGTCAGTGCGTTCAGGGGGACAGGTGCCAGCTATGCCCACCTCTGAGAGGCTCTTCCCCACCCGACACAGGATAATAGCAGGATTATTGGATCAGGAGCAGTGCAGGCACGCGTCCTACTCCATCTGCCGCTAGGCCACGCCCCCCAGGAATTTAATTTTTACCCCATTTGGGGTAAATTACCCCTGTTCCCTGACCACTGATCTACATTGACATCCACTATTTCTATTTCACCAGCCCCATGGCATGTAGAAGTGGAAACCGTATCTAATGGATAAGTTTACTAAGATGGGAGTTCTTTTAAAGATGTGATGTTGCCCATGGCAACCATTTCGATTCCATTATCTTCTAGAAGATGTTTAATAAATAAGAAGTAGAATCTGATTGGGTGCTGGAAGTAACATCCCATCTTCAATAGAACTCCTGGAATGTAGTAGAACTTCCTCAATTGCTAAGAAGATGAATCAAATAAAATCATTACCCCAGTTTCTGGTCTTTATGGTCCATATTTTCACCTGGTGTACATGCATCTTGCTGCTGCTGCTGTTTTTCTTCTTCTTTTTTAAATGCTTTTAGTCTGTGGGGAAGGATTTAACATGATATTTGTATAAATCTGTTTAACTTGGTTTACATGCAAACAAACGATAAATAAAAGCATAAAAACGTTTTATAGAAAAGAAGGTGGATTTGAACGTACAAAACAACGGTGTGCAAAGGGCTAATTAAAAAAAAAATCTATATCGGTATTAACCCTTTGATTGCCAACATCCGCAAAAAAAATGGCAGCGTTGCTCACATTCGTTATATAATTTCAAATAAAAAATGTTGTGTAAAAAAAAAAAAGCTTAGCACGGCCACAACGATCATGATCGCGGTCATCGGGTGTAAAATCGGGGGCATTGCGGGCACTAAAAAATCGGGTGCGATGGGCCAGACGCGATGCCCGCGATTTCCCCATAGAGAACAATGTTAAATGCCTCAATTTACCCGCGATGACCCCGATTTCCCATAGGAAATAATGTGAAATGGCTCAATTTACCCAAATTATCATAGGGAACAATGGTAAATGGGCCAAAAACACCCCTGAACATTGAAATGTCCCCCCAAAAGTAGTATACGCCACCCCGCGATCAACGTGAACCCGAAGCGTGGCGAGCGCAGCGACCCCGCGAGGGGCGGCGGTACGCGTCCTCCGACCTTTTCATACCCCCACTATCCACGTCGGCGTGGAGTTGAGAATAGAATAGTGTGGCGAGCGCAGCGAGCCACCGAGCCCAAAGCGTGGCGAGCGTACGCGGATACCTGTGAAGCCCGCGAAGGGACGCGTTTACCTGTGAAGGTATCCGCGTCCGCTCGCCACGCTTCGGGCTCGGTGGCTCGCTGCGCTCGCCACACTATTCTATTCTCAACTCCACGTGGACGTGGATAGTGGGGGTATGAAAAGGTCGGAGGACGCGTACCGCCGCCCCTCGCGGGCTCGCTGCGCTCGCCACGCTTCGGGTTCACGTTGATCGCGGGGTGGCGTAAACTACTTTTGGGGGGACATTTCACTGGTCAGGGGGGTTTTTTGGGGTTTCTGGCCCATTTACCATTGTTCTCTATGATGATTTGGGTAAATTGACCCATTTAACATTGTTTCCTATGGGAAATCGCGGTCATCGCGGGTAACGTTACCCATTTAACATTGTTCCCTATGGGGAAATCGCGGCCATCGCGTGTGGACCATTTAAGCATTTTTAGCCGCACACGACGCGACCGACGCGATTTTCACTGTTTTCAATGCATTTCAATGGCAAAATCGGGGGCATCGCGTCGGTCGCGTCGCAGGCCACTAAAAATTACACCCGATGGCCGCGATTGTGGCCGTGCTAGGAAACAAGTACCGTATTTCCTATTACAGGTCATTATGATGAATAAAAAATGTTTGCTTGCCAATTTGCACACCTATTTTGACAACTTCCCTTGGTACACAAAGGGTTATGTTCTCACAATGCTGGTGATGCGTCAACCCATATATTTTGGGAAGACCGCGAGTAGGTCATACAGGGCACACATTTTAAAAAACTGAAAAAATATATTGAATCGGACTCTTAAATCTTGTAGAATTTTCTTTTTTTGTCGTTGAAAGGTTCAAAGACATAAAAATCAACACATAGTAACTGTTAGTACAATAATAGAGCAATAGAACAACAAGGAAATGGTTGGTCCATGATAATATACAACACAAAATAGGTATACAACAATAGTAATAGGAGAAACCTCATGCATACCAGAATATCAGAGGGTGGGGTCTGTCATGACATCTGATAACATCATGTAGCAGAGTCAGAACAGGTGGATTCCACTGGCTAAAATCTTAAGGTTTTACAATGTGACCCAAAATGCTTAACGCAAAATATCCATCTGTCTATAAACAGTGGCGCCAAGAGAGGGGGAGGGTACTAATTACCTGGGGCCAGGTTTAATGGAGGGGTCCAGTTACCTGACAGCAGCTCTTCTCAATACAACACAAGGGAGGTGCTTACAGTGCTATTTGTTCTGTATTTTATGTTAAGGGTGCATGGCCATGCCTCCTGTCACTAGGCCACACCCACTGTAATGAACTTGGGTCCAGACAAGCTCTCTGCCGCCCATTCTAAATTGTTCTGGACCTCTAGCATCTGTTATGGAAGAGAACTCCGTATAGCGGTACCCAAAGTTCTGGATTTAAGGAGCGCTGGCTGGCTTGTGAGCATGAAACCCCTGGCAACAAGCATGTAACCCCTGGCAACAAGCATGTAGGGAAAAAAATAAAAAATTAATGGAGAAAGGGTGGAGGCGGAATAATCTTTATGGTGAAGGGGGTTGCAAAATGTATATTCACGCCACTGATAGTTCGCATAGTGGGGTCTCACAGGAGCCCTGCAACCCCAGGTAAAATCCACCACTGGCAAGGACCATAAGAGAACAGGCAACATCACTGGAACCTTGTGCTAAATTTTGCTGTTGGGCCCTATGAAAACATTTATGTTAGAGCTGCACTCCCTTTCTTGTTATATATGATACTCTACTCTGCCACACCTGGGATGTAGGGATTCCCTCTCACCATCAGTAACCACCTGTTACAGACTTCTGCGTATGTGGGGACCCATTGGTGCAACATCTCCTAGTTGGTGGCAGTTCATACACACTTACTATGGACCAATGCTGTGCTTTACCAGCAGGCAGAGGGTGGAGCTTGGAGATGCTGGACTTCACCTCAAGCAAGCTGGAGCTTAGCTGGCAGTCACAGGATACACAATCCGGCAACTTTGAAGCAAGATGGTTATTTGCTATTGCAAAATGTTATATGTTTATTTATTTTTTAAGATTAGTCTTAGTTGAAGGTGCAGTACCACAGATACACACATGGATGGCGCAATAATCCATAGGATGGCAGATCTCTCATTCTGTGAAATTGGTGTTTCTGGGCAACTGGATGGAATGGATCTGTCTAGTGGAAGGTGCCGTAGGCATGTAGGCCAAATCCTGTGGCTGTTGACAGCATGCAAACACAGAAGATAGTTCTAATAAAGTTGGGTACCATCCGGTATCACCCCACTGCTCACAAATTCTGGGAGCCATCCGGTATCACCCCAACTGCTCACTAATTCTGGCTACCACCGGATTTCACACTACTGCTCACTAATTCTGGGTACAACCACTGCTCACTAATTCTGGCTACCACTCAAGCAGTGGGGTGACACCGAATGGCACCCAGAATTAGTGAGCAAAGGTGTGATACCGAATGGCAGCCAGAATTAGTGAGCAGAGGTGTGATACCGAATGGCACCCAGAATTAGTGAGCAGTAGTGTAACATCGGGTGGTATTAGTGAGCAGTTGTTGTACCCAGAATTAGTGAGCAGTGGGGTGATCCCGGATGGCACCCAGAATTAGTGAGCAGTGGTGTGACACCGGATGGCACCCAGAATTACTGATCATTAATTCTGGGTGCCATCCGGTGTCACACCACTGCTCACTAATTCTGGGTGCCATCTGGGATCACCCCACTGCTCACTAATTCTGGGTACAACAACTGCTCACTAATACCACCCGATGTTACACTACTGCTCACTAATTCTGGGTGCCATTCGGTATCACACCTCTGCTCACTAATTCTGGCTGCCATTCGGTATCACACCTCTGCTCACTAATTCTGGGTGCCATTCGGTGTCACCCCACTGCTCACTAATTCTGGGTACCATCCGGTGTCACACTACTGCTCACTAATTCTGGGTTCCATCTGGTGTCACACTACTGCTGACTAATTCTGGGTGCCATCCGGTGTCACACTACTGCTCACTAATTCTGGGTTCCATCCGGTATCACACTACTGCTCACTAATTCTGAGTGCCATCCGGTGTCACACCACTGCTCAGTAATTCTGGGTGCCATCCGGTGTCACCCCATGGCTCACTAATTCTGGGTGCCATCTAGTGTCACCCCACGGCTCACTAATTCTGGGTGCCATCTGGTGTCACACCACTGCTCACTAATTCTGAGTGCCATTTGGTGTCACCCCACGGCTCACTAATTCTGGCTGCCATCTGGTGTCACACCACGGCTCACTAATTCTGGGTGCCATCCGGTGTCTCACTACTGCTCACTAATTCTGGGTGCCATCTGGTGTCACACCACGGCTCACAAATTCTGGGTGCCATCAGGTGTCACACCACTGCTCGCTAATTCTGGGTACCATCCGGTGTCACACTACTGCTCGCTAATTCTGGGTTCCATCCGGTGCCACACCACTGCTCACTAATTCTTGGTGCCGTCCGGTGTCACACTACTGCTCACTAATTCTGGGTGCCATCCGGTGTTACACTACTGCTCACTAATTCTGGGTGCTATCCGGTGTCACACTACTGCTGACTAATTCTGGGTACCATCCGGTGTCACACTACTGCTCACTAATTCTGGGTTCCATCCGGTGCCACACCACTGCTCACTAATTCTGGGTGCCATCCGGTGTCACACTACTGCTCACTAATTCTGGGTGCCATCTGGTGTCACACCACGGCTCACTAATTCTGGGTGCAATGAGGTGTCACACTACTGCTCACTAATTCTGGGTGCAATGAGGTGTCACACTACTGCTCACTAATTCTGGGTGCTACAGACATTTTCTAGACACATAAGTTTCTGGTTTCAAATTATAAAAATAAATGGGTCAGTCATAAGGAAACAGAACATGGGGTCCTACCGCATCACTGTCATTTTGATGTGCAAATATGTTGTTGTTTTCCACATAAAGTATTGGCGAAGCCACCAGATGACACCAATAAAAGCTGGCCCTCCATCCGTATAGTGCGGGGAAGCCGATATTCCCGCCTAACCTCAAACACTATTTTATTCAAACCTCAGCACTCGGGCAGAATCCAAGAACTAAGGGAAGTATAACTATATAGTCACACAAAGCATTTGAACATGATCTTTTGGAGCTAATTAAATCCCCGTTCTCTGGTGGAACATACCATGAATGATCGGTTACCTATATAAGGACGATATTGTGTTTCATTCAGTTCATATCTCAATCAGCTCAGAAACGTGAAGCAAGGGTCCACTCCTCATCTACCTCCATACTCAAACATTGCCTTGTGCTCTGTCGTTGCGGTGCCATATAAATTAATAATGATAATATATTTGATGATCCAGTTATGGGTACCTCAGAACCTAATTGGTCCTAAGTGGGAGCCTAGATCCTATAATGGATGATCTGGCTATGGGCCCCTCAATGCCTAGTGGGTCCTAAGTAGGAACCTAGGTCCTATAATAGATCTGGCTATTTATTTAATTATTCATTAACAGTTTCTTATATAGCGCAGCATATTCCGTTGCGCTTTGCAATAGGAGACAGTGATACAACACACTGGTAATTTACAGACAGTCAAAGGTATGAGGGCTATGTCTTTCAATGCCTAGTGGGTCCTTGGTGGGACCTTAGGTCCTCTAATGGATGATCCAGTTATGGGTCACACATTGCCTCGTGGGACCTAGGTGGAAGCCTATATCATATAATGGATTTATCCAGGGCCGCCGTGGGTACAGCTGTCCTGGGCCCCGGCCACTGGAGGGGCCCAGGCAGCTGCCCACAGTGGCACGGCGCCACCCCCCACACTCGCACAACGCCTCCCCCACCTGGCGGACCCCCAGCCAGGCACGCACAATACACAGTACAGCATGCAGAGCGCCAAGCCTAGAATACAGAGGGGCTTGGCGCTCTGCAGGCTGCAACGTGCAGTGTGCGCTCCCGACGGTCTGTGAAGGAGGGAGATGGCACGCCACCACTGCTGGTTGCTGCTGGTAAGTAACAGTAATTGGGGGGATAGGGGGAGGCAGGATGCGTGCGGGGGGGGGGGGGGGGAATGCCGCTGGGGGCTCAGACTGAATGTCAGTCCCGGGCCACACCATTTATAGTGGCGGCCCTGGATTTATCCTTCTATGGGTCCTCGGTACCTAGTAGGTCCTAGGTGGGAGCCTAGGTCCTATAATGGTTGATCTGGGTAATGGCCCCTCAATGCCTAGTGGTTCCTAGGTGGGAGCCCAGGTCCTATAATGGATGATCTGGGTAATGGCCCTCAATGCCTAGTGGTTCCTAGGTGGGAGCCCAGGTCCTATAATGGATGATCTGAGTATGGGTCTCACATTGCCTAGTGGTTCCTAGGTGGGAGCCCAGGTCCTATAATGGATGATCTGAGTATGGGTCTCACATTGCCTAGTGGGTCCTAGGTGGGAGCCCAGGTCCTATAATGGATGATCTGGGTAATGGCCCCTCAATGCCTAGTGGGTCCTAGGTGGGAGCCTAGGCCCTATAATGGATGATCTAGCTATAGGTCCCGGAACTATGTAAAAACCGGACCCGGACTAAAGCCCGGACCGGACATCAAAATATGCAGTCCGGAGCTTGTAGTGTCCGGAGGGGTGTCTTGTCCGGGGGGTCCCTGTGATAGCTATCATCAGGGACATGGGAAAGGGGAGATTACAGCCTCCCCATGTGGTCCGGACCGTCCGGTTTTTGCTACATGCCCAGACCATACAGGAAGGCTTCATTCTCCCCCTCCTCCACTCCCTGGTGACAGGTGTCACAGGCAGGCCCCCGGACAGCACACCCCCTCGGACCGGACGCTACAAGCTACAGACTGCAGATTTTGATGTCCGGGGTCTTGTCCTGGTCCGGTTTTTACCCATACCCATGGGTCCCACATTGCCTAGTGGGTCCTAGGTGGCAACCTAAATCCTAATAATAGATTATCTGGCTATGGGTCTCACATTGGCCAAGTGCGTCCTATTGGGATGCAGTTAAAATCCCGGTGGTCGGGATCCCAGCGTTCAGAATCCCGACCGCCGAAATCCCGACACTTTCTCCCTCCGTGGGTGTCCACGACACCCCTGGAGGGAGAATAAATTAGCGTGCCGAGCGTAGCGAGGCACCGGGCCCGCTGCGTGGCGAGTGCAGCGAGCCCGCAAGGGGGGGCGATCCACGTCCCCCCCTTGTCGGGATTTCGGCGGTCGGGATTCCGGCGTCTGGATTTTGAACGCCGGGATCCCGACTGCCGGGATTTCATACTGAATCCGTCCTATTGTAGGTAGGAGCCTATGTTCTATAATGAAAACATCATACCTGCAGGAACAGGGGACACTTTATTGGTGGATTTGGGATATAAATAGAGACACTTACAGGAAAACCAGGATTCTGCTGAAATCTATGAAGGTTGGGACTGACCCAGGAACAATAATAACATCTCAGTGTCCTCTCAACTGCTCCCCCTCAACCCTGGACAACTAATCTGGTGCCATCCGACTCACCAATCACTGAGCATTGCCAGCAGACAAGTCATAGTAACAGTAGCCTCTCAGCCAATCGCATCGCAGCTTCCCCAGACCCATTTATGAATGAGCTGCGGGGGCGGAAATGGCACTGTTGCTAGACGACGTGAAAATGCCGTCCAATAGGAATCTATCGAACGAGCAGAACGGGTAGACACTGTTACCAGGGTAATGAAGGCGGGACGCTTTGGAAACGGTTATCCAATCAGAGTGAAGATGCTGCAAGTTTCAAGCGGAGCTACGTGATTGATGCTACAGTAAGCCAATGAAGATGCGATCACCTTGACCAATGACATGATGAGAAGGCTGTGCTGGGAAGAGTGACGCGAGCTGCGGCCAGTGAGGCGGCGAGTTGTAGGCTGTGTGGGCGCGGAGACTGGGTGACAGGAGCCTTTCGCATACGGTGACTGTGCGCCCGCTCTTCCGGGTGTCGCTCTCTGTGCAGGCGGTTAAGGGACATGGCTGCAGCTCCGCTAGCCGGGATGCCCGTGCCCTGCGCCAACTTCTTCTGGTACCTAGGCGTGCTAGCGGCCTCCTGGTGGGGTGTGAGGGCCGCTTGGCACCTGCTGTGCGGTGTCCGGGTCTGGGTGCTGGGGAGTGGAGCGCAGGTGGGTCCGAGGACCGGGAAATGGGCAGGTGAGTCCTCCCCGGGGTTAGGGCGGCGTGGTGAGCGGATACAGGCACGCTGAGCAGGGTATACGGGGATGGGGCAGCTAGGCTAGCAGCATGGGATGAATGAGAGAGACTGTGAGGTGTGTGGGAGGATAGAGAGACAGACTGTGAGGTGTGTGGGAGGATAGAGAGACAGACTGTGAGGTGTGTGGGAGGATAGAGAGACAGACTGTGAGGTGTGTGGGAGGATAGAGAGACAGACTGTGAGGTGTGTGGGAGGATAGAGACAGACTGTGTGGGAGGAGAGAGAGAGAGACTGTGGGGGTGTGTGGGAGGAGAGAGACTGTGGGGGTGTGGTGTGGGAGGAGAGAGACTGGGTGTGTGGGAGGAGAGAGAGACTGGGGGGGGTGTGGGAGGAGAGAGAGAGACTGGGGGGTGTGGGAGGAGAGAGAGAGACTGTGGGAGGAGAGAGAGAGAGACTGTGGGGGGTGTGGGAGGAGAGAGAGACTGTGGGAGGAGAGAGAGACAGACTGTGTGGGAGGAGAGAGAGACTGGGGGGTGTTGGAGGAGAGAGAGAGACTGTGGGGGTGTGGGAGGAGAGAGAGAGACTGTGTGGGAGGAGAGAGAGAGAGACTGTGTGGGAGGAGAGAGAGACTGTGGGGGGTGTGGGAGGAGAGAGACTGTGGGAGGAGAGAGAGAGAGACTGGGGGGTGTGGGAGGAGAGAGAGACAGACTGTGGGAGGAGAGACTGGGGGGTGTGGGAGGAGAGAGAGACAGACTGTGGGAGGAGAGAGAGAGACTGTGAGGGGTGTGGGAGGAGAGAGACTGTGAGGGGTGTGGGAGGAGAGAGACTGTGAGGGGTGTGGGAGGAGAGAGAGAGACTGAGGGGTGTGGGAGGAGAGAGAGACTGTGAGGGGTGTGGGAGGAGAGAGAGAGAGAGAGACTGAGGGGTGTGGGAGGAGAGAGAGAGAGAGACTGTGGGGATGTGGGAGGAGAGAGAGAGAGACTGTTGGGTGTGGGAGGAGAGAGACTGGGGGGTGTGGGAGGAGAGAGAGATATATGGACTGTGGCGCATGTGCAGGAGGGGAGAGATATGGACTGTGGCGCATGTGCAGGAGGGGAGAGATATGGACTGTGGCGCATGTGCAGGAGGGGAGAGATATGGACTGTGGCGCATGTGCAGGAGGGGAGAGATATGGACTGTGGCGCATGTGCAGGAGGGGAGAGATATGGACTGTGGCGCATGTGCAGGAGGGGAGAGATATGGACTGTGGCGCATGTGCAGGAGGGGAGAGATATGGACTGTGGCGCATGTGCAGGAGGGGAGAGATATGGACTGTGGCGCATGTGCAGGAGGGGAGAGGGAGACGGACTGTGGCGCGTGTGCAGAAGGAGAGGGGGAGACGGACTGTGGCGCGTGTGCAGGAGGAGAGGGGGAGACGGACTGTGGCGCGTGTGCAGGAGGAGACGGACTGTGGCGCAGGAGGATAGTGGGACTGTGGCGCGTGTGCAGGAGGAGAGGGGGAGATGGCCTGTGGCGAGTGTGCAGGAGGAGAGGGGGAGACGGACTGTGGCGCTTGTGCAGGAGGAGAGGGGAAGACGGACTGTGGCGCGTGTGCAGGAGGAGAGGGGGAGACGGACTCTGGCGCGTGTGCAGGAGGAGAGGGGAAGACGGACTGTGGCGCGTGTGCAGGAGGAGAGGGGGAGACGGACTGTGGCGCGTGTGCAGGAGGAGAGAGGGAGAAGGTCTGTGGCGCAGGAGGATAGTGGGACTGTGGCACATGTGCAGGAGGGGAGAGGGAGACGGACTGTGGCATATGTGCAGGAGGAGAGAGGGAGAAGGTCTGTGGCGCATGTTCAGGAGGAGAGTAGGAGATGGACAGGAGAGAGTGGAATGGGACTGTGGGCCTTATTTTGGTTCATTCTTTCTGACAAAATCCTTCTTAGATGGGCAAAACCATGTGCACTGCAGGTGGGGCAGATCTTACATGTGCAGAAAGAATTAGATTAAGGTGGGGTTTTACTTCAAAGTGAGATCTATATTGCAGTGTAAAAATAAAGCAGTCAGTATTTTCCCTGCACAGAAACAAAATTACTCACCCAAATCTAATTATCTCTGCACATGTTACATCTGCCCCCCCTGCAGTGCACATGGTTTTGTCCATCTAAGAAGGATTTTGTCAGAAAGAATGAACCAAAATAAGGCCCTGTGTCACATGTGCAGGGGGAGACTGACTGGCGCATGTGCAGGAGGAGAGAGGGAGACGGACTGTGGCGCATGTGCAGGAGGTGAGAGGGAAACGGACTGTGGCACATGTGCAGGAGGAGAGGGGGAGAAGGTCTGTGGCGTAGGAAGAGAGGCACTGTGGCGCATGTGCAGGAGGGGAGAAGGACTGTGGCGCATGTGCAGGATGAGAGGGAGACGGACTGTGGCACATGTGCAGGAGGAGAGCGGGAAAAGGTCTGTGGCGCATGTTCAGGAGGAGAGGGAGACGCACTGTGGTGCATGTGCAGGAGGAGAGAGGGAGAGAGACTAAGAGGGGTGTGGGAGGAGAGAGACAGAATGTGAGGGGTGTGGGAGGAGAGAGAGAGACTGTGAGGGGTGTGGGAGGAGAGAGAGAGACTGTGAGGGGTGTGGGAGGAGAGAGAGAGAGACTGAGGGGTGTGGGAGGGGAGAGAGAGAGAGAGAAAGACTGTGAGGGGTGTGGGAGGAGAGAGAGACTGTGAGGGGTGTGGGAGGAGAGAGAGACTGTGGGGATGTGGGAGGAGAGGGAGAGACTGGGGGGTGTGGGAGGAGAGAGAGAGATATGGACTGTGGCGCATGTGCAGGAGGGGAGAGATATGGACTGTGGCGCATGTGCAGGAGGGGAGAGATATGGACTGTGGCGCATGTGCAGGAGGGGAGAGATATGGACTGTGGCGCATGCGCAGGAGGGGGGAGACGGACTGTGGCGCGTGTGCAGGAGGAGAGGGGGAGACGGACTGTGGCGCGTGTGCAGGAGGGGGAGACGGACTGTGGCGCGTGTGCAGGAGGAGAGGGGGAGATGGCCTGTGGCGAGTGTGCAGGAGGAGAGGGGGAGACGGACTGTGGCGCGTGTGCAGGAGGAGAGGGGGAGACGGACTCTGGCGCGTGTGCAGGAGGAGAGGGGGAGACGGACTGTGGCGCGTGTGCAGGAGGAGAGGGGGAGACGGACTGTGGCGCGTGTGCAGGAGGAGAGAGGGAGAAGGTCTGTGGCGCAGGAGGATAGTGGGACTGTGGCACATGTGCAGGAGGGGAGAGGGAGACGGACTGTGGCATATGTGCAGGAGGAGAGAGGGAGAAGGTCTGTGGCGCATGTTCAGGAGGAGAGTAGGAGAAGGACAGGAGAGAGTGGAATGGGACTGTGGGCCTTATTTTGGTTCATTCTTTCTGACAAAATCCTTCTTAGATGGGCAAAACCATGTGCACTGCAGGTGGGGCAGATCTTACATGTGCAGAAAGAATTAGATTTGGGTGGGGTTTTACTTCAAAGTGAGATCTATATTGCAGTGTAAAAATAAAGCAGTCAGTATTTTCCCTGCACAGAAACAAAATTACTCACCCAAATCTAATTATCTCTGCACATGTTACATCTGCCCCCCCCTGCAGTGCACATGGTTTTGTCCATCTAAGAAGGATTTTGTCAGAAAGAATGAACCAAAATAAGGCCCTGTGTCACATGTGCAGGGGGAGACTGACTGGCGCATGTGCAGGAGGAGAGAGGGAGACGGACTGTGGCGCATGTGCAGGAGGTGAGAGGGAAACGGACTGTGGCACATGTGCAGGAGGAGAGGGGGAGAAGGTCTGTGGCGTAGGAAGAGAGGCACTGTGGCGCATGTGCAGGAGGGGAGAAGGACTGTGGCGCATGTGCAGGAGGAGAGCGGGAAAAGGTCTGTGGCGCATGTTCAGGAGGAGAGGGAGACGCACTGTGGTGCATGTGCAGGAGGAGAGAGGGAGAGAGACTAAGAGGGGTGTGGGAGGAGAGAGACAGAATGTGAGGGGTGTGGGAGGAGAGAGAGAGACTGTGAGGGGTGTGGGAGGAGAGAGAGAGAGACTGTGAGGGGTGTGGGAGGAGAGAGAGAGAGAGACTGAGGGGTGTGGGAGGGGAGAGAGAGAGAGAGAGAGAGAGACTGTGAGGGGTGTGGGAGGAGAGAGAGACTGTGAGGGGTGTGGGAGGAGAGATGGACTGTGGCGCATGTGCAGGAGGGGAGAGATATGGACTGTGGCGCATGTGCAGGAGGGGGGAGACGGACTGTGGCGCGTGTGCAGGAGGAGAGGGGGAGACGGACTGTGGCGCGTGTGCAGGAGGGGGAGACGGACTGTGGCGCGTGTGCAGGAGGGGGAGACGGACTGTGGCGCGTGTGCAGGAGGAGAGGGGGAGACGGACTGTGGCGCGTGTGCAGGAGGAGAGGGGGAGACGGACTGTGGCGCGTGTGCAGGAGGAGAGGGGGAGACGGACTGTGGCGTGTGTGCAGGAGGAGAGGGGGAGACGGACTGTGGCGCAGGAGGATAGTGGGACTGTGGCGCGTGTGCAGGAGGAGAGGGGGAGACGGCCTGTGGCGCGTGTGCAGGAGGAGAGGGGGAGACGGCCTGTGGCGCGTGTGCAGGAGGAGAGGGGGAGACGGACTGTGGCGCGTGTGCAGGGGGAGACGGACTCTGGCGCGTGTGCAGGAGGAGAGGGGGAGACGGACTGTGACGCGTGTGCAGGAGGAGAGGGGGAGACGGACTGTGGCGCGTGTGCAGGAGGAGAGAGGGAGAAGGTCTGTGGCGCAGGAGGATAGTGGGACTGTGGCACATGTGCAGGAGGGGAGAGGGAGACGGACTGTGGCATATGTGCAGGAGGAGAGAGGGAGAAGGTCTGTGGCGCATGTTCAGGAGGAGAGTAGGAGATGGACAGGAGAGAGGGGAATGGGACTGTGTCACATGTGCAGGGGGAGACTGGCGCATGGGCAGGAGGTGAGAGGGAAACGGACTGTGGCACATGTGCAGGAGGAGAGAGGGAGAAGGTCTGTGGCGTAGGAAGAGAGGCACTGTGGCGCATGTGCAGGAGGGGAGACTGACTGTGGCGCATGTGCAGGATGAGAGGGAGACGGACTGTGGCGCATGTGCAGGAGGAGAGCGGGAAAAGGTCTGTGGCGCATGTTCAGGAGGAGAGGGAGACGGACTGTGGTGCATGTGCAGGAGGAGAGAGGGAGAGGGACTGTGGTGCATGTACAGGAGGAGAGATGGAACGGACTGTGGTGCATGAGCTGGAGGAGAGGGGGTGATGGACTGTGGGGCATGTGCAGGAGGTGAGCGGGATGGACTGTCACATGTGCAGGAGGAGAGGGGGAGACGGACTGTGGCGCGTATGCAAGAGAAGAGGGTGAGACTGACTGTTGCGTGTGTGCAGGAGGAGAGGGGGAGACGGACTGTGGCGCGTGTGCAGGAGGAGAGGGGGAGACGGCCTGTGGCGCATGTGCAGGAGGAGAGGGGGAGACGGACTGTGGCGCATGTGCAGGAGGAGAGGGGGAGACGGACTGGCGCATGTGCAGGAGGAGAGGGGGAGACGGACTGTGGCGCGTGTGCAGGAGGAGAGGGGGAGACGGACTGTGGCGCGTGTGCAGGAGGAGGGGGAGACGGACTGTGGCGTGTGTGCAGGAGGAGGGGGGGACGGCCTGTGGCATGTGTGCTGGAGGAGAGAGAGGGATGGACTGTGGCGCATGTGCAGGGGGGAGAGGGATGGACTGTGGCGCATGTGCAGGGGGGAGAGGGATGGACTGTGGCGCATGTGCAGGGGGGAGAGGGATGGACTGGTGCATTTGCAGGGGGGATGGACTGTGGCGCATGTGCAGGGGGGAGGAATGGACTGTGGTGCATGTGCAGGGGGGAGAGGGTGGACTGTAGCGCATGTGCAGGGGGAGAGGGTGGACTGTGGCGCATGTGCAGGGGGAGATGGACTGTGGCGCATGTGCAGGGGGGGAGGGATGGACTGTGGCACATGTGCAGGGGGAGGGTGGACTGTGGCGCATGTGCAGGGGAGATGGACTGTGGCGCATGTGCAGAAAGAGAGAGGGATGGACAGTGGCGCATGTGCAGGGGGGAGGGATGGACAGTGGTGCATGTGCAGGGGGGGAGGGATGGACTGTGGCGCATGTGCAGGGGGAGAGGTTAGACTGTGGCGCATGTGCAGGGGTAGATGGACTGTGGCGCATGTGCAGAAAGAGAGAGGGATGGACAGTGGCACATGTGCAGGGGGGGAGAAGGATGGACTGTGGCGCATGTGTGTTGAGGGAGAGACCATGGAATGCAGGGGACAGATGGACTGTGGAATGTGTGGCTGTTGGACTGTACAAATGGTGAGATGTGAAGGAAGAGGCCGGTATATCAGACAGAGAAGACTGTATATATGACTCTATATTAATACTGAGGCACCGTTATTGGAAAAAACAACTATTTTAAAATCTGCGACCTTAACTCCTCTTGCAATGCAGAATGTATTACCACATGGTCACCGTAAGACAAACTGTTTATAATGGTTTAAAATGGTATAAATGGGAAAAACATCACAATGCTTATTACACCCAATCCCATATAGCATGCGCCATTATGATCCCAACCCTGCGCCACTTTTCTCCTTTTACCGGCACACGCAGCCCCGTAACGCAGGATACAGTTTGAAGGACTGTCCCAGGGTTCTTAGCCAAATACAGGATCAAGCCAAAGGTTTCTATGGGTACATTTTAGCATCTAATTTTGACATAATCTATTATATTCCGCCTTTAATTTATATTCTTGGTCTTTTTTTTACACAAAAATCCCCAAATAATGCGCACAATAAAGTATTCCGGTTCTCATTGCGTTACAGCACAGCTGTTGGCTCTAACAACTGTTGTTAAACACCTAAATATTCTGCATTCTCGTTCCTGGCACCTAGAGGTGTCGGCTTGGTTCCTAATAATCCCGTGTTATGACTACTGGACATTCTGTACATTCTTCATACATTCCCCCCACTCCTAAATCCCTGAATACTAGACCCTTTGCTGGGTTACACTGGAGTTTGTATAGGTGTAATATGTGCTGCACTTCTGATGCGGCCATGCATGCTCTACTTATGTACATTGAGTTTTACTGGTGTTACACTGTACAGTGCTGCAGTTCAGCTCCTGCGATGAGAGCAGAGTCATGTTCTGACCGGACTTGCAGATGGGGAGCGCTCTGTACAAAAACACATCATCGGATAACCATCGGTCGCAGTATATGCCTGCCTCGTATAAGCTGGGGAGCTCAGTATATCCACATCAGAAGAGGCAATTACTGGCTTCAGCACTCCCATAAAGCAGACTATGGCCAGTATTCAATAAGAAAAATTCACCTTGTTTTATGGCGAGTTTGTGCTATTTTCACGTTGGAAGGAGCATTTTGCTCTCCAAAAGTGAACCACCCTATTCAATGTGATATTTTCGCAGTCTTTTTAAGTGATTTTCGCCGTGTCTCTCCGTGTAGCAATTCTCCATCTTTTCATGGAGAACTGGAATGTGAACTTTTAAACTAAAAGTTTTTTTTTTTTAATTTTGGTGTCATAAAATCAGGATTTTTTTTTCTGTGAAGGGGCATGTTATTTTTATTGAATATATATTTAATAAAAAAAACATATTTTTTTAAATTTTTTTTTTTTTTTTTTTTACACAGAGCAGCCAGAAGGGGGCCGGAGCTCTCGAGCCACTCATAAGATATTCATATATTCACTGCATCCGATCATTACATATGCACGATCGGGTGCAGTGAATACTGGGTACCCCGCTGGCTATAGGGGGGGGCAGCTTGTGCTGCCTGGGTCCCGGGGAGCCCACCTCCCCTCCACATATGTTCTGGGGCAGCCAGGGAGACTTTAATCTCCCTGGCTGCCACCGTCCCCCGGCTCCCTGCCGCGGACGCTCGTCCGCTGCCGGGGTTAAGACTCGCTGCGAGTGGCGGCGAGTCTTAACCACATTGAATAGTGGGAGCAGGAGTGGCAGCGAGCCCTCTGGAACAGGGCGAGTGAAAAAATCTCTCGCCATGCACGGAGAGTTATTCTCGTTGAATACTGCCTATGTGTTTTGGGAACTCAACCGCAGATTTTCGCAGTGGTCCCTGGTTTATTTTGGGCATTTAGTCATTTTTGGGAGCGCAGACACTGCAGATATGTCCTTGTGGGTATCCGGTGGATAGGTTGACCTGAAAATGTCGACATGCTACATTTTGACACATGGAAAGGTCAACATACAGATTTTCAGGTGTTTTTTTTGTTTGGTTTCTTTTGGAGTTGTTTCAAAATATATTCAGTTGGACACCAATTTGGAATGGTGACGTGTGCCAAGCAAAGGTGTTGACATTGACCACCAAATGAAACCCCTCAAAAATAACTCAGCGTCGACCTCCATGTCGACTTTTTGGTTGTGTCAAAATGTTGTCAATGTCTATTGACTGACTAGACGTTTACATTTTTTTTCTTAATTAACTAGAACAATTGGCCACTTTTCAGCGTTTCTGTACATTGTTTCACTTGTGCATTGTTGGACTTCTTTATATGTGACATAACGGATGTGTTGACGCTGGACTTCTTGGTCACTCGGCCTAAGCGCTATGCCCGGCTAAGTATCAGGATCTCTGATTTGTCTGCTTATTGATGAGTTTGTATGCACGGCTTCATGCAGCATTGAAAGTGCGCAGGAAACAGACCTGCATCTGCAGCTTGTGTAACAGAGCCATGTGCCTTCTGGTTCCATCTACACTCTGAACTTAGAGGCAGAATCGGGCTGCACGAGTGAGGGTGGGTGGGTGACCCGTTTCTCCACCGCTATTTGCAATGAGCGTGTAATCTTTCTGGGCGGCAGAAATCTGCTCGCATGCAACAGCATATTCTCTATTTAGCGATCCATGCAGACTGATCATACATACATTCTCTGGTTAGAACACTGGCGTCTTAACCATATGTAGTCAAGCGATGGTGACGCACGGGGCTGCGCATCTGTCGCTTGGGGGGGCATACGCCCGGAGCAATCCGTGCTACAGATTAGAAAATGGGTTGAAGTCGCCCCTTGTGTATCAGCCTTTAGGCCCTTCATCCTTAACAAGCTGATCATCATGTTCCCTTAATCTTGGCTGTGGTGTAGCAAGTTGACAATATCTATATTGTCCCCAAATTGCAGACACAAATGAAAAGTCAACACAGAAAAGGTTGACGTGGGGTTTTCATGTTTTTTTCTGAGCACATGGACCCCTCATTAGTGTACAACGTACGGATTCAGTAGGAAATCCCGGCGGTCGGGATCCCGGCGTTCAAAATCCCGACGCCGGAATCCCAACCGCCGAAATCCCGACAAGGGGGGGACGTGGATCGCCCCCCCTTGCGGGCTCGCCACGCAGCGGGCCCGGTGCCTCGCTACGCTCGGCACACTAATTTATTCTCCCTCCAGGGGTGTCATGGACACCCCTGGAGGGAGAAAGTGTCGGGATTTCGGCGGTCGGGATTCTGAACGCCGGGATCCCGAACGCCGGGATTTTAACTGCATCCCCAACGTACCCTCGCACGGCTCACTTCACTCACTCAGTGCACTTTACCAAAGAATTAAGAAGTTACGTCGAATTTTTACAGATGCCCTTGCCATGTCGATCGAATGCTTGTGTTAACATTTTGACCATGTCGACCAGATGTTGACCCAGTGACTGTTAGCCTGAAGATTTTTTGTCAGCCATCCAGATACCTGGACGAAATATAATAAGTTAAATGGGAAAATGAAAATGTTTTGGAGCTCGGTTATACCGGGGTATGGTATAAATTACCAGCAGTCGGGATTCCAACGGTCGTTTCTCTGACAACGGAATCCTGATGTCGTGAGCCCGACGGGGTAGAGGGCATTAAAGCCCCTTGCGGGCTCGTGGCTCTCTAAACTCGCCATCCTATTCTATTCTCCTTCTATAGCAGTCTTGGACCACCTAGTTTGTCGGGTGTTTCCGGCTGTCTCGAGTCCGATGTCAGAGAAACGTCTGTTGGAATCCCAACTGTCGGTCACTCATCCAGCACCTTTATACAGAAGGGTGAGCTGGAACTATCCTACCACAAGCAGAACCATGCAGTAATGGACGATTTCACTTTGTGCTTCCCCAGTTGCAAGGAAATGCCAGTCTGGTACAGCATGCATTTGTGTACAGAGCTATCTAGCACCATCTACTGCCCATTTATGTTATTGCAAGGGCGTCATTCCTGCCGGCCACAGAATTTAGCAGTGGGCACGAATTGAATAGTATCTATAATGGAGCACAGTTTTCAAAGAAAAAAATAATACATGCATACTGTATAAGTCACTTGTATCCACCTTGTAAAGTGCAGCGAGTTAAAATAGGAGCATTAATCCTAATGTAATTATTGTTTTTTTTAATCTCTAAAAACTCCCATTGCACAATTTTCAGGAACTTGTGAAATCCAGGTAGAGAAATGCAGACGACCGTAACCTGAAGGGCGGATTGTAGGCTGGAGGATGACCGGGGACTGTGCAGCTGTAATGCACTTGCATTGTGACATACTGGAGAGCATTGATCAGGATGCTCTGCAGTTGCTTTATAAGCCAGTTGTTGTAGGGGTTAGCACTAAGGCCCTGATTCTAGTTGATTCGGACGGATGCGTATTTCGGACAGGAGCCGAGTGTTCTTAGCCCCGCCTACCGTACGGATCGCTCACACCGTCCGAATGCGGTAGAACGCAGAGCGTACAGACCACAAGTGGATGTTTCATGTGAGCAACTCCCCCATCTGTGGGAACTTCCCCCATCCTCCGATGGTCGCCGACCATCGAATGATGGACTGAGCGGTCAGGCAGCACCGTGCTCCAGACCACTCAGACATTTTTCCCTATGAAAGCAGGGATATGGGCGGGCAGCTGGCATCCGGCTATGTCAGCTGTCCGGCCCCCACACGTGCGTCACGGCTGCATTACCATACGTACGCCCAGCGTTTTCATGGGAACACCCCTGAAACACGGGGCGTGCGCATATGGTAATGATCCCAAACAGCCCTTCACGCCCCTCTCCACCCCCTGCTCGGATGGTTCCGTACAATCGTTTTCGCCGTGCGAGGCATTCGCACATGCACAGATACGCCTCTGCACATGCGCAAACATCGGCCGTCCGACTCAATCAGAATAAGGGCCTAAGTGTGGGGGAACTACTATTTCCAGCATGCCCAGTGCTGCCTGACAGGACTGTTAATATGAGCCAGTTCAGAGTCATTGGACAATCTGTTTTAAATAGGCGACTTCTCGTTATTGAGCAGACTTGTCGGACCCAAGGATTTCTGGTAATGAATTGTAAGGGTTGTATCCGTACATAGAAATACGCTTCTAGGGACGGTATATGAACTGCGGAAATGGGAGAAAAATATGTGGAATGTTCATCACCGTCCATTCCGGCATCACGTAGAAACTATTGGAGGATTTTGGTTTGTGTTGATTAGCGACCTAGAAAGAAACTGGTCCGTATTATCTGAATGTGACATCAGGAAGACGAGCAGTAATGGGAAAAACTGGTGTTGTGTGTTAAGTCAGTGCATGCAGTCAAAATCTAGTCAGCTTGCTTAGCAAATGACTGCAAATCTCTCTGTGTGTACAGAATGAGAGATACTGTAGGCAATCTCTCATTCTGATCCACTACCCTGCCTTTTATTTTGCTTAAGCAAAATTGCTTAGCACAAATCTCTGCGTGTGTATGTGCTCTCCTTGGAAGATCTTGACAACAGCAAAATTGCTTAGCACAGATCTCTAAGTGTGTATGCCCCTTTAGTTCCGCTGAGCGATAACAAACATCGTTACTAGCAAAGCAGCGCACAAACGATGGTTATTTTAATATGCGTACAGGAGTGTGTGTATAAGATATTATATTATCGGGCACAGCTTAAATGGCAACTTTCCCACGAAGGGGTCAGTTCAATTAAGTGTGAAGGATGCAATGTGAGATTGCTGCGGCATTTAAAATCCTGAGCCTGATTCAGTACGGATTGCAAAAGCAAAATCTTTCTCTGTTGGGTAAAACCATGCTGCGCTACATGTGGGGCTGATGTAACAGGTGCAGAGAGAATTAGGTTTGAGTGTTTTAGATAGTTTTTGTGGATGCTTTATTTTTCCACTGCAATTTAGAATTCAATATGAACACACCCCACCCAAATCTCTCTCTCTGCACATGTTACATCTGCCCTCATGCAGTGCAGCATTGTTTTGCCCATTCGAGAAAACGTTTGCTTTTGCGATCCTAGCTGAATCAGGCCCTCGCTAATTTGATTGAGCCCTTATACTCTCTTAAAGTGGGAGATAGGTCAGTGCTGATTGTTCCCCAGGTAAATATATAACAATGTGTGTATGTAAAGATATAAAGGCTTTGGCCCATAAGGGTGTCCAGAGCTCGCTATAAATGATCAAGCTACTTGTATGAATAATTCCTATAAATCCCCCCCCCCCCCCCCCTCCTACTCCGCCACTACATTTTATTTGGTATGTAAAATCCCTGGTATAAAGAGGTTCTCTCTGCGGAATGTACAGTATGGCCTCAGGGGCACATTACCCCTGCACGGCTTTCATGATGTCCACTTCTAGTAATATGGCTGCGTTACACTGTACTCCATACGAGGATGACGGCAGCAGAAAACGCAGCTACAAGGGGGAAACAATCCGTTTAGAATAATGGTTACATCTGTAACATTCCTTGTTCACTTAATTGACCTTTGTGCATCCTATGCGTCTAATGGGGGATTAGAGGCTGTTTCTTAAATCTATTCCCCCGATGCTAATACTCAGCACTTTTAATCATTTCTTTTATTTATTATCGGGGATGAATTTATCTTTCTGATTGGCGGAGAGTCCGAGCCCTCCGCTCTTTGGGTTGGCATCACGGTGGACTCTGTGAACAATGTCCCCTTGCATTGTTCTGCTCATTCACAATTCCCCATCGGGATATTTGTGTTTTTCCATCAACGTGCACCAAAGGAGAATTATGAATCGGTTTGCTGTTGCAGTTCTCAATTGGATTGGGTGCCATTCATGCGCTGGGAACATTGGGCTGAATGTAATTTCTTCACAGAGCACCGTGACTTGATGTGACGGAGCCCTAGAGATGCCTGGTCATGTGACGCTGGCACTGGCTTGTACACGTGCAGCGAGGGTGGGTGGGTGGGGAGCGAGAGGGAGTTGTTGTGGATTAGTGTAGTTGTGTGCATTTACTGGCCACGGGCTCCACTCCGTATCCCCCCCCCCCTCTTCCTTGGAAGTGAGCGCATTGTGTCCTTTCTGTACTTTTCCAGAACAACTTGGTAAAATAAGTGATATCAACTATACAGTGTTAAATGGGAACTGTCAGATGTGCGGGCTAGCTACTGTGGGGGGAGACGACCTTATTCCTCACAAGTGTGTGATTATTTACACAAGACGAATCATTGGTACAAAGCTTCTACAATATGTATGTGTGTGTTTCTATATATTATACATTTTCCTAATTGAGTAGAGGCTTCGCATTGTAACGTTCTTTTTATGAGTAGCGGAACATGAGATAAGAATTAGAATTCATCCTGGAATTTCATTCCCGAGCGCACCTGGGGGAACCCCTGCACAATTGCGGTTTAAGACCCTTATACTGGTTTGCACGCTCCCCTGCGTGTACGCACAGGGGAGCAATGTTGAGCACCTGCGCATGTGCATAAACTTTTATGCACATGTGCCGCCCCTTGTTCGCCATCCCGTTCGCACCTGGTAATGCTGGGGGTGGCGGCGAAGGGCCGCACCCATGGGAACGACCATCATTTCATGGGCGTTCCTATGGTAATGCTCCATTGACGCTGTAGCGTCAGCTACCTGCCCGCTTCCCGCCCCGGGGTGCTCGTAGATGTGAGAGGCCAGAGAGGTGTATTACATCTGCGAGCGCTGTAGAAATAATTTGACGGTCGGCGGCCATCGATGATTTCCTTCCCGCATGCAAGCTGCCAATGAATGTTTATGCAAAACATTCATTTGCATGCGTGCGGGGGCATGCCAGGGGCAGGCGGTTGGTAGTGCGGGCGGTGTTTGGTGGACTTGCAAAGCTGGGAAATTTACAGCTTTGCGAGTCAACCAGAATAAGGTCCGTAATGCCCGAGTGGGATCACCCGGCGCTCAGGAAAAAAAAATCACCCTTTTGGAGACAGGAATAGGCGGACGCTGGGAGACTAATTTGCCCTGTGCATTATAAATGGGAGTCATTTGTGTCCTTTTTTTTTTTTGTTTTGTTTTTATTCCACTTAAGGCTTTTCGGGGGTATTCAATCCCGGATTCTGACTGTCAGGATGTCCCGACAGTTGGAATTCTAGGCCGTTTTTCTCTGATCCGACAGTAACTCGACAGCCGGAATTCAATACTCTGGCTGTCGAGTGTCAAAGTCTGTGGATCTGCAAAAACGGCCGTGATTTTGAATATTGTCACAGATGGAATACCTCCCTTTATCCTTCAAATCTTGGTCTTTTTGGCCCTTTTGTGTAAGTCAGCTCGATGTGTTAATTGCGTGCAGCTCTGTCAGCTGGAGACGTACGGGAACTTGTCTCCTGGACTCAGCTCTGACAGTCTGGACCCTCCAGTAGAGTAAGATGTCCCTTTAGGCGCATATGGAGATGTGACTGGAATGTTTGCGCCTTGCGTGGCCCGTACTTGTATGTTCACCTTTCCGGAGCGTGGTTTCATGTAAGATGTGCCTGCAAAGCACCATACACAACAGGGGAGAGAGATAAAGTACCAATTAAACTGTCATTTTTCAAACACAGTCTGTAACATCGCAGTTATGAGCTGATTGGCTGCTACATTATCGCCATCCAAGGCTAAATGCGCCAAAAACTCCCTAGCTTTCACACGTAAGGCATCCGAAATTCATGGCCCAAAATACTGGTGCGGCGTGGCAAGCTTGTGCTGACAAAGTTATTGGGTGCATTACCCTTAGGGGCCCATACACCAGCAGTAGGCAATCCAATGACAGAATGCGCCAATCAGCCTCCATCGATGAACTTAGATCCGTCAGATCGGGGAAATTATGCATGCAAAACAAAAAGGTCCAGATTCCGCAATCCCCACCAGGTTCGGGGAATTTGTCTTTTCAGACATGTGTAATGTCCGCGACTGTCAGGGAATTGGCGGTAGTCAGGATATACTGCTGGTGTATGGGTTCCCTCATCGGGAAGAAGAGCCGGCGCAGGGTAGTCGCAGGACCTAGTGACTACTGTACTGTATGTCAGACTTTGCCTAAAGAACGCTCATATAGTGTGACTATATTTGGGAGGCACAAGCAATCTCATTTTAACATTCCAGGATCAGGGAGGTTCTTCAGTCACCGCTCACCCCATCGGCTCCATCTGAGAACGTGCCGGTCAAAGTTTGTGACACTATCAAGACAATGATACAGGTTGAGTCTCCTATATCCAAAATTCTTGGAACCAGAAGTATATTCGCTATCTGGTGTTTCCGCATGAGTTACAGTATCCTGCGTATGGGACCGGTCTGAACACAGGATGCACTTATGTTTCCTGCACGACTCACACACAACATGTGAGTACTTTTATACGATACTTGTAATCATTTTGTGCATTAAACAAAGTTTGCGGACATCAGAAATCAAAGGTTTTACTCTCTGTGGAACTCACAGAAAGTCAGTATTCCACAGTTCTGGATATAGGAGAATCCTGTATTTAAGCAACTGGAAGCGTGTAATTACGTGTGAGCAATTTCATACAAGTAGTGACAATGTTCCGATTGTTGGTACTACAGATGATTTGTTATTTGTTTATATATTATCACCATTCTTCCCTCTAGCTCCTTACTCGCTCCGCTGTAAATCATAGGTACTAATTAACCGTTTGTTTACTGCGCAGTCTAGTTACCCTCTACCAAAGAGTAATGACTACACGTCCTCAGGTGGAGACGATCTGCAGAGGCAGATGGGGGGGGGGGGGGGGTGAAATGCCTTTTATGTTTTATATTTGGAGAATTAATAACTGCGATACTCTATCCTGGTAAGGAGTGCATATTTTATATACTAATTTATTTTTGAATACAGCCTCCAAAATCACCGCAAATAGGTTTATTATGTTTGTTTTAAAAATATACATGTTATAGACCCCTAACTCGAGCAACATTTTTGAAAGCTGCACAATTGTGTTTTTTTTTTTTTTTTTTGATTATTTTATCGCATAATGTTATTTTTATTCAATTTCATTTAAACACCATTCTTTGTCTTTTTTTAATTCAGTGCTTTTATTCTTTTTTTGCATATCCCCCTCCTTAAGCAAAGATCTCATTTGCTGCATACCAGTATTCTCCGTCCAAGCCCTGCTTATGTTTTTTTGAATGATCCAGTCTCCGCGATTTCGGAGGCATCTCTTCCAGCAGAGGAGGAAAAAAAAAAAAACTCGCTGCTGCCTGTTCTCTGCAGATTAGAGGGTGCTGGCGAGAAGGGAGAATCCTGCCTTGACAACAGACGCGGCTCTCCGCTGATAGGCGCGCAGCAGCCTATGAGGGCAGCTGCCTGCTCTCTGCAGTTTTGCACAGGTGCAAAATAACTTCCTGATTTATCAATGAATTTTTCGCCATGTCGCCTCTATGCCGTTCCCCGTCGCCCCCCCAGGAGCTGCGCAGATTGAGGCTGGTCTTTTTCAATCAGTTTAAAGACTACTTTTTTTTTTTTTTAATAGTTCAAGTCCCAGATTTTCATTTTGACCACAGATTATAATTTGAAGTAGACAAAGATTACTTAACGGGTGACGGTAGATTACAGGGTATAGATTTGTTAGATATGATCGTGTCATCGCTATAGGTAACGTTCCTCATTTCGCTTGAACGTACTCAGATTTGTGTTGTTGACTAATGTCCGATAATTGGGGCTGCTTCTGTGCGGTTTCTTTTTTTTTTCTTAAGCCCATGAAAGCCGGTTTCGCATTGGTTTCTTCATTCTCGAGCACCTGTAAAATCCCTTTCCAGACCTGCTGTTAATCTGGAAAGAGTTTGTCCGTAACATAACGACGGTTCTAATTCCAAAAGCTCCAAAGAGCCACATCCTAAATCCTGTGATCTGGCCAAGAGGGAATTGTAGGAATCCGCACAAATCGGATCCATTGTCGCTCGCTGTGGGTATAATTATTGGGTGCTAGTTTGTTTATTTCTATGACCGGGAGTACACAGCGGGTAGAGGGTCAGACTGCTGCCTGCAACGCGCCATTGGACCTGTACTTCAGGCCCGGTCTTCATTCTTAATCTGCTTTTCGTTACGTATAAGGGGCCAGCCAGATTCAGTAACGCAGAAAACCAAGTTTGTGTCTTAAACACGCCATGGGGAGCAAATGGCATGTTTCTGTGCAGGGTAAATACTGGCTTCTTCTGCATGTAACCCACAGATATTGGACTGTTTTTATTTTTTTTATGTTGCGATTTAGATTTCAGTTTGAATACGCCCCTCCCCAAATCGAACTCTCTCTGCACAGGTTACATCTACCCCATCTGCAGCGCAGTATCTCTTTGCCCAGGTGCTTGATTTGTTAACAAAGCTACATCAGGACCACACAACACTAACAAAGTTACCTTTTGGTGTTTGGCTTCCTTCCGCATGAGTCGTGGGGGTTGGACTCGAACCCGCCATCACACTGCTTCCCAGGCGCGGCACTTAGTACTGCGCCAATCTGTGCTCGCCTAACAAAGTTACCTTTTTGGCACGTAGAACAGTGCTGTTGGGACCATCGGCGGTGTTGGACTATTCGTAAAGTGTAACCAGTGCATAGCGCCAGCTGCTAAGGGGCGGGGATTTGCAGCAACGAACGTCTGCTTAGAGCCGCCACATTCCCTGTTCGGATTGGTTGACCACTTCATATAAACAGGATGAACATAATTTGGGTATATTGTATAGAATTGTGTCACAGCAGTGTAAGGGGAAACTATCAGTAAAGAACTGTACCGCTAAACCTCTGTGCTCAGATAGCCGCTTCTCCCTCGTCCCCGTCACTTTTTCCTCCCTTTTCTGTTTCACAGCCTCCACCCCTCTCCTCCTATCAAATCCTATCCGTAGAGCCGGAGAGAGAGAGAGAGTGTGTTTGTATTCTGGTGGTGTATTGCAGCCAGACAGGTCTGATACAGAGTGTTTTATTTTTAGAATCTCTGTTGCCATTTTTATCCCGTAAAAATATTCATCAGCGTCTGTGTGACAGGCCATCGGTTTTCATAAATATTCCATAGCCCTGCCAATGTATCGCCAAGTGCACGCAGTGCCCCTCTCTCTTACCCCTCTACCTTTTAGGGGGGCTTCAAGGGAAAGGGAGGAGGACGGGGTAAGATGACTTTATATATTGTAGGTTTCAATTCACAAATGTGTAAACGTCACGCAGTTCACTCATCTGTACGCAGCTGCTGACGTAATCGACACTTTTTGTGCGCGTTCTGGGTGAAATGTACAAGGAAAGACTTTGAGCTCACTACAGGGAGTGGGGGTATTTTTCCGTTCCTACTTACCAGAAGGATTATTCATTTTCCAAATTGCCTGTATATTCAAGATTAAAAGAAAAAGTTACGTGTCTGCATGCAGTGGTTCCTAAAACATGCATGAAATACATTGTGTGTGTGCATCTGTGTATGTATGTATGTATGTATGTATATATGTATATATATATATATATATATATATATATATATATATATATATATATATATATATATATATATATAATGTCCTTTTATTTTCTTAGGTTTTGGTGAACACTGCTCTGTGATTATTCTTTCAAAACCTGTGCAGTTCCTCTTCCCTGCCTGGGGTGGCGCCATCTGCTGTGGTTCATCTAGCATACGTCTGTCCATCTGTTCTGAAATACAGACCACACTGCGCTAGAGCACCACAGCAGAGAGCTACAACACAGGCAGGGAAGAGCGACTCCCAGGGGTTTTGGAAGCCGTAGGGTGCAAGAAGGAACACTATGGGGTGTATTCAATGCTGCGGCCAGCGAGGGGGTTAAACAGCGAGGATTGCAGAAAACCAGCGATCCTCGCTGTTTAACCCCCTCGCCGGTCCCTTGCTCTATTCAACGTTCTGGGGAAATCCTCGCCGTCACAGGACGGCGATAAATCCCCAAAACAGCGAGACCCGCGGCTAGTGCAGAAAACTCGCTGTATTTAGCCGCGAGTCTCGCTGCTCCTGGAGACGCATACGCCAATTTCCCCTCGCTCAAAAATGGAGCGAGGGGGAATTGGCGTATGAGGGGGCTACATTAAATACTGTCAGGGTGAGTGGTGACAGCGAGCAGGAAGGTCGTAGGACGCATACCGCCGCCCCTCACAAGTGTATCAAGTTCATAACAGGGGCTCATCCAACAGAGTTTAAGACAGCGGGCAGCTCCTAACTGCCATTTTTTCCGTTTGTTGCTGATTGGCTGTTATGTTATCACCTTCCACTTCACCGGGCTTAATACTTCTGCCCCAAAATATCTGAGTAGATACGTTTTTGAACTTGAAATGGTTCAGAGCTGATAATTGCGCCGGTGTCTCCCAAACCGGGGGGGGGACTTTTCACTACCAGGAGAAGAAGGTGGGCTAGTAGTTGATGATAATTTTAACGTCCATTTGCTTGTGATCCGTTTACTATGTCCCATTTTTCCATATTAATCGGCTTCATATATATATATATATATATATATATATATATATATATATATATTTTTTTTTTTAATATTTGGTCATTTTTGATGTGTTTTTTAGCTGTTTCTTTCATAAAGATGCAGGGAGTTGCTCCTGTCTTATTAACTTGCAGTCTGCATACTTCTCGTCCTTTGTTCTTTGTTAAATGTGAGCTGGCATCTGTTAGACTGCGTTAGCATTCAGTCTGGGGGAATTCAGCGTTTTCTATATTCGGATCTGCTAAGCCAGTGCCCTGTTTGCTTGAATCAATTGGGGCTGCTATTTTTAGCAACAAAGGGGAATTGAAATAGCAATTTTCTTTCTATGTAACGGATCCCCAAGAGAAATACTGATGTAAGTTTTCTGTCATGCCTGTACTGCGCACCCCCCCCCCCCCCTCTCTCCCCCCCTTTCCCCTCCCTGCCTTTCTCCCTTCCCAAAAGAGCTGCTAGGAGAGGCAGCTGTCACAGGTTTGCGGCAGTATTAATCTTTAATCAATCGAGTGTTTGCTCTATTCAGGTGTGCAGGCGAAGGAGAGGGGTCACCAAAAGGGACTCGCTTTGAGCCGGCAAGCAGTCGTGCTCAGCCTGGGCTTTTACATTTCGGTGGGTGAAGCAAAAGACAGGGCAGCTAAAAATACTCCTTTTGCTCGCAGTGTTCCTCCAGTCTATTTTTGATGTTTGATTTAGATAAGGTTGATTGGGCACTGCTAAAAATAACTGTTCCCAGAAAGTTGAGGACAAAGTGTAGAATATTTTTAACCCGCGCTGTCTGGCTTTTGCGTCTCCCAAGTGTTTTCGCGTTGACGCCGCTGCTCCGGGTGTTAGCGCCTGAGCGACTATACGTGGGCCTCATTGTACGTTCTAGGCAATGTGTTAATGACCGTGGTAGAAATTAGGAATTCTCTCCAATGACAAAATATAGAATGATGTATAAGTGGGTTATGGTTACACCTTTTAAGTAAATGGCTGTATAGCCAGTGGCTTGTCCTTGCACAACCCTTTTTGGGCTTGGCTGGGATTTGGGCGACATATAGTCCCTGATTGGTTGGAGAGCAGCATGCTGCAAATGTCTGCTAAAATGTTTCGTGCGCGGCCATATTCCTTGTCTATCATGATTGAGTAGAGCAGTGGGTCCAAACCTTGGTCCTTGAGTACCCCCAACCGTTCATGTTTTCCCGGTTCCCCGGCAGGAGCACAGGTGCACTCACTTAATGACACATTTTAAAAGAACCAAAGTTGGAGCTAATTATTTCACTTGTGATTCTTTGAGAAGACTTGGAAAACATGCACTGTTGGGGGTACTTGGGGACCGAGGTTGGGAACCCACTGTAGTAGAAGCTGCAATTTTTAGTATAATCTAATGCACAGGCTCTCAAACTCGGTCCTCTGGACCCCACACAGTGCATGTTTTGCAGGTCTCGCCACCTCATCCCAACAGTTTTGTGTCTGTTATATACCCGGCCCACTGGAACCAGAAGGCGGTAATGGATTGTGTCTGTTATATACCCGGCCCACTGGAACCAGAAGGCGGTAATGGATTGTGCTGGGCATAAGTACAGGCCAGGAAGCCCTAAGGGAGATGGGCCAAAGTGCTAAATAAAGTGAACTTGATGAGGTTCATTATGACATCACTTACGGAAATTTGTGATGTCATCTGATCGCACAACTGACCCTCTTATGTTGTTTTTTTTGTAGTTGTAACTGGAGCCACTGATGGGATTGGAAAAGCGTATGCGGAAGAGGTGAGAATTTGGTTCTTTTTTAGACAACATCCAGATAAACGCTCAATGCAGGATTGTGTAATTGGATTACAGGATTATGCAAGATGTTGGCCCTTATTCTGGTTCACTCGCAAAGGCAAATTCCTTCTCAAATGGACAAAACCATGTGCACTGCAGGTGGGGCAGATGTTACTTGTGCAGAAAGAATTAGATTTGGGTGGGGTTTGTACTTCAAAGTGAGATCTATATTGCAGTGTAAACATAAAGCAGTCAGTATTTTCCCTGCGCAGAAACAAAATAACTCACCCAAATCTAATTCTATCTGCACCTGTTACATCTGCCCCACCTGCAGTGCACATGGTTTTGTCCATTTGAGAAGGAATTTGTCTCTGCGAGTGAATCAGGATAAGGGCCATTGTGCTACTGTTGGATGGTTATTCGCAGACAAGACGTCTTTTAGGTGGCGATACTGAGAAATAAAATGTCTTATTGCATATCTGCAGTCTGCAGCATGAAGAAGGTTTAAAACGCTGCTGAAGGGGTCAGCTGGTCAGTATTCCCCAAACATGGCTCCCCTCTTCTGAATGTAATGTATGGGCGAGACTTGTATCATTATTTTGTCATCATTGACAGACAACAGACTCTGGACTGAGCATTGGTCTGAGGTCTGCCAGTATATAGCACTTACTGCTTTGTCTGACAATTGTTGTGATCTCTCCAAATGTAACAGGTCAGCTTGCGTAACCCCCGCCCCCCATACCTTTTTATTTTCTTCAGCTGGCGCGGCGCGGGATGTGCATCGTCCTGATCAGCAGATCCCAGGAGAAGTTACAAGAGGTCTCCGCACATATAAGTGAGTCTAGTACTTAAGTTGTGTTTTGTAATGTGTACATATACAAACATTATAGCTAGCCCTGTGTACACTCTAGGCAACCCCTAGGTGTTGATACTATCATTTGCGAAGGGTGCGAGGAGCCGTTCGGGTGCCGTTCCAACGCGTTTAAATGCCGACAATGGCACCCGAATTACCCAGCTTTCACACACTTTGCAGGGCCGAATTCGGTATAAATTGCTCGCATCCCTATGGGGCAGTGAGCACTTAAGTGCGAATTCCGTCCGCTGTAAAGTGCATCTGGTGCTGTGATGATTTGCAATTGTGAATCATCCGCAGCTAATAGACTCGATCACCTAGTGTTCTAGTGGACTGGATGCCTTTGATGTGGTGCTGTTTATACCAGTACATGATGCGGTCTATCAACTGAAACTGTGTATATGCACTATAAGCTGTGCGCATGTGCAGTTCGATAATCAAACGAATTGCGAATACGCACATTGGCAATCAGTTCTGAATCAGGCCCTGTACTCCGAGCACTTATACTTGTATTTTCTGGTGTCTAGTGTAGGGTCTTTTTTACTATTACTTAACTAAAAGTACATTTTAGTCTCTAATAATCCCCTAATTTGAGATAAAGTTGCTTTGAATAAAGTTGAGACTCCATCCCGCTTGACGATTTGTGTGCATTTTATATAAAATTATAGCACACAAAATAAACTTGCAGAAAACATTGTTGGACAAAGCTGTATACAGTACTTTGCTTGGGGAGCCCTGAGGGATATACAATTTAGCTCCTTATGAATCTGATCTTTTACGCAATTGCGGACACCGTTCTATGGATCTCGCTGTATTTATTTCAGATTACACTTCCGATAAATGTTGTTATTGGCTGATATCTGCTATTGTATAAGTAGTGCACCTAATTCAGCGAGAAACCACAAATAGAGCGATTATCAAAAAATTGCGCATGCGTAGTGTCATGCGCAATGGGAAATAATGACTAAAATGCGCATGGATCGTAATGCAATGGAGCTGCAGTCTGACTGAGAGGAAGTCGGTGTTTGGGGGTGGAGACCTGACAACTACTGGATGTGTTTGAAAAGCTCAGGTGCGCCCAGGTATTTATAAAGAGAGTCTGATGTCAGTGATGGGTTTGTGATGTCAGCGCTGACACTTCCAGCCCACCTGAGTTGCAGATTAGCGCAATCCTCTGACCTCACATATGCACAGTCTCTTCGATGTTTTGGGAATTTGCGAGTGGATTGCAGTTAACGATCCATTCATAATTCATTCGCAGTTTTGTGCGGGCCGGTTACTCTTTCTGTCAGGGCGGCGGCTTCCATGCTGAATTAGGATGTGTTTGGTAATTGCCTGCAGAGTTTAATTGGTGTTATTACACTTGGAAGTTCATACACTAAAATTCAGGGCATTTAAAAATGGAGGATGAACGCTCATTTGCTGAATAAGGTCATTCAGCTGTTATTTATACAGGGTATAAAGTTGTTTTTGTTTTATTTTTTATAGTAGTTTTTACTTTAAACCGGTATTTCACAACGCAGCATCTATACTTATTTGAAGTTGCATTAGAAGTTTCTGGATCCATTTGCTTTTCTACCCCATTGAAACAAATCCTAATCATTCTCCCTTACTGGATTCTTATGAAATATATATATTTTTTGCACCAAATCCCTTGAAAATGAAAAGCCTTTGTATTTCCAACCAAGAACGTGTGCCATCTAGGAAGTGCCAGGGTTACTGTCCTGCATTAATGCCGATCTTGCTTTGTAAGTCAGCTGTTACTGACGGCAGGGAGAGGCGCAGTGCCCGCCAGGAGACGCAGTGCAGCCGGAACCCCACTTCGCTCTCCCTGTGTTTCTGTAGGTGGAGGATGCCTGCCAAGCCCGTATCCAGCACCATCCAATATCCTCTCCGACGGCCACTTCCAGGATCCCAGATGCTTCTCTGCGGTTGGTCCTGAGTCATAACAGGAATGGATCATGCATATTAAAAAGACAGCGTTCTAATACCATCGGATAAAATGACCTACAGTATATGTTGCTCTGGCAGGCTGATAGTCTGTGACTGGTGACATCCTGCGCAACAACCCAACATTGGTTCTGGCCTCCAGGTGCTAATATCCAAGTCGTCATTTTCTATTTACAGAAATGTGCCACTTGCTGGTCATCAGCTATGTGCACCATGGCCACCGTAATATATGTTCTGCAGTCCGTGTTTCCTCTCTGAAGGTAGAATAGTTGTTGGCACACCAGGGACGGAAGATCTCTTCAAGGACATTTACCCAGGACAGGCCCACGCCTCTGCGCCCAGTGAAATAAACTAACTTTTTTTTTTTATTATTGTTTCCTACTTTCCCTCATAACAATTAACTTTAACATTTAAAGAAGATTATAACTGTAGGGTTCTATCACATAGGATTCCACAACACAAAATGCGCTAGAGTTTCACTCGTCCCCAGTAAAAAAATATTCTGATTACAAGCCCGGCAGCAACTTTGTAAATGGTTGAGTTGAGTGAGCTTGTACAGTACAAGCCAGCTCTATATGCCAAGGGCTAAGAAAGCTACGTGACGGTATTTAACATTTTACCCAAATGGAAAAGTTGTTTGTGGGTGGAGTATCTGGTGTACAGCGAAGTACTAAACTTTGGCTCCAATTGGGATCGGCATTCATTTGGATGAAGCACCCGCCTCATTTCTGATAGTGTGTCCCCTTCTCTCCCTTGTCTGCCGTTTAAACGCCCCGTATCACTTTTTCTTGAGATCTATTGGCTGATTCTAAAGGAAAATCCTCTCTCACAGCAAACTCCTTAAGAAGTGAACCTTTACTCCATAACCAGCTGCCATTGATCCTCGGACCGTTGCTTCTGCTTACCTTCCGTGGATGGAGAGTGGCATGCTGGGATTGCAGGAAGCAGTTAGTCTTTTTTTCTTTTAGTAATAAGAAACCCTAGTATTTTGATTTGGGTCACCTCTCCCTGCACGGAATATAAGGGTGTGGATGGAAAGGTCGACAGTCAATAACTGGACATACCGTAGGTCAACATCGTTGACACATTAAAAGTTTGACATGAGTTTTTCATGTTTTTTGGGGGGGCGTATAAATTAGTGCTTCGCTCACCATACTCCAAGGGATTTAAAGCAGCAACATGTTAGGTTTTTTTTTTTTCTTTAATGAAAACCAAGTGTGTTTGCCTCTAAATGAAATTTCGCAGCCAAATTGCCCAGAAAATCAATACTTTCGCTAAATCTTCCTCTGCCCCATCACCGCCCTGTGCCTTCGGCCGGCGGGGCGGCCAAGTTACACCAGTTCTGTTGTAAGTACCAGTCTGAGCTCTTTAAATGCGTATTTACAAAGCTGAACGATCTCCTATGGGTTTCTTGCAAATCTCCCTCTCGCCAGAAATGTCAGTGACGACACTTCTTTAATGTGTTTCAGCAGCGCTGGCAGACACACAATGGTCTGAGCGCTAGGCTTGTCTGTAGTATCTCAGCGATAGTTTGAGGAATGGCTCTGTGCGTCCTTTATCCGCCTGAGAGCCCGGAGATGTCTCTATAGCCGTCATAAGACCGGGCACCCAGGGGATTTTGCAGCAGATACATAATGCAAGTTTTTTTTTTTACTGCTTTACTGGGGGAAATTTGTGGGCCATGCTCTGGCGAATCACTGACGCCCAAACACGAGCGTTCCGTGCGTCTCCTGAGATATCATTGAGGTCATGAACAGCCATTTGCTAGCTGTGACGTATCGCACCTGCGGTCATTGGCCGCCACGGTGTCTATCAAATTCTGTTCGTCCTGTTGGTGAAATATCTCCTTGCTATGGTCCAGTATAAAAATAAAATAAAGATCTCTACAAACTTGTGCTAGAAATATAGGCTGTATATGGATTACACAGGTTCTGGGGCTGATTAGACCAGATGACATGCAGGCTTGGAGTCAGCCAGCCACAGAACCTGTGTAATTCATAAGTGTCCCGGTTTAAATGGACCACATGTTACAGGGATAGCAAGTCTGGAAACTGCAATACGTATAGACCAAACCTGCTGGATTGTTGGTAAAACAGCTTTTGCTATACACTGTAGAATTGGAGAACGTGGATTTGTGGTTTTCAGTATGTACATTTTCATTTTGGACATATGGGAAACATTTGACCTTCGTTGTTTTTGTGCTTTTTAAAATGTACATGAAAATATATTTATTCTAATGGGATCCAGATAGAAATTCCATGTGACCGAAACCAGTCCTGGCGATTAGAATCCAAAATGGGAGAACTGGGGTAGACTATAAAGGAGCCTGCATATGATCACTAGATCATTGTAGACCCAATGGGGTAGGTGTCGTGCTTTGTGATGTCCCAACAACATCTGATTGGGATCTTTGCATGGGGACAGATGGAACATCCGGTCTGACTAGGACGCAGCATCGGACAGTGTGTGTGCTTTTGATCTGGGCACCTTGGAGGCTCGTACACCTGGGAAGTGAAGGGAGTTTCATTCATATAGACAAAGCCTGGTACAGAGGCCGCCAAACCTGGTCCTCTTGGGATCCTAACAGCCTAGGTTTTAGGTGAAGCTTGGTCACAGGTGACTTTATTCGTACCACAGTCAATGTGATATAACCTCCTGTTCTTAGCAATGGATAGCTTTTATTCCTGGGCTGTTATGCTGGGGTATACACTGGTCAATATTAGCATTGGTGCGACAGGTGTGTACCCCCAGTATCTATGTGATAGACATTATTGCCCTGCAGTATAGGCAAAGTTCAATATATCTGTAGATATATTGGGCCATCTGGCAGACCTCCTCTACATTTGCTGCAGAGGCCACCGGTGACTGACAACATAGATGCCAGCTTCAGGCACAACCCATCGGGCTGACAATCAATGACAATCAGTCAGCCTAGTGTGTACCCAGCTTCGGGGGTCTTGAGCATCACACCATACTCTGTGCTGCTGGTGACCCTTCTCCTTCAAGTATATATAAGTCTCAGTCTGTGGCTTCCTGCTGCCTCCATTCCCCTCCTCACATCATGTCACTGCCCCTGTCACATGTAGCCCTGTCCTCACTAACACATCCCTCATCTCCTGATATACTCTGTGCTGCTGGGGACCCTGCTCCTCCCACTATGTAACTCTCAGTCTGTGGCTTCCTGCTGCCTTCATTCCCCCCTCACATTATGTCACTGCCCCTGTCACATGCAGCCCTGTCCTCACTGACACATCACTCATCTCCTGATATACTCTGTGCTGCTGGGGACCCTGCTCCTCCCACTATATAACTCTCAGTCTGTGGCTTCCTGCTGCCCCATTTCCCTCCTCACATCATGTCACTGCCCTGTCACATGCAGCCCTGCCCTCACTGACACATCTCTCCTCTCCTGATAAACTCTGTGCTGCTGGGGACCCTGCTCCTCCCACTATATAACTCTCAGTCTGTGGCTTCCTGCTGCCCCATTCCCCTCCTCACATCATGTCACTGCCCCTGTCACATGCAGCACTATCCTCACGGACACATCACTCATCTCCTGATATACTCTGTGCTGCTGGGGACCCTGCTCCTCCCACTATATAACTCTCAGTCTGTGGCTTCCTGCTGCCTCCATTCCCCCCTCACATTATGTCACTGCCCCTGTCACATGCAGGCCTGCCTACACTAACACAATCACACCAGTAGGCCTATATACTAGAATACGCTGAACAGTATCGGGAATTTATCATTTGTGTACTTGAATGTTATTGGATGGTTCACAGTGGAGGTTACTGGGCTGCGGATGGGCAGTAAATGAGCTGTGGCTGTCACATCTAATCTTCCACGTTGAGAGAGAATCTAGAAGATGTTGGGTTGGATGGACTGGGACCGGACTGGTTTATGCCTCTCACCATGTCTGGAATAGCCACACTTTATAAATGATTAACCTTCTCCCCGCTGGAGACCTACAGAGGTTTCGTTGTCTGTAAAGTGTTGTCTTTGCTGCTGAAAACACCCCATAGAATGATTACATTGGCATTATTCTTCTAAAGAGGAAAACCTGTCCGAGAGAGGGGGGGGGGGGAGGGATACACGATGAGTCACAGGAGCAGCGAGATGGATCCTGGCTGTCCTTAAATAGCCTTAGTCTTTATAGCAATCTGTATATACACAGCCTATTCCTCCCTGGTGTTGGGGTATTATACAGTTATGGCTGCTGGTTTTGTCTTCTCGTTGCTGCCGATTGCAGCCATATTCCAGGTAAAGGCCGGAACATGTTTGGTAGATAATCGAGCAGGACCCCGATCTTCCTTCTTGCGTTACCCATTGTTACTTTCTCCTTTGATCTTTCTGAATTGGGTGGCATTGCAAACAAGAAGCTTGTATAGATATTGGGGTGTCCTGTGCATAGACCCCTACACCTGACATCTAGCTGGTACACTATACACCCTATTCCTGCCGGTCTGCCATGGTGCTGATATCACCTGGGTGTCTAGCTGGCTAATAAGATATGAGATCCAGAGGTAATATAAGGTCATATTTATAAGTATAGGCTTACTATACGGCGCCATGCACCGCTGGTCAGTCACTTGGGGGTTCCCTGCTGTGGCTGACATTACCGGTCTGCGGTAGAACAGAACTGACCATCGCCCTCTGTACAGTATAACTCATCTGTTTGTTCTTAGGAGAGAAGTTCAAAGTGGAGACCAAAGTGATTGTCGCAGACTTCGGGAAACCTGCAGAGCTCTACGAGCACATCGACGCCGGGCTAAAGGGTCTGGAGATCGGCGTATTGGGTAAGTGCCCTTTTGGTTGTGGCTGGTATTATCCATCTGTATCCAGTGCGTGTTCCACACAGCAACCCCGATAGAGCCAAAGGCTACGATATAACAATAGATCTTATATAATATAAATGTACGGTCATTGATGAAGTGACATAAAATAACAGGTTTCCACCAAAACACATATTTAATATTAAAGTTCCCTCTTCCCAGCTATGTGCGTGGCAGAGTCCTTGGGTCCCATTATAAAGTGCTGATACACAGCACTCTCCACGTGGGGCACCCTGCCTGCCCAGCACTCTCCATGTGTGGCTCACTACCACCCTGCCTGCCCAGCACTCTCCATGTGGGGCTCACTACTGGCCAGCATTCTCCACGTGGGGCTCACTGTCATCCTGCCTGCCCATCACTCTCCATGTGGGGCTCACTACCACCCTGCCTGCCCAGCACTCTCCATGTGTGGCTCACTACCACCCTGCCTGCCCAGCACTCTCCATGTGGGGCTCACTACTGGCCAGCATTCTCCACGTGGGGCTCACTGTCATCCTGCCTGCCCATCACTCTCCATGTGGGGCTCACTACCACCCTGCCTGCCCAGCACTCTCCATGTGGGGCTCACTGTCCCCCTACCTGCCCAATACTCTCCACGTGGGGCTCACTGTCACCCAGCCTGCCCAATACTCTCCACGTGGGGCTCACTGTCACCCAGCCTGCCTAGCACTCTCCACATGGGGCTCACTGTCCCCCTGTTCTGCCCAGCACTCTCCACGTTGGGCTCGCTGTCCCCCTGCCTGCCCAGCACTCTCCATGTTGGGCTCGCTGTCCCCCTGCCTGCCCAGCACTCTCCACGTTGGGCTCGCTGTCCCCCTGCCTGCCCAGCATTCTCCACGTGGGGCTCACTGTCCCCCTGCCTGCCCAGCACTCTCCACATGGGGCTCACTACCAGTCTGCCTGCCCAGCAGTCTCTATATGGGGCTCACTGCCACCCTGCCTGCCCAGCACTCTCCACGTGGGGCTCACTGCCACCCTGCCTGCTCAGCTCTCCATGCATGAAGCTTACTGCCCTCAGCTTTCTCCTTGCGTGGCTTATGGTCTCCACACACCCCCTTGCTACCCAATATTCTTCACGCTATGCTCGTTGCCTCCGTCCCCCCTGGCTGCCAGTGGCATTACCAGGGTATTAATTGAGCTGCTTTTTAAATGACTAAAATGAATGTGCACTTGACCTCTGGCAAAAACCTGACTATGGTGCATACAGGAGCCAGAGCCCTCTGTAGGTTTTGCATTCCTGCACTTTCTATTCACATGGCTTTGGGGAATCATCCAGTGAGTTTACAGGATCTGGCACAAACTATTTCCATTCTGCGGAAAAACTGCTGCCTGGTTCCTGAGCAGATGCTGCCCCCCTGTGTCCGGCTGTTGTAAGTGCTCCTATATATCGGTCTCTGGGAAAATGCGAACGTGAAAGTAGCACGGCTCAAAAACATCCATATTATGCATTCTTGTATCTCGATATTCATATTTAAAAAAATAAATAAATCCTTGATCATTAGGTCCCTTCCCATAAATATATGAAACATTATTTATTTTCGCCTGTAGACCGTGACTGGCGTATCCTGCTTTCTCAAGTTATTGGTGGATACTATTTTGTATCCTCGCGAATGACGATTCTCTGCTTTGACGTTGCACTAGTCCATAAGACAATCATAGCTGTACACTGAGACCTTCACAGCCCCATGTACATGTTTTCCCATGTTTGTACAAGTATACGGGATGGTGGTACTTACACTCTGATCACATAACTCCTGCAGCCAATCCTGGGCAGGCATGCTCGCCTACTACATGGCCAGTCGCAGTAAATATTACAATGCGAAAACGGGTCTCAGCAAATGGAAATTCTTTTGGGAGAAAGGCCGCACATGAACTCCCTATTCCACACATGTAGATCATATCCCACGGCAGACTGCAGTCTCATAGCTGGGGTTCTGTGGAGACACTTTGTGGGCTAATGTAATAGGGTGCGACTTTTCACAAAGATTATGGCGATGTCAGCTGCAGATTCCAATTGGCCGTCGTTTTAAACGGTGTTTCCAGCCTGGTTTGACTTATTTGTGCTTTAAATCTGCATCTGAAATCACCAGAATCGCTTCAAGAAATTCCTGCACCTTGTAATATAGCCCTCTTTGTCCTTCTGTCTTACTGAACATTTAACGGGCTGATGTAGAGCTGACCGTAAAATGGGCAAATTGCCTTAAAGTAAACTAAATTGGTGGAAAAAACCCAGCTTATTTGCGCATATATGGAAGGTGCGTACTGGCACCAGTCCTATACTACTGTAGGTGCACAAAGTACTCCTCTGAGCAGGCGTTAATATTCTTGTGTATCTGTATGGGCTGCGAGTTTGTGGAGAATCCTTATAAAGCCTGGCCTGCATTACCCGCTCAGGATATTTGTACTGATCATTATGTCACGTGTACAGGTATTTAATGTCTCTCCTGTTTTCCAGTAAACAATGTAGGTGTGTCCTATGAATACCCGGAGTATTTCCTCGACATTCCAGACCTGGACAGAGTAAGTACACTAAGTAACCAAGAAAATTGTGAAAACACTTGTGCGCATACGCAGCCTGTTGGGACAACCTCAAGTGATGTGTATCCCCACAACGCACAAATACTATACCACACTCAGAGTAAGTAGACTCTCTGCAGCATTTCTCTGTGACGGCAGTATTTTCCATTACCGGGGGTTATTACACTTTTATGCTCTGTAGTAATCACAGGTTAGTAGCTCAAACGTCAAAGGGTCTTCTCTCTTGGGGCGTGGCTTGGAGCGGCTAGGAGAAGGACGTGTCTGCCAGCTCTCCCACCCGAAATCCTGATTTAACTATCCTGTTAAGCAGCAACACCCTTCCAGCCTGCTTCCACTGGTGGGGCAGCCTTTCCTATACCCCCGGAGATACACTGGTGGTCCCTATATCCGGAGCGTATATACCTGCGACCGGGTGCTCCCCGCGGCGAGACTTCTGGGCCTTGCAGTCTCGGCTCCGGCGGCAGCTAGGCAGCTCTGTGTGGGGCGTGTGCTCCTGCCTGTCTGGCGCCTGACACACCTTGTAACAATCCCCGGTGTTTGGCCCTGACGTCTGGAACCTCAGGACTCTATCCCCTCCTGATGTGTCCCCGACATCTGAGTGTGGTACTTCAGTGCATTGGGAGTGGCCGCGGCCATTTTGCTGTCTGCTTCAACGTCTACACATCGATCCGGTCTCTCCCAACTTCTCAAGAGGTCCCAGCATACCATTTTACGGTCTGTACCCAATAACCACCTGCATCCCTGGTTTATCTGGAGGTGTGCTAGCCACCTCGATTTTACCGTGGGTCATCACAGTGCAAACTGTAACATTCAGATTGCTTCCCTTCAGTGCTGAATTCAGTAATAGCTTTCTTATTATGGATGTCGGACTACAACAGATCCTTCAGGCTCTCTGTGATTCTACGCAGAGAATCCTCAATACACTAGATGAAACCTGTATGGCTATACGCTCCCCTTCTTGTGGCCCTGCGGACAGTATGGTGGGAGATGTAGTCACTATACCGTATGGTCTGGATCTTGTACCCTCTCAGCCTTCAGGAGATACACAATTGGGTAATATTCCCCCCTTTGATAACCCTGTACCATGTGATGTACAAGATGGAGACACTATGCCTCTTCACTATAACTCTGCAAATTTTACAGCTCCTGGCACTGCATGCTTTTTGACCTTGTCTCTACCTAAAATGGAAGTTTATTACTACCCTATGGTTGGCTGTTATGAAAAGGCCTCAGGTCCCAATATGACTTCTCTAATACTGAGTTTGGACATCTCGCGAACTCAACGATTGTTGTATATGGATGCTGACCACCCTCCTGCACACCCTGGAATATCATGGGATGAGCCTGGTACCCGGTCGTTGTTATCTCAAAGCATCGAACATTGGCCAGATTAATCAGCTCCTCCTCCTATCATGGAGCCCTATGATACTTTATTTTATACACTATGTTCCTTTTCCTTTTTATGATCAATGATATTTACAGTATGTGCATTATATCCTGTCTGTTTATATACTATTATTTCCGGTATAGCTGCTATGTTCATTTTTTGTGGGAGAGCTGGAATTGACTAGTTATGTGCCGTTAATAATTTTTTTTTTTTTTTCTCACACTGTCTTACTACATCCTGTTTCCAGGAATTATTCATCCCATTTTTTCTATTTACAATGTAAAATATACCCTGTTCTATAGTTCTCCTTTCAATATCCTTCTGTTGGTGGGAAAGTATGGGTGGGAGGGGATAGCTAGTGGGATAATTGGTGGTGGTGGTGGTGGGGGGGGGGGGGGTGTCAGGGTTTAGAGGGGTAAGTTAGTTTTTTTTTCTTGGCTAGAGTAGCTACTTTGTTAGCTACAGGCCACTAACTTTTTCTCCTCTGAGGGTATTGTTAGTGTAGGATTAGTGGGGGTACGGTTACAGGGAGTAAAGTACACCTAAGTTGGGGGTGGGTAGTACAGGGTGGGGGGTTTTCTGGGTGGGTTGATTTGGGCCTTTGGGAGGTTTTCTTTTTATTACTGTTATTTGGTTAGCCGGTTTAGGATAGGGTTTCCGGCAGATGATTATTTTTTGATATGTTCCCCTTTTTGGGGATGTAGGATTATTCAGAATCAATATCCTGTAACTGTGTTCCACTAACACCTGATACTGTGTGTGCCCGGATAGCGCCTCCGGGCAAATACACTTCAGTTATAATGGAAAAAGGAGCCAGCGCAGTTTAATCTCTCTCCATACATATATTATCCTATGCATGTTCATAATGTTGGTTTTTCCTACATGCAATTTGTTCGTTCTGTCTCTGTCGGGAACTTGTATGTTTTGTTATATGTGTGAAAAATGCAATAAAAAATACTCAATTTAAAAAAAAAAAGGGTCTTCTCTCTTATGTGAGGATAAGTTCTACACATAGTATATTGGTGCAGCAGGTTGCATAGTGGAAATGGGTTCTAGGCTGTGTGGTGTGATCTGATCGTAAAGCAATTGGGCATCAGGAGATGAAGGATAGAAGGAACATATGTATATTTTGTTTGAACAGATACAGTTGTCCAGTTTGAGATCTCGTTGCAGGAACCTTGTCCTCGACTAACTATTCTTTTTTTTTTTTTTTTTCACCTTTTAGACTCTGGATAACCTGATAAACATTAACATCGTTTCAGTGTGCAAGGTAAGAAGAATCCGAGGGGACCATCTGGGAATCCAGGAAGTCTCCTGAGCACTAGGGCCTCTGATTACATTATTGTAGATTGCAGAACACCTGGAAAATGTTGCTGGCAGGTGGGATAGGCGATGCCGGCTTATGTAGGGTACACACCAGAACGATCATGATCGTGAGACGATAAACGATCTGCTGGAGCTCACCATCTGCTCACGATCTGTACGAAGTTGAAGGGATCGTTTTCAAATCCTGACTGCAGCAGGTAGGATCTGCAAAACGACCAAACAACCAGTGGGGACGCGCATCGGATCTAAAACATGCCCAATTTACATACAATCGGTCGAGATTGTATCAAAATTGGGGCCAAATCATTCTGGTGTGTACCCAGCAATAGGTGCAACGGCTTTGGGTGTAGGTGAAGGGCCGGCTTACTGACAGTGACTTGCTAAGGTATTAGATGCTTTTTGTACACCTATAGTAGAAGGAAGGTTACTTGTGTATTATCACGGCACCCCCGATGTTGGTCGCGCAATGTTTTTATCGCATCGCATGTCATACACCCGATGGCATGCGATGCGACGCGATTTTACACCACTATTCGATTAAAAATTATACAAGCACCCTAATAGGTGGTTTTAAGCACCCTAATGGGTGCTTACAATGTAAAATGCACCCCCACGCCACCCCCCACTATAAACGTGAACCCGAAGCGTGGCGAGTGCAGCGGTACGCGTCCTACGACCTTTTCATACCCCCACTATCCACGTCGGCGTGGAGTTGATTTTATATAGTGTGGCGAGCCACCGAGCCCGAAGCGCGGCAAGCGCACGTGTATACCTGTGAAGTTATACGCGTCCCCTCGCGGGGCGCGCGGCGCTCGCCACGCTTCGGTCTTGGTGGCTTGCTGCGCTCACCACACGATATCGCATCGCATACCATCGTATGCCTTATGGTATGCGATGCGATGGGCGCCGTTATAATACACAAGTACCGAAGGAAGAGACGGCAGGCCTGCCTAACCTGTGGTTCTCTAGCTGCTGTTAAACTACAAACCTCAGCATGCCTTGCCACAGTCTTGCTATAAAGGAATGCTAAAACTCTGGCAGGGCATGCTGGGAGGTGTAGTTTAACAAAAGCTGGACAGGCCTGCATGATTTAATAGAATCTGCTGTTCGTGGTATACCAGTCTCTGCACCTACTAAGCTGTAGTGTGAACCCTGAGACAGTGACGGCCTTCTCCTAGGTCTGATTCTGCCTGCACAGAGCATCCCTGCTCTCCTACATGCTACTGGAGGCTGCTTCAGTATAAGGGGCTCTGCTTCTATATAGTATATCCTCCATTTGCAGTTTAGTGTACAGCTGTATCCTCTTACGGTGTTGCAGTTCTCAGATTTTACCCATAACAATTAAACATTCTATCTCTCTTATCTTCTGGAAGGTGCTAAATAAATAAGTAGTACAATATGGTTGCTATAAGCAATATCCCATCTTCAATAGAATTATAATCTTAGTACAGATGGAGCGGGTCTCTACCTTGCAGGGGATGGCGATGGCGACGCCAGCCGCCATCTGTATCTGCAAAAGGGGACGCGTGAGCACGAGGTGCGCGTGCGTCCCCTTTCGCACTGTCCCCCCCCCCCCCCCGGGTCCTTGTCGGCGGTCACCCGGGGTCCCCACTGCCTCCCCGCACCTCCCCTCCCCCCCCCAACCCTGTCCGTCTCCCTGAAGCGGAGACGGACAGGGTTCCCGCTGCCCGGAAACTGAGACGCGCGCGCGTCTCAGTCAGATGGACGCCAGGCTGCTGGCGGATCGCCAGCGCTGACGTTCTAGCGATTCGCCAGCAAGAGGGAGCCCAGCTCCATCTGTAAATAGCCCTTATGTCCCTGCATGCACTGTCCCGCTAAACCGCATTAAGACACATCGCGGCAACAACGTAAGAGGACACCTCGGCCAATCTTAATCTAACGCATCTAATACGCCGGACTGCTGGGTGTACTGTAGGTTACTGCAAACTCCGCCCTCACGCAGCGTTCTCTGTTTTTTTTTTTTTTACAAATTAACCCGACGCTCCTAATCATGCGCATGCCAGAAATTTTAAAATGCCAATGGTTGTACTAGCAAAAAACGGCTAGTGAAATCATCATCACCCCCTTTTAAATTTAAGGCATCAGAAGTGCCTGGTTTTACGTCCTGATTGGAATGTTTTATATTGGGTCACTGCCCTGGGGACTGAGATTATCCACCACAGCTGGATTTCTCTATGGGCCGCATAAAGTCCTTATTGATGGTTTTGCAGGAAATGCTAAATATTCATGCGCTGTTCCTGTGATTTAGCGTACTCTAAAGTGTACACTATGCGATATGCACAATAGTGATCTAGGTAACAATATCATCGTGCATATCCTCTAGTGCAGGGGTGTCCAAACTTTTTGCGACAAGGGCCAGATTTGGTGAAGTGTAAATGTGTGGGGGCCGACCATTCAGCCTGACATTCTGTGAATCATTAATCACATCAGAATGATCCCCCACTCGGGCATCATACACTCTATGTCCAACAGCCTGCCCCTTCACTGTATTTCCCCCAGCCTGCCCCCATTCACTGTATGTCCCCCAACCTTCCCTTCCTTCACTGTATGTCCCCCACTCACTGTATGTCCCCCAGCCTGCCCCCTTCTCTTAATGTCCATCAGTGCCTCCATTCATTGTATGTCCCCAAGCCTGACCCTTCTTCACTGTATGACCCCCCATTCACTATGTACCCCACTCTGCCCCCATTCACTGTATGTCCCCCAGCCTGCCCCTGCTCCCCCTTCTCTGAATGGCCATCACTACCTCCATTCACTGTATGTCCCCCAGCCTGACCCTCCTTCATTGTATGTCCCCCCCCCTCTGCCCCCTTCCTTCTCTGTATGTTTCCCAGCCCCTTGTGTGAGCCAGAGGAAAGAGAGGCAAAGCAGGCACTGCAAGGACAGGAGATGTTTGGGCTCCCGCTGCTGCCCTCCTCCGCTCTGCATGTTACGGGAGCAAGCTCCCTCCTTGCTGCCCCCCTCCCCAAACACTGCTGTCACTGTGATTGTGGAGTAGGGTAATTATACGATTGCAGCAGCAGGGGTAGGACGCCAAACACATCTGACTGTGGCGGCCGGCACCTCCTCACTGCAGCAGACAGCAAGGTAAAGGCGCACTCGCCGGGACCCCACCTTTAGTGTCCTGTGCTGTGCTTCTCACATCTGATGCTCTGCCCGTTTCCAGCTGGAAGCTGAGGGCCACTTGAAATTACAGTATGGGCCGCAATTGGCCCCCGGGCCTGACTTTGGACCTGCCTGCTCTAGTGTGTACACAGTGTATTAATGGTCGTTAACGAGCCCCTTTGTCATCTGAACATGCAGTTAAATCTACCGGTATCGTCAACGACTGCATGTTGAGGAAGGGGACCTGGTGACGTCACTGAACAGCATCGATATTGTTCAGTGTTTATGCACTATATCGTTTGTCCTGGAGCTCTGACCGTATTGTTAATGATATCACATAGGTCCCGTATATTCGCTGCCTAGCTAGCGGGTAAATGCTGCCCCACCGACTGCACGCCCAGCCCGCCGGCCGAATACCCACGCCACGCTGTGAGCCGATGTGTGCGCTTACACATCTGCTCGCACAGAGGAAACCTCATTAGATGGTTACTCACCATCAACTGATTTTAGATTTTTCCTCTGTTCGTTGTGAAAAGTACGCCAGGATTTATAATGTGAAATTTTTTTTTTTCTTTGCCAAATGCACCAGGATTGTTGGCAAACCTTCTCGGTGCAGCAGACTGAATGCTTCGCTAGCTTGACTTGAAAAGAGCATCTGCGTGCTGTTTTTGTTTGTTTTTGTTCCCCGTCCCTCCCCCTGTCTAATTTTTCGCCTCCAAAACCATCTGTCTTTACCCGGTGTTTTGCCACCACTCCATCCTTCTATCAAAACTGTTTGAATTTTCCAAGAAAACTGTTTTTATCCAAGGTTTTTAACGTGACATTTTCTCCATTTATTTTTCTTCGTTTTGTGGTTTTGCTTATTTGATTGAGCGAATCGTGAGCCTCTTTTCTTATCACCCCCTCCCCTTCCCCCTTTTTTTTTTCTCAATGACGACATCGTCGTTAGCTGGTGGTGTTCAGGGGAATGTCTGAAATAGACGCCTATGCAGCAAGTGCTCACCCACACACTACTTCCGCCCACTCAGTGCTTCTCACCCACTTCCCTCCCATCGTCTGTCTCCGGTACTGTTCCCAGACTGCCTCTCCCTTTCTCCATCCCCGCTCGCAGAGAAAGCACGCCACTTATTTTGTTTTGCGCTTTTTTTGGCGTTGCTTTGTTTTTATTTAAAAAAAAAAAATTGTAACCATTTTTTAAATCCTATATTTAAATTTTTTTTTTTTTCTTTTGTATACATGGAAGAGAATAGTCTATATCCATAAATAAGTGTTTGTGAGGGGTATTTTATGCACATATCTGAGTAGAGCAAATGTATTAGTGTGATGCAATGAGAGTTACTGACCTCTATCGTGTGACCGCTTGTAATACAATTAAGGCTAAATAGTGAAGATAAATATATTCTGTATTTGTTTTTTTTCCTTTTAATATGTGTATTTTTTTTTTTTTTTTCCGAACCACATTCATTGATGTAGTAATGGGAAACTCCGCAATCAGTATCTATCAACATTATGTTAATCCCCTTGGAGGCGACCGTACTGTAGATGTGTGCAGAATTGTGTATTGTGCTAAGTTGCAGATCACCCGTTTGATGTTACGTTATGCCCGGTCTGTGAGCTATCAACAGTGACAAGTGCCGATAGCTCGCCATCCGTGTATTCAACTCACTCTTCTTCACTCACCTGTTCCCTGAGGGCAAGGTGGAAATGGCAAGTGTGGCCATTTAAACGGCACGGCTCAGTTGCGGCAAATAAGGGGATCCTCACGGTGAATGTGGAGCAGAGTTTTGACGGCGAGGATACCTTGTTTTCGACGCCAAAATGCCATCCTCGACGTACAAACCCACTTGCCGGCCGCATTAAATACCCCTCATAGTATCTCCAAGGTGGCTTAAGAGGCCTACACACGCGGAGATTTGGGTGAGGGATGCTAGATTGCACAGTGCTGCTTAGTGATGTGTCAGCGCTGTTTGCTGGGCGATCTGTTAGGGCCAGGGTTCTCCGGTGACTTTGTCTGTCTCAGACAGACAAAAAAAGACAGAGACAGACCGACAAAGAGAGACAGTCTCTGTCTGTCTGTCTGTCTCTGTCTGTCTTCAAAAAGTTATAAAATGGAGAGTGATAAAAAAAACCAGCCTCTACCTGTCATCATTTGTCAAACCCCGTCTGTAGCAGGGTAGTTAGGAGCTGGTTGTTTATCACTCTCCATTTTATCACTTTTTGAAGCTTGATAAATCTGTCTCTTTTGCTCGCTCTCTGTCTCTTTTGCTCGCTCTCTGTCTCTTTTACCCGCTCTCTGTCTCTTTTGCCCGCTCTCTGTCTCTTTTGCTCGCTCTCTGTCTCTTTTGCTCGCTCTCTGTCTCTTTTGCTCGCTCTCTGTCTCTCTCGCTCGCTCTCTGTCTCTCTCGCTCGCTCTCTGTCTCTCTGTCTCTCTTGCTCGCTCTCTGTCTCATGGTTGTCCTCTGTTTTGTCTCCTGCAGATGACACGGCTGGTGTTGCCCGGCATGGTGGCGAGGTGAGTCAGAGACACAAATAAACACTCCCCAGGCCGGACCTCATTATTATTTATAGGGGAGAATCCTTTTTCTGTTGAAAAATTCATAGTGGTGACTAATCCGTCCGTCCTCCATGATGGTAGAGACGGAGTGATCGGAGGTGAGTCACAAGGCTGGAGAATGAGTCATCACCACTGTGGAATCCTTCCACTCTCCTCAATGCTCTTGTGGTGGCTTTTTTTTTTTCTTCTTTCCTTTTTTACAACTGAATTAAAAAATCTGAGTCATCAATACAGTCTCCACAGCGTTCTATTCTTAGGGGGGGAATTACAGCCAGCCAGCCAGCCGAGGGTGGGCGGCTCTTTGGGGATTACCTGCCTCCAGACAGCAGTTGTGGTAGGGATGGCAGCCGGCACACAGAACGGCGCTCAATACTGTGTGGCAAGTGCCATTGCCACATTGGTGTGTGTGGGGCATTTGTTAACCGCGTACTTTCACCCCATCTGGAGTACACACGAGGCGATTTGTTGTACGAACAAATCATCGTAGATTGCGATTGGGTCACAGATTGCGCAGTGTGTACAAACACAACTTAATCAAATATGTTTTTCTGAATTTCACATAAAATATTTTTTGACCTTGGGGTGCCATGAAGAAAATTGGGATATTCATGGGATGGCACCGTGATTATAAAAGTTTGGCAATCGCTGGCCTAAAGAATTTATTCTTTCTAGAAAGTACGGTAATAACCAACCAAAAGCTTAAGACATTCATATACAACCACTATAGGGGTATTTAATCCCGAAGGCTATTTCCCCTGACCGTATTCCATCCCAGCCAGGACTCGCCTGCTACAGGTTTGCCTGACATCGACGCTAGCAGCGGTCAGCCTGTATCTGTCACAGATTAGTGGCAGCCTCAGAGATACTGAGATTTGCACCGATGGCCTTCCGATGTATCGGACATTGCGTATGGTTCAAATGCCAGTCACCCACAGCGACTGTTGTTTTAGTATAAATACATACAAATCCAGCCAAGTCCATTCATTGAAGTTTAGTTATATATTGCACCCAGAACAAGAACAGTCGCTGAGAGCGGCGCAGGCATTTTTTCAGCGTCTATTTTGAGGATCTCTCACTGAAAGGGTTAATTAGCTTGTGAACATTCCCACACCCCACCCAATGCTCCTATTACTACCGTACCTGTATGGCCTCTTTCTGAGCCTCTCAGCCATGTTTTACAATTTATGCAGAATTGATTTTGTTCCTTGCCATAGGTTAGGACACAGCTATGCAGCTCTCCCTGCATTAGATACACTTCTATTCCGCTGTGCCCGATGATTTCAAATCCTGGCTGAAAAGCCCAGATGGTGAATGACAGGTTTAAATGAATCAGTGTGTAGAAAATAAGTGTCCCATAAGCACAGTGAGCCTGGGCGACATCCACTATGTGTATGCAGCATATTTAGAGATGGCTCCGCAGGGCAGAAGCGCTTCTGGGTTTGCGGAGAGGTATATTCCTCTTTAGTACTAAAATAAGCGACCGTTGGCGCTGGCACGGCTGTTACTCTATAAGTATACATGAGGGTAAGCGCTACATATGGCATATTGGTCCAGCAAGATAGCATTGGTGGTCTGTATGATCACAATACATGCGGATGACGGGCCTGGGATGCCAGTGGTTATAATACCCGATAAGGGAATCCTGACACCCCCACCCCAATCCCACTCTAACCCTTCATCCCGGCAACCTAACCCCTTCCCTCACCCACAGCATAACCCTCTCTCAGAATTTTGAGTGCCGGCATCCTGTATGATCCAGTACCACAGGAATATGGTAACGTTCCACGTGGACTATGGAGGGTGCTCGCAGTGTAGGAGGATATGTCATGCAGGTTGCGTTTGTGCGCCTGGAATTTTACAAGCTGCCCAATTGGGGAGCTTTCAGAAAACACGCAATGGTTTTGAAACCAGAAGACCCCCTTCCCCCCCCAAAAAATCCCCTTTCCTCCATCCATTTCTCTCACCCAATTCTGCAGCAAAATGTATTTACTCTAGTAAACCCCCCAAACTCTTTCATACCCATCTCATTTCCTACCTTGATTACTGTAACCTCTTCTGCAGCAGTCCCCTCTCTATACTCCAGTCTCCCTGACTGCTCCAGTTATTCTCCACTTGATTTCTAAAACTCCCTTAATTCACTTACAGTTGAGGCCCATTTATCAAGAATCACTTTGCAATATGAACTGGATTAGCAACCGGAATTGCATGGCAGGATGTATCATGGCGCACCCGCATGGACAGAGACACTGAAGTTGCCTGTACCTGCGCTGTGCTCAGTTTGATGCCGGGGCTTCTGATGGCCCATGTGCGGTAGACAATGCCGGGGAGGGTTCCGGGGTAACCCTCTGCTGGTTCATTATGTGATCTGTAGCACATGGGCAGTAGCTGCAGGGGCCAATGTAAAGTTGTTAAATCTGGCAGCATTGACAGTTAGGAGCGGATTGGCTGCTGCTGGACCGTCCGCTTTATCTCTTCTCCAGGCGTAATACATCTGCCCCATAGAAAGCTATGGTGGTTGTGACTGCCAGCAGGAATGGCATTGTCGGGATTCTAATTATTTCCAGTGACCCTCCAAAATCAGACTAAGCCACAAACATTCATTGATCAATGGCCCCCTACGTTTCCGGCCTCATCAACCCCCCCTCAGGTCTGCCACAGTCATTTCTAGTGCCATTATGTCTCCTACTTCAAAGGTGGTTTTTGTTATTTAGTTCTGGGTATTGTACGTATTTTGGGGTTGGATTGAGTGTATACCGGACAGTCATGTCTCCTGGCTTGCTCTTTCTGTGCACTATATAAATAGCATGCGCCCATATTATACTGATGTTCTCCGACCCTGCAGTAGATCACAATGAGCCTCTCTTTGTTTTTCAGGTCCAAGGGTGTTATTCTGAATATCTCGTCCGCCAGCGGCATGTACCCGGTCCCCTTACTTACTGTCTATTCCGCTACCAAGGTATGTACACCTCTCCCATGCTGCTTCTGCTGTAATATGACGGATACCTAGGACTCCGCCTCTAGCTACCCATCTCCATATCTCCCCTTCCCCACACTGACAGGAAATCCACACTCACACTCTGCCTTTAGAAGGAAGCTCAACACAGAGATGCTCTGATTGGAGGGAGAGAGACCCTAAAACCAACCATTGATTAAAACACCCCATTTTATCCTTCAAATGCACCTCTTCCCTGGGCTTTGTAGCGAAACACCCGCGATTCCATAGTAGCGCACTGCCCCATTGGCTACATGGTTACTGTGTATAGCAGGTAACATTGCGGTTTCGCCAAAGGAACAAGACAGGAAAATCTGTTTAACTCTGGCATTGAATACTCGCAAGCGCTAGGTGCCCTGAGAATCTGATCTGGGTCTCCTGGGTGCACACTGGCCAGTATCGATGGAACATCGTCCAGTGTGTACCAGCGATATATCTGTGAATGGCGTCATTTACAGATAGATCGCCTCAGCTGTGCAATATATCTGAAGATAAATCGGCACATTGGCCCTTATTCTGATTTGAGTCGGACGGCCGATGTTTGGTATTTGCGCATGTGCAGAGGCGTATCTGCGCATGTGCGAATGCCTCGCACGTCTGAAAACAGAGTGAGGTCCGTGCATAAAACGAATGTACGGAACCACCCGAGCAGGGGGTGGAGAGGCGCGTGAAGGGCTGTTTGGGTTCATTAACATATGCGTACGCCCCGCGTTTCATGGGTGTTCCCATGCAAAAGCTGGGCATACATATGGTAATGCACGTGTGGAGGGCGGACATAGCCGGTGCCAGCTGCCCGCCCATATTCCTGCTTTCATACGGAAAAATGTCCGAGTGGTCTTAACACTCGGTGCTGCCTGACCGCTCGGTCCATCATTCGAGGATGGGGGAGGTTTTCACATGAAATATCCACTCGCGGTCCGTATGCTCGGTGTCTTACCGCATTCGGATGGTGTGAGCGATCCGTACTGTAGGCGGGGCTAAGAACACTCGGTTCCTGTCCGAAATACGCATCCGTCCGAATCAACTAAAATAAGGGCCAATGTTCTGTACGGGCGATCCGCTGACCATCTGTACACCCGGTGGTGACTGACAGCTCTCCTGGCTGAGCGCATGTAAGTGCAACCACACAGTCATGATGTCAGGCAGGACGGATCGGGCAGTGTGTATGGAGAACACGCTGTCTGATTGGACGAGAGATCAATATTTACTAGTGTGCACCCAGCAGAGGTCTCATTAGGTTGTGTTTCCCGCGCGGGTGAGCACCCCTTTACCATACACTGCGTCCATGTCTCGCTTCATCATCTCCATGTTATAGGGGAAGCAAGTCTATGATACGCTGTTACTTTATGGAAGTCTAGCTGAAAATGAGGCTCACACCAAGACCACAAAGATGTGTCCCATTCTGTGAACCAATAGCTTTCTGGCTGATTGTCACTGACTCCAGAAGGGTTTTGGAGGGGAACGTGGATAATGAGTTTAATGGTGGAATAAAAGGGAGAACCAATGGTAGCATTAATACTAAAAGCACGGCGACCCTTCCACATGTGCAATGACTTAGACAGACAAAGCTCCTTTTCCCCCTCCTCCTAAGTAAACACAGACGCTCATAGCCATGTTACTGCAAGGGAAGGCCCCTTCCGTCATTATATATTATATCATATCATATAGTGTTACTTGCGTGTTCCATTATTCATACAAAGAAGGCGGCATCGGGTCTGTCATTACATGTTTGTGTTTATTATCTGGCTATTAGCGATGCACTTACACAGACAATCTGTACGGCACCAATTGAGCAGTGTAGTCCCATGCCAGGCAGAACGATGTGCCATGAATACACCTTTAATTTATAAGCACAAATATAAAAAAACTATGTTGGTGGCTTACACTGATCAGTGGGATGTGCGACTGAGTCTGGATGCAGCTGCCTCAGCCTTTTCTCACACCAGGCTCTGCTGCGCTACATCTGCGACTTTGTATGTGTGTATAACCAGTGAAGTCCCAGCCCAACATCTCCAGGACACCGTTGGCGGCTTTTTACAGCGTCTGCAATGCAAATACATTTCTAGAAAAACTACGGTGCCTGGCGCGGCTCAGTCCCATTGTATGGTGTATTGAGGCTGGGTGTATGAGGAGGACACATTGGTAAATGTAGGGGTAATACAGGTACAGACTCGGTGCTTTAAGGACTCTCCGATCACCACCACCCGGCAGTTGAGGTGGAAGGGTGCATGGTTCTGTGCAGCGTGTGGGATCTACAGGGACAATTGCGCTCCCAGCGCCTTCTACAATTGCACGCTGCAGGTTTGTTTTATTTAAAACATTTTTTTTTGTAATTATTTGTTTTTCTCCATGTTGTCCCCAATTCTTAGTCAGGTTCTAATGCTATTCTGCTTGTAGATAATGAGTCTGTTACCGATAGCGCTAACTCCTGTCCTTCCCTCAACCAGGCGTTCGTGGACTTCTTCTCCCGGGGTCTACATGCTGAGTACCAGAGTAAGGGGGTCACCGTGCAGGTGAGTGTGGTGTGTCTCTACCAAGGATGCTTGTTATTGTCTGGTTTCCACAACAACAGCTGCTGTCTCGGCAACAAGGAGATCACGTTGTGGCACTCCGGAGTGTGACGTCCCCTCCTTACATAGATGGTGCAAATATGTATATCATTTCTATCTATGTATCTGTCTGCCTGTGTGTGTGTTTGTATGTATGTATGTATGTACGTATGGATGTACATGTATATCTATATATTTAGTTAAATAACAGAATCCAGTGCTAGAGACCATTCTTACCCAATTAACCTCAGTCCTTTTCAGGTTTTATGAAATTGTAACAATGAGTATGAATGACCCTTCTTATGACTGTCCGAACAGCTTATTATTGCCCCCCGATCCCCACCACAATACCCCGTATTAATACCTGCTCCCCATGGCTGACAGTCAGTATTATAACCTGCAGCTCCATAACATTGACTTGCAGTCCTACATTGTACAGTTTAGTCACATTCAATAACCCTCACTGTATTCTCCTGCACCCGGCATTTGGTTGGATAATTATATTGCATGACCGTTATTCCCTATATTGCTCTATAAGTGTTTGGTTTCTGTACGGTGTTGCAGATACCTTGAGGCCCCATATAAATGAGATCATTACTACGAGCGAGGCCTTGTCTGTTGTAATGTCTGCTTGTGCGCTCCCACCTCGTGCATCCATGTATTACGCCTTTTTGCGTGTTCTATACAGCATGTTGTGTCGTGGGTACAGGTTTTTGCATAAGTTTTTTTTAACATTTGTTAAGCTGTGCAGTTGGCCAGCTCCCCAATATTTGTCATTGCTAATCTCCACCATGTCCCATAAATGCTGTGGGGTCCATGATATTCAGCATGCTTATATTCTCTGTGTAACTGTGACTGTATCTGCATAAGAAACGCAACGTTACAGTGACTTCCTGGAAACGACTGTAACGTAGCATTTCATATGCAGCTACAGCGGCGGTCATACACAGAATATAGGCATGACACAATATCATTTTAATCAGCAGAAGCTGCTTGTGCGTGGATTAGCTTAGTTTTGCAAATATGATGCTATTTAATGGGGGGAAAAAGTGGCAAAAAAGTTGCTCAGCGCTACAGAGTGGCAGGACTAAAAGGGATGTTTAACGCACTCACGCTTTCTGCCCCCACCAGCTGTAATGGGTATGCGCAAGATCTCCAGCGCAGCCCAGAGCCAGCAGCAGGGCTAGCGTTGTCCCCGCAGTGGGGGATAGAACACCGCTAGCCCTGTGCTGGCGAAAGCGTCGTAATCGCAGGGGGGATTGCAGGGGACAGCCCCGCAGAGCGTAAGGCTGTCACTATCGCACGTTAGGTGCGCTAGTAATACAGTAGGGAAAACGTAAACCCCCCCCATCTTCCCCCCAGTTAACTAGCGTTAAGTGCATTTCTGTATTTAACGCTGGTTACTACATCTGCCCAATGGAAAACTGATTGTATTCAACACCTGATAATCACCACACAGTGGTGTGAGGTACAGTACAATGTTCACAATGTCCATGTGTGTTAGAGCGAATTGTGGATCTAGGCCCAACTGCAGCCGGACCGTGACCTTGGCGGCCAGCCTTCCGAATGGTGGTGTTTTGAAAGTGGCGTCATCTTTATACCAACTTCCAGCAGAAATGTTGGCACAAGAGCGAAAGTCTACAAAACTATTGCAAAACGGAAAGACACACAGGGGGAGTTGCACTACGCCTGGAGAGAGATAAAGTAGCTGCCAATCAGGCCCCTAACTGTCACATTACAGGCTGTGTTTGAATAATGACACTTAGGAGCTGATAGGCTGATAGTTTCCCTCACCACTATACGTAAGAGCCGGGGTTCCTAATAAACACGTCTTGCCCTGTTGTTAAACTCTTACTGCCACCTTGTGTCTAGAATGTGTAATGCATTTCTTAATTCCACTCAATACAATGGTTTTATTTTTATTTCATTCTTTTGGCTCCATAAATCTGCTCAATGGCTTTATAATGTGAACGGAGGGAACCATTGCTCTTTTGGGTGCCAGACTGAGTTCAATATAGAGTGTAAGCACCACTGGGGGCAGGGGCTGATGTGAATGGCTGCAGTATCCAGGCCTATGGGCTCTGGAATAATCCGTTAGCCGTTTATGAAGATGATCTTTGTGTATGAGGAAGCTGAATTATGATACCATTTGGATTGCGAACATATGAGTTTTGTTTAGACTTTTTGTGTGTGCGTATCTAGCGACACCGGCAATGGGCATACACACTTGCCAATGTCGGCAGCAACAGGTAGACAATGGCAGCCATACCGCTGGCTAAGTAATTGCTTCTGTGCACACCACACAATGAACTGCGCTCCCTGGTTCAGCCCTAATGTGTGGTACATTGTATAACTGCTGATCCGAATATAAAGGGTTCTCTTAAATATCACATGACTCTGCACACACAGCAGGATGCTCTTCAACAAATGTTCTTCTTCTACCTCTCATGTTGTTACACTCTACGACACTTATATTTCTCCATGGGGCCGTGCTGGGTAACTCACTGAAGCTAACCGCAGTGACAGGGTGGAATTAATCCATGCTCAGTGATTTGTACCCAATGTACGGATGAGCAGACAGAATCTGAGTCACAGAGTAGGAGGGACACCGGTGACATGGAGTGCACTAAGGAAGAGCAGGAGGGCGGAGGGCCGTGTCTGTGACTGCTTACATGCTAAGGGGAAGGGAAGAACAGATGGAGGGTGACCAGGGAAAGGGTTGGACTAGAACGTGCATTTTAAACTGGAAAGATTGGTAGAGGCAATGAGGTGCAGCAAAATATTGTGCTCCTGGGCCTTCAGCATGCACCTCCTGTGCTCCTAGGCCTACAGCATATGCTGCCTGTGCCCCATGGCCTTCAGCATATGCTGCCTGTGCTCCTGGGCCTTTAGCATGCACCTCCTGTGCTCCCAGGCCTACAGCATACGTTGCCTGTGCTCCTGGGCCTTCAGCATACGTTGCCTGTGCTCCTGGGCCTTCAGCAGACGTTGCTTGTGCTCCTGGGCCTTTAGCATACGTTGCCTGTGCTCCTGGGCCTTCAGCATACGTTGCCTGTGCTCCTGGGCCTTTAGCATACGTTGCCTGTGCTCCTGGGCCTTCAGCATACGTTGCCTGTGCTCCTGGGCCTTCAGCATACGTTGCCTGTGCTCCTGGGCCTTCAGCATACGTTGCCTGTGCTCCTGGGCCTTCGGCATACGTTGCCTGTGCTCCTGGGCCTTCGGCATACGTTGCCTGTGCTCCTGGGCCTGTGGCATATGTTGCCTGTGCTCCTGGGCCTGTGGCATATGCTGCCTGTGCCCCTGGGCCTTCGGCATACGCCGCCTGTGCTCCTGGGCCTTCAGCATACACCGCCTGGGCCCCTGGGCCTTCGGCTTATGCCCCCTGGGCCTTCGGCTTATGCCCCCTGGGCCTTCGGCTTACGCCCCCTGTGCCCCTGGGCCTTCGGCTTACGCCCCCTGTGCCCCTGGGCCTTCGGCTTACGCCCCCTGGGCCTTCGGCATACGCCCCCTGGGCCCTTGAGCCTGCGGCATACGCCCCCTGTGCTCTTGAGCTTTCGGCATACGCCCCCTGTGCTCTTGAGCCTGCGGCATACGCCGCCTGTGCTCCTGGGCATGCGGCATATGCCCCCTGTGCTCCTAGGCCTGCGGCATAAGCCTCCTGTGCTTCTAAGTTTGTTGACCCAGCAGCTGTACACATCATACAGTAGTTTGATAGTGTAGGCACTGGTTACTTGTTATATTATATTATATATCAGAGACGGGCGGCACTTAGGTAATGGTGGGGAAAAAAATTGTGCAAACAGGCGATGTTTCGGGGCTACGCCCCTTTCTCAAGCCAATAACAACTTTTTGGCTTGAGAAAGGGGCGCAGCCCCGAAATGTTGCCTGTATGCACAATTAATCCTATTTTGTTTTTATAGTAGTCCAATACTGCCGGCACTCTGTAGACTCAATTCAGCGTGCTCTGGTGCCAGAATAATCTTTGTATTTCATCCAACTCCCAGACTGGGAAAAACGGCACTCCGAGACAGATGAAGATTTGCAAAACTACAATTAGTGCAAGGTAGGGGTAATGTTTCGGGGTATCAGCCCCTCCTCAGACCCAAATCCTACAGGCTGTAGGATTTGGGTCTGAGGACGGGGCTGATACCCCTGAAACGTTACCCCTACCTTGCACTAAAGGTTTTTTTGCACATCTTCGTCTGTCTCTGAGTGCCGTTTTTCCCAGTCTGGGAGTTGGATTATGTATGTATGTATGTATGTATGTGTATGTGTGTGTGTGTGTGTGTGTGTGTGTATGTATATATGTGTATATGTATGTATGTATGTATGTATGTATGTATGTATGTATGTATGTATGTATGTATATATATATATATATATATATATATATATATATATATATATATATATATATATATATATATTCACACACACACACACTTTATATTTTTATATTGTACGTGTGGAAGTTGTTGAAGTGAGTGACCATATATACTGTGAGTGTGCGCGCTAACGAATGTACAGCTCTATATACCTAGTCTGTGCGCTGCCATATAGTATCCATGGGGGTGATGATATCTCCTGTGTCTCCTCAGAGCGTCCTCCCGTTCTTCGTGGCCACCAAAATGAGCAGAGTCCGTAAACCGACATGGGACAAGCCTAGTGCGGAAGCCTACGTCAGATCAGCGCTGAAGACTGTGGGCCTCCAGACCAGAACCAACGGCTACCTGCCCCATGCCATCATGGTGAGTCACTGGTTTATGTTTGTGCAGGGGGGATACAGACTCTGTGCAAGGTTACTCACGGGAAGCCACGCCCCCTCCCCACAATCCCCCCCAATCCTCAGGGCTTAATTTTCTCCTGTGTGCTTGGCGAAGAGGACACGTGGAAAAACGTGATTTCTATTGCTGGGTTCTATAGCTGGGTCCTGGAGGGGAATTGGTGGTCGTCACCATCTGCTTTCACTTTGGGATATACTCCTCTGCCTCCTGCCTGTATCCTACCGGGGAATGACATGAAGTGGGTCCAGAAGTGTGGTTAGTGCCATTCCAGTACACCGTGGGTCTCCTCTGGTGGTGCCTTCAGGGCTGCAGACAGGCACTCGGGAACCTGCTCCCATGTTTAATGCATAGTTGATGCCCCTAAATGCCCATACATTTTTGCGATTTGAGCTGAAAGCAGATCAGTTTTGGTGTTTCAGCTGAAAAGCTGCACAGTTTGTACGGCCCAGCAATGAGCGCTGATACGCGCTCCCACATCATCGTCAGCCACCGTCGCCACCACTCATCTGTGTTACCAGCAGATGAGCGATGGAGTGGACGGCTTTCCATAGCATCCTGATATGGAAATCCGTCCACCACGGGGAAAATCGGTCACTGTGTATGCAGAGTTCTCTTGAAGTCTCCCAGGAATCTGACCCGACCGTGGCCTAATTAAGGATTGTTTTTGGTAATATCTTTTCCCTGACTTCCAAGATGAGTGCAGCCCACTCAGATTATTGTTATCCTGCGGATGGAGCCCATTATCGCAGGGAACAGCACCTACCCTGGCTCACCTCCTATTAGGTCACTTAGACGTTTCCCACTGACCGCAGTATACTGGTTATTATATAGGGTGAAGCGTTGTAGTATAATATGACCATGTGTACAATCCTGGAACTGAATGAGGTTATCTGTTATACCTGTCTTATGTGCAAATCTCACACCACATGTGGACAGTTGTCATCCAGACTTCCCAGGTGACATGTGTGACACGAGCTATAGATCAGGCTGTGTGTATTGTTATTGGCTGAGAAGTCTGCACACAGTACGCCCTGGGGAATGTACTGATCGCTTTGTCATGCTCTAACATTCCATCTGGGGAGGTAGTGCAAAACGCGTTTGTCCCAGATTACAAAAATTACACTCCGCAAATAATAGTTTGAGAAAGAGACACAAAGGATGTATGCAGTCCCTATTTTCGGCAGCTGAGTAACCCACAGTGGCACATATATCACTTCATGAATATTCTGGTGGGGACTTTGTTGCCCTACAGGTTGAATGATGCATCTCAAGCTGGGTACACACTAGATGACGTGTCCCCAGCCCGCCTTCACTGCCGATGGGACTCTGCAAGGGCATAGACACCTGCCGATGCTGGCTGTGACCAGATGGGTGTGTGGGGGGGGGGGGTTGGGGGCAACATGTCCTCGCTGAGTTATCCCCCATCGCTGTTGCATATAGCAGAACGGATGACAATGCGTGGCATGTTTCAGTCCAGTATATTGATATTTTCCGTACTATAATGTAATGCAGACGGTGTGGTCTGATGTGCTGTGTCTGTTGTGTTCCCCCAGGGCTGGGTGACCGGATCACTGCTCCCCCTCTGGATCTCTGTGAAATTGGCCATGGATATGAACAAAGGACTCCGAGCTCGTTTCCTGAAGAGGGCAAAGAAAAATTAGAGAACCACTTACCCCGCCCTTCTTATACCCACAGAGGTCTCCTGTCTCTCCTGGACTGTGCTGCCGTCTGTAGGGCTGAAAGTCCTACATATTACATTTTGAATTGCTTAAAAACATAGGAGGAGCCGTGATGTGGCCACACGCGCCCTTACTAATGCTTTCTCGGTTCCTTACAGCGGCGCAATGGTTTGTGGGACCTTAGAGGTTGCTGTACTCAGTAGTGGCTGCCCGCAAATGCTGCACGCTGTTTATTGGCTCCGCCATCCATATTCTGGGGTGATGGGAATAAAACCGGGATGTGGCCGTCGTACTGCGCGTCATTTATAATGGAATTAGGATTTTTTAGTTTTGTGTTTTTTTGCGGGATAACGTTTTTATATAATCCGAGCAGTTGAACAATAATCGACGTAACCAATTCACATAGTAACATTTGTTAAATGAAAAATGCCAACGGGTATGTAATACGAGCAAAGCCCATTACACGGGTGCAATGCGCCTGTTACTGTACGGAACTGCGCGTTTGTTAGTTTCCATCTAGATCTCGTTTTATATGGCTGTAATACATCAGCCGGAGGGAGACTTACAGGGGCGCATATACCCCTAAACTGGGACCCACTGGAGAACATGTACTGTATTCCTTATCCAAGGGGACCTGTGGACAGTTTGGCTTTCTTACTAATAAAATAGATGAATAAAATACACAAGTGTTGTGTGTGAGGTTGTTCCCTGTTCTACCTTTGTGTGTTTGTAACATTTGGTAACACTCAGTCCATTGCGCTTTACGTGGCTGTGTAACTGTTCCGCTGCATTTATTCCAGCTAAGGTTATGGCTTTGTGTGTCTCAGGTATATGGTGGGAATAGTGTCGCCAGTGTTCATTTGGGGCCCGCACCTTTACCTTCGCCCCGCTACAACAGCCTACCCCTCTCCCTTGCTGATTCCCCATGAATAGATGGCAGCAAATTAAAGGGAGAGCTTGGGGGATGCACAGCACCTCCATAAGTGCTGGGAACACCCACATCAGTGACAATGACGGCTGGGGCACGCTCCAGTAGTGATTTATAAGGGACCCATCTGCCCCCAATATGAACGTCGGCGGGGCCACACTCCCCCTCACTGTCAGGCCCCCACTATCCCTTTTTCACATAGGTGTATTTACTAAGCAGGTGTTTGCCTTCATATTTCATGGTGTGTTTGGTGTACATTTAAAATGGCAATCCTTTAAATAGCAAAGCATGCCAATTTTTTGTTAGAGAAAACATCGCCACCTTAAATTTAGGGCTTCAGTGTGCTGAGATGGGAGTGGCTTCTTTAAATAAGCCCCACAGTGTAGTGATTTGCTACAGGGATTGACATTCACTCTGAAATTAACCTGTACAGTATTTAATATGTTCTATATTGTTGTCAATAGTGCAAAACCAGCATGCGGTGTGTTACAGGGTCAGGTGATTATGTAAGGCTTCCCGGTCCAGCCCTACGTGAAATTATCTGGCACAACAGCTAGTACCGTCCATATAGGTATCTATGGGGACTGTAATATTGATGGTGTAGGCTTAAAGGTTACAATATTATAAGCCACAATATCCTCAATGGTCACGTATGGTTGTTCCTTTAATAGGGTACACATATGATTTACACAGATTCTGTGGCTAAGTGATTTCAGCACTGGGCCTTAATCTGCCACAGAACCTGTATTAATGCACAGGTTCTCAAAGTCGGTCTTCAGAATCACAATTGAAACAATTAGCTCCACTTGTGGATTTTTTTTAAATGTGTCAGTCAATAATGAGTGTACCTGTTGGGTGACCTGGAAAATATGAACTGTGTGGGGTCCTGAGGACCAAGATTGAAAACCACTGTATCAAAGGAAGGATCTGGCGACTCTAGCCAGGAGTGTTTTGAGTCCGAATCCAGAAGTTTAGTGATCACACAGGACTTTTTAGGGACGGATAAGCCTTCATAGGGGTGAGCTTCTATTGGAGGTAAGGAAAGTTTATCTGTGACCATAAGATATTAAATTTTTCACCATATCTGGGCTTAAAATGCAGGGCTTGGAAAATGTGCCGCTACAAACATTACCTGCACTACCACAAGGAAGCACAAGGTGGCGCTCTACTGCAATGAAAACCATTGATTGTACAAGCAATTAGATCTTGTGTAACCCGTCATTCATTCATGACCAATATTTAAGAAAGAAAAGTGCCGCCTAGAAGTCATGTGAGATTACTGGGAGGTGTCTAGTAATGGTTCACTCCGGGCCTCATTCAGACCCCGTAGCAGAAGTGTGGAACGAGCCCTAGAACTGCAGTCACAGGAGATCGCAGTTTCAGGACTGGCATCGGGTGTAAGGGCAGTTTGTGGGAGTGGTCTGGACAATGCAGGCGTGTCTGGACCAATCAGGGGGAGGGCCACAGCAGTTGTGTGACATCACATGCAGCCGCTGCGACCCCAAAATTTGGCCTGCATGCGCCTGGCTTTGCAGCAAAATGTATAACAAAGCACTACAGTACATACACAAGCAGGGATAGATATCGGTTCCCGGTAATGTAGAGGCCTGGAAGGTGAAGATGCGACCATGACCTCTTTACATAAAATAAGTGTAGAAACTTTTTATGTGTTGTAAAGCGGTGACGACCTTCAGTGGGGGCACCATGTGCTTAGGGGACCTATTGTTCGCGCACTATTCTGTTGTCCCATCCGCCAGCTGCTGTGTTCATTCCGCTATGACTGCGCACGGTACACTTTACCATTACCGAGGCCACATGTTAAAGTATGAAAAAGTTAAAACAAAAATTTATTCTCCCCCCAAAAAAACTAATGTCAACATTTTGCTTGTGCATGTCCACCTTTTGGTGTCGGCCCATTGACTGTACATCTAGACAATGTTTGTCAGCCATACGGATACCGTGGAACAAGGCCTCATCCATATTCGCCATGCATGTGCCTAAGACTGCATCGGGGGGGGGGGAGGGGGGGTCACATGCCTGGCAGGGGTCTCACGCTAATGGGTAAACACATGAGCATTGCGGAGCGGACAGACAAGGCCCAGGGCATACATGCCTACCTACCTGGAACGGTTGAGAGGCATCCAAAAACTGTATGGCCCTCTCAGCCCCATGGAAAGGTAGGCAAGGCACCCACATGTCCTCAGCGCCCTTTTGGGGTTGATCGCTCACCTGCTATACCAAACCCCAACTTGCTGATTCACAATAAATACCCTACATCACTCATACGCTTGTTGCCAGAACCTGCACGGCATCAACCCTAGTGATATCGCACCGATCGTCCAGGATGTGCGACCAACCAGACAATGGGTATATGTTGGTGTAATGTGATGTCACCTTCTTACGATTCATTATTAATTTCACTTGTTCTGGGCTCAAGAGGAATTGTCAGTAGTTTGAACGATTAAGGAGAACTTTCTATCTATCAAAATTATATATATATATATATATATATATATATACATATACATACACACACATACAGGTCGGGTATCCGGGCATCCTGTATCCGAATTATTCCAAAAACCGTGGTTTTTTTTGGAATAATTCAAATTTTTTAACCCTCTTTTAATACTTACCAAGTCCTCCGGCGTCCACGGCAGGCCTTCAGCATCCTCTCCGGCGTCTCCAGCGGTCCCAGGAGTTCTTTGCGCGAGTGCGCGCGCCGGTGACGTCACCGGCGCGCCTGGGAACTTGCGCAAAGCACTCCTGGGACCGCTGGAGACGGTGCTGGTGGCCTGCCGTGGACGCCGGAGGACTCCATGGACGCCGAGGGACCATCGGGGACCCACCAGGGGCAGGTAAGTATGGCAAAAAAAAAATATTCCAAAAACCGGAATTTTCCCTTATCCGGAATGCTCGTGGTCCCGAGCATTTCGGATAAGGGATACTCAACCTGTGTATATATGTATAATGTATATATGTGTATGTATATATATATATATATATATGTATATATACATACATACATACACATATATATATATATGTACGTACGTACGTACATACATACATACGTACGTACAGCTCAAAAAAAATAAAGGGGACAGTAACATAACACATCCTAGATCTGAATGAATGAAATATTCTTATGCCCCGTACACACGGGGGAGATATATTGCTGAGCAATATATTGCTGAGTGTCTCTCCTGTTCATCAGCGACCAGAGATGGTCGCTGATAATCAGGAGACTCTGCCGGGGGAAGAGGCAGGGAAATCGCTGATCGCAGGAGCAAGCTCCAGCGACCATCAGGGGCTGCACACGGGAGCGCGCACCTGGCGATTCATCGCCGACAGCACACACAAATCACTGGCAATATGGTCGCTCAGAGACCATATTCCCAGCGATATGTGCTGAAATTGCACCCGTGTGTACGCACCATTATTAAATACTTTGTTCTTTACATAGTTGAATGTGCTGACAACAAAATCACACAAAAATTATCAATGGAAATCATATTTATTAACCAATGGAGGTCTGGATTTTCAGTCACACTCAAAATGACATGATGTCCCAGATGTGCTCAATTGGATTCAGGTCTGGGGAACCGTCGGGCCAGTCCATAGCATCAATGCCTTCATATTGCAGGAACTGCTGGCACACCCCAGGCACATGAGGTCTAGCATTGTCTTGCATTAGGAGGAACCCAGGGCCAACCGCACCAGCATATGGTCTCACAAGGGGTCTGAGGATCTCATCTCGGTACCTAATGGCAGTCAGGCTACCTCTGGCGAGCACATGGAGGGCTGTTCGGCCCCCCAAAGAAATGCCACCCCACACCATTTCTGACCCACTGCCAACCCGGTCATGCTTTAGGATGTTGCAGACAGCAGAACATTCTCCAGACTCTGTCAAGTGCTCAGTGTGAACCTGCTTTCATCTGTGAAGAGCACAGGGCACCAGTGGCGAATTTGCCAATCTTGGCGTTCTCTGACAAATGTCAAACGTCCTACACGGTGTTGGGCTGTAAGCACAACCCCCACCTGTGGATATCAGGTCCTCATACCACCCTCATGGAGCCTGTTTCTGACCGTTTGAGCAGACACATGCACATTTGTGGCCTGCTGGAGGTCATTTTGCAGGGCTCTGGCAGTGCTCCTCCTGTTCCTCCTTGCACAAAGGTGGAGGTTACGGTCCTGCTGCTGGGTTGTTGCCCTCCTATGGCCTCCTCCACGTCTCCTGATGTACTGGCCTGTCTCCTGGTAGTGCCTCAATGCTCTGAACACTACGCTGACAGACACAGCAAACCTTCTTGCCACAGCTCGCATTGATGTGCCATTCTGGATGAGCTGCACTACCTGAGCCACTTGTGTGGGTTGTAGACTCCGTCTCATGCTACCACTAGAGTGAAAGCACCACCAGCTTTCAAAAGTGACCAAAACATCAGCCAGAAAGCATAGGAGCTGAGAAGTGGTCTGTGGTCACCACCTGCAGAACAACTCCTTTATTGGGGGTCTCTTGCTAATTGCCTATAATTTCAACCTGTTGTCTATTCCATTTGCACAACAGCATGCAAAATTGATTGTCAATCAGTGTTGCTTCCTAAGTGGACAGATTGATTTCACAGAAGTGTGATTGAGTTGGAGTTACATTGTGTTGTTACCTTTATTTTTTTGAGCAGTGTATGTGTATATATATACATCAGGGTTGCCAAACCTCCCGGAATGGCCGGAAGGGTCCCGAAAATCGGGTCACCCTCCCAGCCCCCGGAAAGGTGGGCAACCCTCCCGGATTCGGGGGGACCCCCGCTACCTCCCCCTTTATTGCGCCCCCCCTGACCGCGGCGTTTAAATTACCTTATCTGCAGACCTCCGGGGTGGGGGCAGGGCTAAAGTGTCATAATAGCGTCATTTAGCCCCGCCCCCTCCACGGAGATAGGCAAATTGAGTAACTTTCCTTCATGTGGGCGGGGCTTAATGATGTCACATTTAAGCCCCACCCCCAAACTCCTGCTGAAAGTCTCCTCTCCGGGCTTCTCCTGGAGAGGAGTTTTTAAAAGTTGGCAACCCTGATTATATATATATATATATATATATATATATATATATATATATATAGAGAGAGAGAGAGAGAGAGAGAGAGAGAGAGAGAGAGAGAGAGAGAGACGGCCTGGCACTCCCTCAGCTGGGATTCAGTACCTGGGTGCCTTCTGGAACAAACAGGTAGTCTCGTAGGAAGGAACAGTCAGCGGCACTCCAAGGGTTTTCAACAGCATGTATTAAAGCAAACCAACGTTTCGGGGTATGATTCACCCCTTTGTCAAGGTTTAAGTGCAATAAAGTTATTGAAGATGAAATATATGAATATTTATTGAAAGGTTAAGTCCAGCATTCAGTTTTCATTTCACAGGTTTTTTATGTGCCACATATAGTTCAGAGCCGCTGACCAACGCGTTTCGTCCCTTGGAACTTCATCAGGGGCGATGAACCAATCTATATAGGTGGTGAAACATGCCGTTATAAACACATAATAATAAAAAATATATACATAATATAAAATGATACAATAAAACAATACAATATATCATATAATATGCATATATCATATATAACATATATATTTGTGGGGGGTATATATGATCCCAGATAAGAGAAAAAAAAAAGAAAAGAGAAATATATATATATATATACATACACAGCGTATGGACGGCACTTGAAAGATGTTTCAGTTAGGCAGGTAAAACCGTAATTTTATTTATGCAACGTTTCAAAGCCTTGGCGGCTTTGTCATCAGGCTAATATACGTGGTGATGTATTTTGTTAATAAACAGTAGTACTGAACAGAGATTTTTATTTATTTGTGATTTATTGGTTGTATCACTAGCCAGTACATACATATTTTTACATTTATATGTTGAATTATAATTATTGGGCTTTATTTAGCGCAGTTTTATTGTTTTATTGTTTTTTTTCTTTAAACTATTTGCTGCCTGTACTTTTTGAACTACATTGCATCTCATCGCAGCATAAGTTCCAGAGCAAGTCCCTACAATTGTTCCTATAAATAACAAATTTAGGAAAAAATAGGACTTGGTGGGTGGAACAAAAAGATGAAGGGGGCCGTAAAATCCACAGCCCCACATTGCCATCATTCGCCAGCTACCGCATTCTTAATAATAACATATAAGCAATTATTAAAGCGAAGGACAGCTCTAATGATAAATGCTGTCCTTTGCGATACAGCTCCGGTGCTGGACTCCTGGGTCTGAGACCCGGGATTCCCTCTGCTCATGTACAGAGTGACAGCACCGGCCATGGAGCATGCTGGGAGAGATCTGTGACGGATCCCTGACAAAGCGCTGCAGACAGAAGCCCAATGGCGGTAATCCAGCATGCAGGCTTTAGTGCATTTGAAAATGCGGTAAAAACCCATTAATTATCACGCTAGGTGCACCCAAATAGACAGCTACAGACGTGTAAAGCAGCTGAAGGCCCATACACACTGGGCGATTTTGAGCTGCTTTCAGCTCAAACTCCACCCAGTGTGTACGGGCCAGCAGTGAGCATTGATGCGCACTTCCACATCATCGCCAGCTGCCGCCACTCATCTGCTAATATTACCGGCAGCAGAGGCGTAGGGAGGGCGGAGCCACCGGAGCTTATGCTCCGGGCGGCGATTGGTCGAATGGCGCAGCCGGCCCGCCCCCCCCCCCTCCGCAAATGACACTGCAAGTGTCTGACATAGTTGCCAAGTCAGCTTGAAACAAGCGGATTTGGGCTTGTTTTTTTCGTGAGTTGCTTATTTTTTTTGATGGTTGCTTGTTGCTTGTTTTTGGGCTTATAATTTTTTTTAGTAGCTTGTTTTGGGCTTGTTTTATTTTGGGCTTCTCTGTAATTCAGTTATTCAGAACAGAGATAAGGGACAAACACAGGTGAGAACTAGGCTTATAGAAATGGTAATGACTCCCATTATCTATGTTGCGGCTTGTGTGTATTCAGTAGGGCTAATCTGATTTTAGCAATGATGCTTGTAGTAAGATTGTTCTATCTTTTCTTAAGATGTCCACGCATGGTACAATTTATCCCGCTCACATTGCACAGCACAAAAAGTATGTTCTCACTAGATTGCATTGCAGCGCATTTAAAACGCATGCGATCTAGTACAAAACGTACATCGCCTGTCGCACCGTGTATGGTAAATATTTCTCAGTGCGTACAAAGGACAATGTTCACTTGAGATTTTTCTTTAGAGAAAAAAATGCAAGTAAAATATCTCATATTGGGGCAGATGTATGAAGGCGCGCTATGGGGAAGAAGGGGGAATCAGTGCATGTTATGTGCACTGATCCCGCTTCTCCCCCATGTAAGAAGGAGCCGGTGTGCACAGGCCGCTATGTAAGGTAAATGTATGAACGGTCCACAGCGCTGACTGTTCCGCCCCCTGCCGCTATACGCTTCAACAGCTGCAGGGCGACAAAGCCCTATACCCAAAACAGCGACATCACTGTCCCTGCTGCTGGCTTCGGGCTGCGCTGGGGATCTCACGTGAGTAGCGAGATCTCACGCATGCCCAGTACAGCTGGCCATGGGGAAGGAGTCAGCGCGCAAGTTTGTGTTCGCCCGCTTCGGCAGACAAGATGTTAATACATCTTGTCGATGTCCCTTCCTGCTTTGCTTTGCCTCATCAATTTAAAAGCCAGTTTTTTGCTGATAAAATATCATTGTAAAGACATTACATGTAGATTGTATAAATAATACTTAAAATATCTACCTATCTATAGTCCAATGTAAGTTGGGCTTGTTTTTGGGCTTTTTAGGATTAGATTGGGCTTGTTTTGGGCTTGTTTTTTGGTCATCAGTTGCTTGTTTTACGTTTCAGAGTTGGCAACACTGGTGTCTGAAACAAGCATCACACCAGCGTGCTCAGCGCCGGCGGCTTCCCTGCCCGGCGCCTGCCCTGCTCTCCCGGTCCCTGCCGCCAAGCGTCACGGGCAGTGAGGCCGGGCGGCGGGCTGACAGTCACTCCGACCTATGTCCTCCTCCTCTCTCTGAAGTGCTGCTGCTGCCCGGTCCGGCTTCCGGGCAGCGCAGCGTAGCAGCAGTGACACTGTACAGACTCCTCTCAGCCAGAGTCACCTGTCTCTGACTCCCTCCCTCCTCCCTGGCTACAGCAGCGTCATCAGCCTTCCCAAGCGCTGGCTGTAGCCTGGAGGAGAAGGTGTTTTGCTGCCGCCCGTGCCACCCTGTAACTTATCCCATTATTCAAGGTGGATTGATTTTTTTTTTTTTTTACAGCTAAAGAATGTTTTCTGCTGCTGCCCTGGCCTGCTGTGCTGTATATATCTTTATATGTACTTATACTGGATTGGGTCAGCACACACTTAAATATTCTGGCATACGCCTGGGGTCGCACATCAGTGGTACTTCGTTGGGGCCACACATATATATCCAATTTGAAAAACGGCACTCACCAGGGCTTTTGAATATTCACAGGTAAATAGCTGGATTTTTATTCCATATCAGGAAACAGCAATTCAAACAAGCAATTCAAACAAGGGTCAGGTCCTGACCCTTGTTTGAATTGCTGTTTCCTGATATGGAATAAAAATCCAGCTATTTACCTGTGAATATTTAAAAGCCCTGGTGAGTGCCGTTTTTTCAAATTGGATATATCTTTATATGTGTATATATATATATATATATATAGGATACAGGGGAAGGCAGCACTCCTCTCAGACCAATACTGTCTCCGGTGCCTTCCAGAGAACAACCCCGTACAGGAGTTGCGAATGCAGAGGTAGGATGCGGCGGCACTCGAAATGTGATAAATGACACATTGCTTGCGTCAAACGTTTTCGATGTATTCACATCGTCATCAGGACAACCAAATAACAGTGCAAACATACCTTATATCTACCCTCCACCAAGTGAGCAGACACCCACAGACCGCCGCGCTGAAGCTGATGCGCCCATCAGTGACGTCATCACGCCCCGCCGGTTACCATGGTAGCCTGTAATCCAAAACAGAAACAAATTAACACACTTGTTGCAGAATATGGCATTAGCGAAAAAGAACATATATCAATAAGAACATAATAATACAGATACACAAAGCAGAATGACACGACAACAGGTGAGTGTCATGCAGTAACGCTAGCTACATCGTAAGCAAACATGCAAGCGAAAATACGCAGTATACCCTGGGTGCGAACACTCACAGGAAAACCCAAAAGGTAACTACAGGAAACAATGCAATCCTGCCGATTCATTAAGGCCTTTGGGCGAAAGTGTCCCTAACCTATGGATCCACCTTGCCTCTCTTTGGAGAAGGCGCAAGGCCCTGTCACCTCTCCTCGGTGTCTGGGGCTCATGATCGATAATCATGTACTTGAGTTGGGTAATGCTATGTTTAAAAAGCAGGTAATGCCTAGCGACAGGTTGGTCGCTGTGATTGCTAGAATACGCTGCTCGTATCGAGGTCTTGTGTGCTGCCATCCGTTCCCTCAGTGTGCGCTCAGTCTTTCCCACATAGCAGAAGCCGCAGGGACAAGTTATCAGGTAGATTATGTACCTAGTGGTACATGTCACCCTGTGTCGAATCTCGTACCTGCGACCCGTATGTGGATGTGGAAAGTCCTTGCCAACCGTGAGGGCTCCACAGACAGCGCAGTTAAGACAGCGAAAGCAGCCCTTTCGGAGTTGTAGAAAGGACGTGGTTTGCTCAGAACTGGCAGCTCTCATGCCAGTAATATCAGTGTGCATTACGTAATCCCTGACTCGTGGAGGTTGAGATCCGGGTCAGTGCCCAGAATAGGCCATAACTCACGGGTAATGGAACCAATCTCCCCACTATTGTAGTTATAGTGATTGACCCAAGGAATAATCTTTTTAAGTTGCTTTTTGGGTTTAGATGTAAGGGCATCAAGACGGGAGATGCGGAGCGCCTTAGTTTTAGCTCTGGCCAGTAAGTCAGGGGGATACCCCCTGTCGGCAAAATTGATCGACATTCTGTCGATATGTACAATGGCAGTGGATTGGTCGGAGCAGATTCTAATGGCCCGCAGGAACTGTGAATAAGGTAACGAGAATTTAAGTTTAGGGGGATGAAAGCTCCCCGCATGCAACAAAGTGTTGCGGTCGGTTGCTTTGCAAAACAATTCTGTGACGATCATGCCGTCAATCAGTTTCACACAGACATCTAGGTAGTTGACACAAGAATCATTAATCATGTATGTAAGTTGTACGGGATGTCCCGTGGAGTTGTGGCTTAAGATGTATCTCTCAAGTGAGTCGGCACAGCCGTGCCACATGATAAACACGTCATCAATATATCTCTGATAACACACGATATTGGACGAAAAGGCCACATCATTTAACCAGAGATCATCCTCTATGGCATACATATACGCATTGGCGTACGATGGGGCCACGGAGGACCCCATCGCACAGCCAGACGTCTGGAGATAAAACCTGCCGTCAAAGATGAAGTAATTGCAAGTTAAAACCATTTCAAGCATATCAATAATGAAGTCAGCCTCGGGCCCCTTGTAATGGGGATTATTCATAATCAACCTGCGTACAGCCGCCAACCCTTCAGGATTGGGTATAATGGTATATAAGCTGGAAATATCCATACTGCAAAGCAGTGTGTCGACAGGTATTATGTCAATGTCGCGCAGCCTATTAAGGAACATGGTGGTGTCCAGCAGATGTCGGGGATGGTTGACTATGCATGGTTGTAGCACAGAATCAATATAGGTGGATACCTTGTGAAAGATCCCGCCGCGCGCCGAAATTATCGGTCTACCGGGCGGTTTGTCCAAAGTTTTGTGAATCTTAGGCAGGGAATACAATAAAGGTACCGTTGGGCATTCAGTGTATAGAGCTGTTGCAAGGTTTTTGCTGATCACTCCATTATTGGCGGCCATAGTCAGTTTCTCCAGAAGTAGCTTGTTAAACGCTGGTGTAGGGTCTGTGTTGAGAACTCTGTAGACAGTAGTGTCGGCAAGTTGACGTTGCAGTTCAGAAGTGTAGTCAGCTAGGTCTTGAATGACTATAGCTCCGCCCTTATCTGCAGGGCGGATAACTATATCATTGTACCCGGATAGTGCTTTGAGGGCAATCGACTCCTCCTTACTGAGGTTATGTCGAGTAGACGTGTCGACTTCGCCGACTCTGTGACTCAGAAGTCGATTAAACGTCTTGATAGAAGCATTATTAGACACTGGGTCAAATTTAGACCTCTTCTGTAGCTTTTGTAGATTGGGGGGTAAAGTAGGCTCAGACGCAATGGTTTGAGCGGCTTTTGTACCATTGAAAAACTCATGAAGTTTTAACTGACGATTCAGCTTATATTTCTCGATGGACCATTGCATATCATTCAGTGGTACAGTGGGGACAAATGACAAGCCACGTCCAAGCACCTGTTCCTCCATCGGTGTGAGAGGATGATGAGACAAATTGAAAATCAGGTCCTGGGATGCAGTGGAGGGCGACCCACTCTGCCGCGACCTTTTCCACCTTTGTTCCCTCTGCCTCTGTCCCCCTCGTCTGGTCCTTTGCCGATGGCGCTTCGACCCCGGCGCGGTTCCCCGCCTAAAGGGATCTGCCTACGCCTGGTGGACCCTCTTATGGACTGTTCTGAGTCACTGTTCGATCCTTGGTCCTGTGATGAATCTGATTGCCACAATTGTTTGTAATTGCGAGGTCGGAATCTGGTGTTCCGTTGTGGTCCCTCGTTGTTAGCCCACTGATAGACACGATTATTCTCGTAATCACCGTTAACCTTATTCAACTTCTCCTTCTTAAATTGTATCAGGTCACGTTTATAGTTGGCTATTTGGTTCTTGAGTTTGCCTTCCCAATCCTCAGACTTATCGTCCTTAAAGGCTTTAAGGTGTTGGTTTTCAAATGTCTCAATTCTCTCTTTGGCTATGGACAATTCTCTTGACGACTCCTCTATCACCAGTAATAGCAAGTCGTAACTGCACTTGTTAAGCACCGCGATCCAGCGCTTGCAAAACGAGGAATTATTGCGTCCGATTGTTGGTGAATTCCGGACTCGGAACCCACGGGGAATACGTTTTGCCTTATAGTAATCACTTAATGTAATACCGTGATAGAGGTAGTCAATCTCTTTCTGTCTCAATTTTACCCAGTCCCTGTACAGGTAATTCAGGGGTAGTGTTTCCAGCTCATCCTGAAACTGTTGGTCAAAGAGGATTGAGTCGGCCTCAGACGCTGAGAAGGTAAGGGAAACCCCCTGGGTTAGGAGTGACAAATTCTCCGATGTAGAGCCAGCAGCTTGCAGACCCTCGTTGTTCTTATTGATATATGTTCTTTTTCGCTAATGCCATATTCTGCAACAAGTGTGTTAATTTGTTTCTGTTTTGGATTACAGGCTACCATGGTAACCGGCGGGGCGTGATGACGTCACTGATGGGCGCATCAGCTTCAGCGCGGCGGTCTGTGGGTGTCTGCTCACTTGGTGGAGGGTCTGCAAGCTGCTGGCTCTACATCGGAGAATTTGTCACTCCTAACCCAGGGGGTTTCCCTTACCTTCTCAGCGTCTGAGGCCGACTCAATCCTCTTTGACCAACAGTTTCAGGATGAGCTGGAAACACTACCCCTGAATTACCTGTACAGGGACTGGGTAAAATTGAGACAGAAAGAGATTGACTACCTCTATCACGGTATTACATTAAGTGATTACTATAAGGCAAAACGTATTCCCCGTGGGTTCCGAGTCCGGAATTCACCAACAATCGGACGCAATAATTCCTCGTTTTGCAAGCGCTGGATCGCGGTGCTTAACAAGTGCAGTTACGACTTGCTATTACTGGTGATAGAGGAGTCGTCAAGAGAATTGTCCATAGCCAAAGAGAGAATTGAGACATTTGAAAACCAACACCTTAAAGCCTTTAAGGACGATAAGTCTGAGGATTGGGAAGGCAAACTCAAGAACCAAATAGCCAACTATAAACGTGACCTGATACAATTTAAGAAGGAGAAGTTGAATAAGGTTAACGGTGATTACGAGAATAATCGTGTCTATCAGTGGGCTAACAACGAGGGACCACAACGGAACACCAGATTCCGACCTCGCAATTACAAACAATTGTGGCAATCAGATTCATCACAGGACCAAGGATCGAACAGTGACTCAGAACAGTCCATAAGAGGGTCCACCAGGCGTAGGCAGATCCCTTTAGGCGGGGAACCGCGCCGGGGTCGAAGCGCCATCGGCAAAGGACCAGACGAGGGGGACAGAGGCAGAGGGAACAAAGGTGGAAAAGGTCGCGGCAGAGTGGGTCGCCCTCCACTGCATCCCAGGACCTGATTTTCAATTTGTCTCATCATCCTCTCACACCGATGGAGGAACAGGTGCTTGGACGTGGCTTGTCATTTGTCCCCACTGTACCACTGAATGATATGCAATGGTCCATCGAGAAATATAAGCTGAATCGTCAGTTAAAACTTCATGAGTTTTTCAATGGTACAAAAGCCGCTCAAACCATTGCGTCTGAGCCTACTTTACCCCCCAATCTACAAAAGCTACAGAAGAGGTCTAAATTTGACCCAGTGTCTAATAATGCTTCTATCAAGACGTTTAATCGACTTCTGAGTCACAGAGTCGGCGAAGTCGACACGTCTACTCGACATAACCTCAGTAAGGAGGAGTCGATTGCCCTCAAAGCACTATCCGGGTACAATGATATAGTTATCCGCCCTGCAGATAAGGGCGGAGCTATAGTCATTCAAGACCTAGCTGACTACACTTCTGAACTGCAACGTCAACTTGCCGACACTACTGTCTACAGAGTTCTCAACACAGACCCTACACCAGCGTTTAACAAGCTACTTCTGGAGAAACTGACTATGGCCGCCAATAATGGAGTGATCAGCAAAAACCTTGCAACAGCTCTATACACTGAATGCCCAACGGTACCTTTATTGTATTCTCTGCCTAAGATTCACAAAACTTTGGACAAACCGCCCGGTAGACCGATAATTTCGGCGCGCGGCGGGATCTTTCACAAGGTATCCACCTATCTTGATTCTGCGCTACAACCATGCATAGTCAACCATCCCCGACATCTGCTGGACACCACCATGTTCCTTAATAGGCTGCGCGACATTGACATAATACCTGTCGACACACTGCTTTGCAGTATGGATATTTCCAGCTTATATACCATTATACCCAATCCTGAAGGGTTGGCGGCTGTACACAGGTTGATTATGAATAATCCCCATTACAAGGGGCCCGAGGCTGACTTCATTATTGATATGCTTGAAATGGTTTTAACTTGCAATTACTTCATCTTTGACGGCAGGTTTTATCTCCAGACGTCTGGCTGTGCGATGGGGTCCTCCGTGGCCCCATCGTACGCCAATGCGTATATGTATGCCATAGAGGATGATCTCTGGTTAAATGATGTGGCCTTTTCGTCCAATATCGTGTGTTATCAGAGATATATTGATGACGTGTTTATCATGTGGCACGGCTGTGCCGACTCACTTGAGAGATACATCTTAAGCCACAACTCCACGGGACATCCCGTACAACTTACATACATGATTAATGATTCTTGTGTCAACTACCTAGATGTCTGTGTGAAACTGATTGACGGCATGATCGTCACAGAATTGTTTTGCAAAGCAACCGACCGCAACACTTTGTTGCATGCGGGGAGCTTTCATCCCCCTAAACTTAAATTCTCGTTACCTTATTCACAGTTCCTGCGGGCCATTAGAATCTGCTCCGACCAATCCACTGCCATTGTACATATCGACAGAATGTCGATCAATTTTGCCGACAGGGGGTATCCCCCTGACTTACTGGCCAGAGCTAAAACTAAGGCGCTCCGCATCTCCCGTCTTGATGCCCTTACATCTAAACCCAAAAAGCAACTTAAAAAGATTATTCCTTGGGTCAATCACTATAACTACAATAGTGGGGAGATTGGTTCCATTACCCGTGAGTTATGGCCTATTCTGGGCACTGACCCGGATCTCAACCTCCACGAGTCAGGGATTACGTAATGCACACTGATATTACTGGCATGAGAGCTGCCAGTTCTGAGCAAACCACGTCCTTTCTACAACTCCGAAAGGGCTGCTTTCGCTGTCTTAACTGCGCTGTCTGTGGAGCCCTCACGGTTGGCAAGGACTTTCCACATCCACATACGGGTCGCAGGTACGAGATTCGACACAGGGTGACATGTACCACTAGGTACATAGTCTACCTGATAACTTGTCCCTGCGGCTTCTGCTATGTGGGAAAGACTGAGCGCACACTGAGGGAACGGATGGCAGCACACAAGACCTCGATACGAGCAGCGTATTCTAGCAATCACAGCGACCAACCTGTTGCTAGGCATTACCTGCTTTTTAAACATAGCATTACCCAACTCAAGTACATGATTATCGATCATGAGCCCCAGACACCGAGGAGAGGTGACAGGGCCTTGCGCCTTCTCCAAAGAGAGGCAAGGTGGATCCATAGGTTAGGGACACTTTCGCCCAAAGGCCTTAATGAATCGGCAGGATTGCATTGTTTCCTGTAGTTACCTTTTGGGTTTTCCTGTGAGTGTTCGCACCCAGGGTATACTGCGTATTTTCGCTTGCATGTTTGCTTACGATGTAGCTAGCGTTACTGCATGACACTCACCTGTTGTCGTGTCATTCTGCTTTGTGTATCTGTATTATTATGTTCTTATTGATATATGTTCTTTTTCGCTAATGCAATATTCTGCAACAAGTGTGTTAATTTGTTTCTGTTTTGGATTACAGGCTACCATGGTAACCGGCGGGGCGTGATGACGTCACTGATGGGCGCATCAGCTTCAGCGCGGCGGTCTGTGGGTGTCTGCTCATTTGGTGGAGGGTAGATATAAGGTATGTTTGCACTGTTATTTGGTTGTCCTGATGACGATGTGAATACATCGAAAACGTTTGACTAAAGCATTTGCGTTTGTGTCATTTATCACATTTCGAGTGCCGCCGCATCCTACCTCTATATATATATATATATATTTATTTATTTACAGCTGTCAGCATGTTATATAGTGCACCAAATTCCGTTACAGTGTCTTATATAGCGCACCAGATTCCGTTACAGTGTCTTTTATAGCGCAGCAGATTCCGTTATAGCGTCTTATATAGCACAGCAGATTCTGTTACAGGTTGTTGTATAGCGCAGCAGATTCCGTTACAGTGTCTTTTATAGTGCAGCAGATTCCGTTACAGTGTCTTATATAGCGCAGCAGATTCCGTTACAGTGTCTTATATAGCGCAACAGATTCCGTTACAGCGTCTTATATAGAGCAGTAGATTCCGTTACAGCGTCTTATATAGAGCAGCAGATTCCGTTACAGTGTCTTATATAGCGCAGCAGATTCCATTACAGCGTCTTATATAGCGCAGCAGATTCAGTTACAGTGTCTTATATAGCACTGCAGATTACGTCACAGTGTCTTATATAGCTCAGCAGATTCCTTTACAGCGTCTTATATAGTGCAGCAGATTCCGTTACAGTGTCTTTTATAGTGCAGCAGATTCCGTTACAGTGTCTTATATAGCGCAACAGATTCCGTTACAGCGTCTTATATAGAGCAGTAGATTCCGTTACAGCGTCTTATATAGCGCAGCAGATTCCGTTACAGTGTCTTATATAGCGCTGCAGATTACGTCACAGTGTCTTATATAGCTCAGCAGAATCCTTTACAGCGTCTTATATAGTGCAGCAGATTCCGTGACAGTGTCTTATATAGTGCAGCAGATTCCGTTACAGTGTCTTATATAGTAGTAGTAGTAGTAGTACGTTTATTTATAAGGCGCCGCAAAGTGTCCGCAGCGCCGTACATAGCAAACAACAAAAAAAACAAATTACAAGGTAACGTACAGGGTGTGTTGAAAGATACAGTATAAATAGGGGTATAGCTGGTAGAACTAAAATCAGCATCAGTTTAGAAGTAGGTGTCAAAATTGTCAAGGAGACTGAAGATGAAGTAGAGGAAGGGAAGAACAGGACAGGAGCACAGGTGAGGTAATGAGGTAGGGTGAGTACGTGAGGAAGGAGGGCCCTGCTCATAAGAGTTAACATACTAAAAATAGGTGGGTGGACGAACGAAATACAATAGGATAAGTAGGAACGGAGGGAAACGGAGGCAGGATAGGATGATCAAAAGAGGTTAGGAGGAGGGATAGGCTAGTCGAAAAAAGTGGGTTTTGAGGGAGCGCTTGAAGGAGGTAAGGGAATCAGATAGCCTGATGGGTGGCTGGAGGTTGTTCCAGTGCAGGGGGGCAGCGCGAGAGAAATCTTGGACACGGGAGTGGGAGGAGGTGATTAGGTGAGAGGTCAGTCGGCGGTCAGCGATGGAGCGAAGAGGACGGGAGGGAGTGTGGATAGAGATCAGTGAAGAGAGGTAAGGAGCTGTGGAGGAGGAGAGAGCCTTGTAGGTGGTGGTGAGGAGTTTAAAGAGAACTCGGAAAGGAATGGGGAGCCAGTGAAGAGATAAACAGAGGGGGGAGGCGGAGGTAGAGCGGCGGGAGAGGAAGATGAGCCTAGCAGCAGCGTTAATAATGGATTGGAGAGGTGCGAGGCGGGTGAGAGGTAGCCAAGAGAGAAGGATGTTGCAGTAGTCAAGGCGGGAGATGACAAGAGAGTGAATGAGAATTTTGGTCGCGTCAGTGGAGAGGAATGGTCTGATGCGTGAGATGTTGCGTAGGTGAAAGCGGCAAGACTGTGAGAGAGCACGAATGTGGGGGGTGAAAGAGAGGGAGGAGTCAATGATGACACCGAGGCAGCGCGTTTGGTCGGTGGACGTGATCTCGGTTTCACCAATGCTGATGGAGATAGTGGGAGAAGAGGGGATGTTCGGGGGATGGAAAATTAGAAGTTCAGTTTTAGCCATGTTTAGTTTCAGGAAGCGTTGGGTCATCCAGGCTGAGATGGCCGTGAGGCATTCGGAGACCTTGGACAGGAGTGATGGGGATAAATCGGGGGAGGAGAGATAGATTAGGGTATCAACAGCATAAAGGTGGTAATGAAAACCATAGGAGCTGATGAGGGTGCCCAGAGAGGTGGTGTAGAGGGAGAAGAGGAGAGGGCCAAGGACTGACCCTTGGGGAACGCCGACTGGCTGGGGGGTAGTAGGAGAGAAGGAGCTCGGAGTGGAGACGGAGAAGGAGCGATCGGAGAGGTATGAGGTGAACCAGGAGAAGACCGTGCCAGTGATGCCAAAGGAGCGGAGGGTGTTGAGCAGGAGAGGGTGGTCAACAGTGTCAAAGGCAGCCGACAGATCAAGCTGGATGAGGATAGAGAAGAGGCCTTTGGATTTAGCCGATAGTAGATCGTTAGTGACTTTGGTCAGGGCAGTTTCAGTGGAATGTAAAGGGCGGAACCCGGATTGGAGGGGGTCTAGAATGAAGTTAGCAGTAAGGTGGCTTAGGAGACGATTATAGGTCAGACGTTCTAGGAGTTTGGAGGCAAAAGGGAGGAGGGAGATGGGCCTGTAGTTGGATGGAGAGTTGGGGTCCAGATTTGTTTTTTTGAGAATTGGGGAGACAAGAGCGTGTTTGAAGGAGGAAGGGAAGATCCCAGATGAGCCAGGTGAGAGCAGACTGATGGACTGAGACGAAGGATAATATTGGAGGGGATAGGATCAAGCGGGCAGGTGGAGGGAGAAGCGGATTGAAGGATAGAGTGGACTTCAGCTGCAGTGGTGGGGTAAAATGAGGACAGGGGTTGGAAGGAGGGAAGTGGAGATGTAGGAGGGGAGGAGGGAGAGGGTGAGGTCACGGTAGTCCTGAGAGAGGAGATTTTGGTTGAAAAGTAGGTAGCAAAATCAGCGGCTACGATGGAGGACGGAAGAGCTGGAGGAGGGGGGGAGAGCAAGGAGTTGAAGGTGGCGAAGAGCCTGCGGGGATTGGATGATTGGGAAAGGATGAGGGACTTAAAGTAGGATTCCTTGGCCAGAGCAAGGGCAGAGCTGAAGGAGGAAAGAATGAATTTGAAATGGAGATAATCCGCAAGGGAGCGTGATTTCTTCCAGAAGCGCTCAGCAGTGCGAGAGCACTTTTTAAGGAATCGGGTGATAGGTGAGTGCCACGGTTGGGGGTTGGAGCATCGAAGGGGGATAGAGGAGGGAGGGCAGGCAGAGTCCAATGCCGAAGATAGGGTGTCATTATAGAGGGAGGCAGCGAGGTTCGGGCAGGACATGAGGGCGATTGGGGCGATAAGAGGACACAGCGTGTTTGAGAAGGCAGCAAGATCAAGTGTGTTGACGTTATGCCGTGAGACAATGCGCTTGGGAGGGGGGGTGGGAGAGGGGGAAGCAGCGAGGGAGAAGGAGATGAGGTGATGGTCAGAAAGAGGAAAAGCTGAGATAGTGTAGTCAGTAAGGGAACAAGAGCGAGAGAAGACGAGATCAAGGGAGTGTCCTTGGATGTGGGTGGGAGAGGTAGTCCACTGAGATAGGCCAAGAGAGGAGCAGAGAGAGAGGAGTTTGGAGGTGCCAGGATCAGCGGGGTTATCCAAGGGGATGTTAAAGTCACCAAGGATGACAGATGGCAGGTCGGAGGAGAGGAAGTGTGGTAGCCAGGCGGCAAAGTTGTCAAGAAATTGGGAGATAGGGCCAGGGGGGCGGTAGATTGCAGCGACACGGAGGTGGTAGGGGTAGTATAGATGGATAGAGTGAGACTCAAAGGAGGAGAAAAGGAGAGAGGGTTCAGGGTGAATGACACTGTGGGTGCATGAGGCTGAGAGGAGAAAACCCACACCGCCACCTTGGCGACTGTCAGGCCTGGGAGTGTGAGAGAAAGAGAGGCCACCGTGGGAGAGAGCAGCTGGAGAGACAGAATCAGAGGTGGAGAGCCAGGTCTCGGTGATAGCAAGGAGGTGGAATGCTCTAGAGATGAATAGGTCATGGATGGCAGGAAGTTTGTTGCAGATGGATCTGGCGTTCCATAGTGCACAGGAAAGAGGGGGGGTGGGTTGTGTATTTATGTGGATAAGGTTTTTGGGATTGCAGAAGCGAGGGGGGGTCATTGGGAGGGTAAGGGTGCGGGGGCGAGTGGTCAGGATAGGTATGGGATGGGAGGGGGGAGGAGCAGTTGGAGAAGGTGAAGTTGAGAGATTAACAGCCATGAGGAACCGAAGGTGAGAGGGTAGGTTAGTGAAAGCAGACAGAGGGAATTGGGAGGACAGACAGCGTCTGTAGTAGATTTGGTAGAAAACAGAGTGAGAGAGAAGGTAACAGGCAAGGAACTACTGTCAGAGAGGAGACCAGTGGGTAAAATCAGGTTGATTGAGTAATCCAATTAAGTATGAAACAACAACAAGTGAGACGATGAAGGGAACAGAGAAGGTCAGAAGTGAGGCAAATGTGAGCAGGCGTGAAGAGGGAAACAGAGTGCAATAAATGTGTGGCAAAGATAAGAGAAAATAATAGTGAATGAGTAAAATGAAATACAATGTTGGAAAAATATAGATACAATGAATTAAATGTCAAAATTGAGCAACAGGTTACAATAGGATAGAAAGAAGACGAATATATTACAATAAAACAGAATATGAAAATTTAGACTGTGTTCAAACTCACCTTTTTCAGTATTCTAACTCACCTGCTTCAGTTTCCAACTCACTTAAGTAATCAAGCTTCACTTCAGTATGCAAGCTTCACTCTCAATATAGCGCAGCAGATTCTGTCACAGCGTCTTATTTAGTGCAGCAGATTCCGTTACAGTGTCTTATATAGCGCAGCAGATTCCGTTACAGTGTCTTATATAGCGCAGCAGATTCTGTTACAGTGTCTTATATAGCTCAGCAGATTCCTTTACAGCGTCTTATATAGTACAGCAGATTCCTTTACAGCGTCTTATATAGTGCAGCAGATTCCGTCACAGTGTCTTATATAGTGTCTTATTTTTTACTTTTTTCTTTTCAAATGTAACATGCCAACACATGTTAGCCACGCCCCCAATTCATTACGGGGGGGGGGGCACGAAATATGGCACCTAGCTACACCGCTGACCGGCAGATGAGGATGGGGTGGACGGTTTTCCATAGCATCCTACTATGGACAGTCGTCCCCCAGGGAAAATCGCTAAGTGGCTTGACTCAAGGTTGCCTACCTGACCCTCTCCATTCGGGAGAAAAGGCTCTGTTCCTGGCTTTCCCTGGTAATGTAGGATTGCCATCACCTGTGGTGAAACACCTTTCTTATCAATGACCTAGCTCCCTACAGGTGATGGTAATCCTACATTACCAGGGAAGTCCAGGAACAGAGCATTTTCTCCCTGATCAGGAGGTCAGGTAGGCAACCCTGGCATAACTACATTTTGATACACACAGGGCTCAGCTGAAATTGCCGGGACTGAAGGTAGGTTTATTAAGCTCGGTGAAGTGATAAAGTGTCTGTTTTTTTTCACCGGGCAATCAACTCCTACCTGTCATTTCTCAAACCAAGCCTGTAACTTCACAGTTAGGAGCTGATTGGATGGTAATAAAAACCAAACACTATCACTTCACTGAGCTTAATAAATCTGCCAGTGTGTACATGGCTTTAAACCAGACTAACGTACTGGTGGCGATGCGGAAACGCCCTTTCAGCACCCACACAGACACCTTGTATATTGCTGGGCTGCCTCAGGACACTCCGAGCACAAATGTTGACATCTGTGGCACTCGCGTCCGAACAGAGCAGCAATTTAATTGCGCCATTTGGAGACCAATAATTAGCTCCGCCAGTGACACAACTGAATCGTCCCCCTGGTGACTATTATGGGGGCAGTCGGCATCAGCCCTACATACATCACAGAGCTGGGGGTAATCCTCATACACATGCAGCCTGGTCAGTAAACAGTTAATATTAGTTGACTAGGTGATTCATCGCGCCCTACGGGCGCTCTTCACACCGGCGTAAGGGGCTACGCCCCTTTATTTGTGAACATTTGTATTGTAAGAAATATGGTTAGAATTGTATGAAAGATGCCCTGTATTGCAGCTTCTGGCAGTGGGTGAGGGTCCAGCGTGGCAGCACAGGAGTACCGGACGGTGGCCCTGAGTCAGTGTCTCCTCCTACTGGGTGGGAGTTAGGGTGCATGAGAGAAGGAGGCTGGGATATGAGGCATGATAGGGGTATGTGGGCAACACAGCGTCAGCGATTACCCAGTGGTGGAAGTTACGGTTCAGGAGAGCAGGAAGCTGGGTAGTGATAGGGGTGTGTGGGCATACGGGGGACTAAAGAGGGTGGTGGACACTGTGCAGCTTCTGCCAGTGGGTGAGGGTCCAGCGTGGCAGCACAGAAATACAGGAGTCAGTGTCTCCTCCGACTGGGTGGGAGTTAGGGTGCATGAGAGCAGGAGGCTGGGCGGTAAAGCATGATAGGGGAATGTGGGCAACACAGGGTGAGCGGGTCTCCACTGGCGGAAGTTACGGGGCAGGAGAACAGGAGGCAGGGCAGTGTCCTCCCACATTGATGGCAAAAGTATTCAACATCACCATCGATTATTTGAAAATCATTGATGGTCGATGGGCATCCCTAGAACTGGAGGAGGGTGGGGGACAGTATGCAGCTCCCGGCAGTGGGTGAGCGTCTCCTCCCACTGGGAGGGAGTGAGCGTGCATGAGAGCAGGAGGCTGTATAATAGTGGTATGTGGGCAAGACATTGATAAAAGTTGTGGCGCTGGTGCAGAGGGCAGTGGGGAAACCTGCAGTGCGGCAGCCAGGGCCGGATTTCCCACCTAGGGGCGGTACCTGCTTGTGGTGGTACAGGATCCCCCATTGTCACGGGGGTACGTGAAATGCGGGAGCGGGGGCCGCGGTGGTCCGCTGGGGGGTGGAATTTCCAGAAGGGGGTCTGGGGGGTCTGCAAATTGCGGGAGGGGGGGTGGTGTGTGGGGATCCGCGGTTAGCGGGAGGGGGCGGGGGTCCGCAAATCGTGGGCAGGGGCGCGGGGGGGGCTTGAATCGTGGGGAGGGGGGTCCGCAAATTGCGGGAGGGGGGTTGTCGGGGTTAGTGAATTGCGGGAGGGGGGGTTGCGGAGGTCCGTGAATTGCGGGAGGGGCGCGTGGGGTGCCGTGAGTCAAGGGGGGGTGGTGCGGGGGTCCGTAAATCACGGGAGGGGTCATGAATCGCAGGAGGGGGGGTCGTGGGGGGGCTGTGAATCGCAGGAGGGGGGGTGTGGGGGGTTGCCGTGAATTGCATGAGGGGGGCGTGAATCAAGGGAGGGTGGGCGCAGGGGGGTGGTGCGGGGGTCCGTGAATCGCGGGAGGGGGCATGAATCGCGGGAGGGGGGGTCGTGGGGGGTTCCGAATCGCAGGAAGGGGGGTATGGGGTGTGCCGTGAATTGCGTGAGGGGGGGCATGAATCGCGGGAGGGGGGGTCCCCGAATGTGTGAATTACGGGGCGGTGGCAAATCGCGAGAGGTGCCGAGGGAGCCCGCAAATCGCGGGAGGGGGGCGCTACGGGGGGTTTCGTGAATCGCGGGAGGGGGGGTCGTGGGGGGTTGCGAATCGCAGGAAGGGGGGTGTGGGGGGTGCCGTGAATTGCCTGAGGGGGGCATGAATCGCGGTAGGTGGGGTCCCCGAATGTGTGAATTAGGGGGCGGTAGCAAATCTCGAGAAGTGCCGAGAGGGCATGCAAATCGCGGGAGGGGGGCGCTACGGGGGGTTCCGTGAATCGCGGGAGGGGGCGGCGCGAATTGCGGGAGGGGGGTCGCAAATCAAAGTAGGGGGGGGTGCCGTGAATCGCGGGAGGGGTCGCTGGGGTCCCGCGATTTGCGGGAGGGTCGCGGGGGTCCAGCGAATCGCGGGAGGGGGTGGTCGGGTCTGGGACGGATATTAGACAGCACTTACATCGACAGCCATTACATCGACACCATTAGTTCGACAGCTCAATAGGTCGACATGGTTTAAGGTCGACATACCATTAGGTCGACATGTTATTATGTCGACAGCTCATTAGGTCGACAGCTCATTAGGTCGACAGTTCATTAGGTCGACATGTTTTTAGGTCGACACTGCCATTAGGTCGACAGAGTCTATGTCGACAGTCAAAAGGTCGACATGGGTTTTTTCACTGTTTTTTTTTGCCCGAAATGTCGACACAGTCGACATGGACACAGTTTGAAGTGTACCGCAGCCGCTCGCTATGCTTCGGGCACGGTGCCTCGCTGCGCTCGGCACACTATTTTATTCTCCCACCACGCCCTAGTGGATAGTAGGGCATGAAATACCGCCTGTCGGCACATGTCGGCTCAATAAACAGTGAAAAAACCCATGTCGACCTTTTGACTGTCGACATAGACACTGTCGACCTAATGGCAGTGTCGACCTAAAAACATGTCGACCTAATGAGCTGTCGACATAATGACATGTCGACCTAATGGTATGTTGACCTAAAACCGTGTCGACCTATTGAGCTGTCGAACTAATGGTGTCGATGTAATGGCTGTCGATGTAAGTGCTGTCTAACAATAGTCCGGATACCGGGGTGGTCGCGGGGGTCCCGCGAATCGCGGGAGGGGGGTCGCGGGGGTCCCGCAAATCGCGGGAGGGGGGGTTCGCGGGGGTCCCGCGAATCACGGGAGGGGGGGTCGCGAGGGTCCCGCAACTCGTGGGAGGGTGGAAAGCGGGGGTCCCGTGAATCGCGGGAGGGGGGGTGCGGGGTCCCGCGAATGGCGGGAGGGGGGGTCACGGGGGTCCCGCAAATCGCGGGAGGGGGGGTCGCGGGGGTCCCACGAATCGCTGGAGGGGGGTCGCGGGGGTCCCGCGAATCGCTGGAGGGGGGTCGCGGGGGTCCCGCGATTCGCGGGAGGGGGGGTCGCGGGGGGTCCCGCGAATCGCGGGAGGGGGGGTCCCGCAAATCGCGGGAGGGGGGGGTCGCGGGGGGTCCCGCGAATCGCGGGAGGGGGGTCGCGGGGGTCCTGGCAGAGGGTAGGGATGTGCAGGAGTAATGGTGGATGGTGGCTGTGGAGTAATGGTGGATGGTGGGCGTGTACTGTAGCCCTGGCTGGGCGGGGGGAGGTGATGTCAAGGGGGTAGAACGTCAGACACATGAAAGTGAAACTGTTCTACACAGGAACGTTCTCCACAGGGGTTGAGTGACAGATCTGGCTAAATATATAAGAGATACATGATTTTTGTGATACAGGTGAAATGTGATACATGATACAGCTGACTGGTCGTAGTCCTGGCAGGAGGCGGGGTATAAACACAGGAGGAACTTTTAGTTCTTGGCTCAGCAGCTGGGGACATATTTGAGTGTAACACAGGAGAAGGAAGTAGCTGGAAGAGGTGCAGGTGGGGGCTGCAGAATGTCTGGGGCAGTGCTGCACAGTCCACATTGGTGGTTGGGTTATTCCTGTGTGTTACTATTGTTACTGAGACCCAGGCAGTGTCCTACATTATATTCTATGGTGCATGTGTGTATAATACCCATACAGCAATGGGAGTGCAAGCTCCTTGTTTCAGTGGTGTGTGTGTATGTATGTATGTGTGTATATATATATATATATATATATATATATATATATATATATATATATATCTATCTATCAGGAGTATGCAGGCACTCAGTCAAATCCTCAGACGACTGCCGGGGTGCCAGAGTAGCAGGTATGTAGAAAGGCAGGTTATGGCACTCTCACGGACTCAACAAATAATCGACACGATTTGACCCACAGCATCGTGTCGTGTCGATTATTTGTTGAGTCCGTGAGAGTGCCATAACCTGCCTTTCTATATATATTTTTACCCAATAGGGGTATGGCGCCTAAAACAGAGTTCAAATACAAGTTTGCAAAAATCCGTATCCAATGAAGTAATAAAGGAGATCTTTTCCAATAGTTTGTTTGTTTATTTTCTTCACAGGATAATCGGGTAAAAACGCTTGTAGACAATCCCACAATCCAAAAAAGGGGATTGTCTACAAGCGTTTTTACCCGATTATCCTGTGAAGAAAATAAACAAACAAACTATTGGAAAAGATCTCCTTTATTACTTTATTGGATACGGATTTTTGCAAACTTGTATTTGAACTCTGTTTTAGGCGCCATACCACTATTGGGTAAAAACATTGGGCTTTGTTCGTTCCCTATCCCTCAGGGAACTTAGTGGTGAGGCTGCCTTACTTGTACAAATTATAAAAAGTATATCATTCTGTAAAACATTTATTTGTGAAATAGGCTCTAGCGCGAGTTGGAATATTGGGGATACCTTTATATATATATATATATATATATATATATATATATATATATATATATATATATATATATATATATATATATATATATATATATATATATATAATTTTATTTATTTTTTGGTCCCCAAGGTGCACCAGCAGTCCAGGTCTTAAGCAGTGTTCCCTCTAAGCTGTGCGCGCGCACACTACTCGACGAATGTGCGCACAGACATTACAACAGAGCGCACAAAGCAGCAGTGGTCCCTTTTTGCAGTTGTGGACTCAATTAATGTGTGTTTCACCCATTAACTACATTGTGTGCTGTGTTTTAAATGTTTAATATAATTTTGAAGTAAAGTTAACACAAATGCTTAACGTCATTTTCCAGTTATATATGTGACGCACAAAAATTAAAATTTCCGGTACTTGTGTAGAATCACGGCTCTCACGATGTCCATCGCATAGCAAAAAATCGCATGCGATTGCATGCGATTTTTAACAGAAATGCATCCGAATGCATTGAAATTAGTATCAAACCTTTTCAATGGCCCCCAAATGTCATTTTTGAGGCTGTACCACCCCCACTATCAACGTGAACCCGAAGCGTGGCGAGTGCAGCGGTTCGCGTCCTACGTCCTTTTCATACCCCCACTATCCACGTCGGCGTGAAGTTGAGAATAGAAAGTGTGGCGAGCCACTGAGCCCGAAGCGTGGCGAGCGCACACGGATACCTTCACAGGTATACGCGTCCCCTCGCGGGGCTCGCTGCGCTCGCCACGCTTCGGGCTCGGTGGCTAGCTGCGCTTGCCACACTTTCTATTCTCAACTCCACGCCGACGTGGATAGTGGGGGTATGAAAAGGTCGTAGGACGCGTACCGCCACCCCTCGCGGGCACGCTACGCTCGCCACGCTTCGAGTTCGCATTGATTTTGGGGGTGGTACAGCCTGAAAAATGACATTTGGGGGCCATTGAACATGTTTGACACTAATTTCAATGCATTTGGATGCATTTCTGTTAAAAATCGTATGCGATTTTTTTTTTAAAAATGCTTAAAAACTGCAAAAATCGCATCCCATCGCATGCCACTACATATGGCATGCGATGGGAGCCGTGATACTGCACAAGTACCAAATTTCCTTCCAAAGTTGCACAGCCAAAATCTTTTGCCAAACACAGCCTTCCTAAAATTAGAGGGAACGTTGGTCTTAAGGATATCCGCACTGCACACTACCATGGTTAGCAGAACGCCTCTTCCATGCATGCCAAGAGCAACAGACTTGTGCCAATGCAGATGTGTGGTATTGGCCTGTGATTGGCTGTCTGTAAATGCGGCTGGTGCAGACTGGTGATGTCTCCAAGTTCTACGCTTTATTGATGGTTAATAGTGAATGAGTATTTTCCAAATGTAAAAAAAAAAACGTGGGGTAGAGTAGGTGTATGGTGCATGTTCCCAGCATATCTACCTGCACACATCATGTACTGTATATATGTGCACAGTTGTGGCGTCTATGTCTTGCCCAACTCGGCATCACCCTGCAACCTATAGCTGCTGTGTGTGTGTGTGTGTGTGTACATACATACATACATTGGTTGTGCAGTGTGCATGTGTTTGTTAAGGTGCACATACACTAAGGCGATTTACATGCGATTTCAGCAATAAATCGCATGTTCAGTGCCCAGATTGTACATGACAGGAGGTGCAAAGCAATTTGTGTTCCGGTGCGCATTGCATCGCATCTCCTAGGTCGTACCTGCTGCCAGAGAAATCAGTCATCGGGAGGAGTGAACACTGCTGCGAGACATCGCAGGGCTCGCCACCTCTCCCTCCTCCCATCCGGCAGCAGCAGCTCCCCTCCTTCTGCACTGCTCCCTCCTCCTACCCAGCGGCGCAGCAGCCTTGGACAGGAGAAAATTTGGGGCCGCTGCTTCCCCTGTCCACCATTGTTTTTTTGTTGTTGTTATAACAGCCTGCCACCCACAGCCCAGGGGTGGCAGATTTAATAAATCTCTGGCGTACCAGTGCCATCTTTCCCATTGGGCTTAATGGGCAGTTGCCCAGGGGCCCAAGGATTGTTGGGTGCACTGCCTTAGGAAGCTGCTGCAGCATCGGGATCTGGGCAGTGGCGGCTGGGAGCTTGTAGCACTATTTGCCAGGCGGCAGGGCGGGAAGCGCTGCTGAATTTGAAAACCTATTCTAAATACTGTCTGGATGCCGATTGGCTGAGAGAATTCAGCAGTAGTATTCTGTAACCAGGACCGGCTCAATGAGCCTGGTGCTGGTTATGGCCGGGCAGGGGTCCCCTCGCCAGTTTTTATTATTTATTTATTTTTCTATTTTATTACACAGAGAAGCCTGCACGGATCTATCTGATCCGGTCAGGATTCAGCCAAATACGCCTGAATTATGGGTATTTTCCAGCCAAATTCAGTAGCATGGCGCAGGGTAGCTACTAGCCTCTTCTACATAGCTTTAAATAGCACTATTTAGGCTTGCCCCCCTAGCACCCTGTAGTACAGCCCCCCTAACACCCTGTAGTACAGCCCATCAGATAAATTTTATGGTACCAGTGTATGCAGTAAGATAAATTGCATGCAATATATCTGATGCGAAATAAGCCCTCAAGTACGAAATCTGTCGTGCAAGTCTTCCGGGAAGTGTCATTCAATTTCAAGCGTCAGATAAATTGCCCTAGTGTATGACCACCTTAAATACAGTGGCTGTGCAGTATGTTTATGTGTGTGTACATACAATGACTGCAGTGTGGGTGTACACCATTGTGTAGCAACCTGAACACATCACTAGCCTTATGGGTCATTCCTGCGTCTTCCTGCTTGGCACAGCGCTGGCACACAGCATGCATCACAGCGCTGGCACACAGCATGCATCACATCACTTATGACAGGAGACTTACAAACATGCCCATTGGCCTAACACTGATTTCTTTTTCTTTTTTTCGGTCTTCTCAGAGCAGTGAATGGGCACTATATAATAACTGGTTCCATGTACTGGATTTGTGCACCTGTGCTCCTGTGACACATGTCCTAAATCCTGATCGCAGCTGGTCTCTCCTGCTATTACATGGCAATGAATAGTGACTGTGGAATTTAGAAGGATGGACGACAAGAGACGGAGGGCGCGTGTGCAAGGAGCGTGGGCAGGACCTCCGAAAAATGCTTCTCGTCCTGGTAAAGTCATCGCTGGTTCTGTTCAATTCCCCTTATTTACCTCACCAAGCGGAGATTCAAGGGGTTTTACCGTTACATGTAAAGATCCCTCCATCTTGGTTGTATTATTATAATATACAATTACCTGTGTGGTGATCCGGCACTGATCGTATGGGCTGATCGGACTACGGCCCTATTCTGCCTGGAAGTGGTTATCTCAACCCCAGGTCTCCTGGCTCCTATAAACACTGCAACAGTGATTTATCAAAGCACAGAGCACACTTGTCTACTCTTCCTGAACGGCCGGGAGCCTCTCAATAATTGGAGTGCGCTCCCTGCCTCCTGGAAAGGTAGGTGAGTCTCCCGCGGCCTGCAGACACCCCCCCCCCCCCCCCCTGTCCATGCTACTAACAAAGTGGGAAGGGCAATATGCGCTAACTTGCGTGATCATAGCCCAACCCCCTGGAGGGAGCAGCAACAAAGTTGGCAAGTATGAAGTGGGGCGAGATAAAGTACCAACCAATCAGTTTTAGATCAGTGCTAGGACACGTCTCTCCCAAATCTATTCCTCTACATATGTTACATCTGCCCCGCCGGTAGCGCAGCATCGTGTTACCCAGGTGCATCGGTTATGTCTGCCCCAACCAGCAATGCAGCCTGGTGTTACCTAAGGTTACTGGTTACATCTGCCCCCAACCGGCAGTGCAGCATTGAGTTACCCAGGTACATCGGTTACATCTGCCCCACCTGTAGCACAGCATGGTGTTACCCAAATGCCCTGGTTACATAGGCCCCACGGGCAGCGCAGCATGGTGTTACCCAGGTACACCGGTTACATATGCCCCCCTGCAGAGCAGCATGGTGTTACCGAGGTGTACCGGTTACATCTGCCTTCATCCTGCAGCGCAGCATGGTGGTACACTGGTTACATCTGCCCCCCCTGCAGTGCAGCATGGTGTTACCAGGTACAGTAGTTCTTGTCCTTTTTAATATCGATTCTTGTTGAGCCCAAATGATCACAATATATATTTATTTTGAAGGCTTTACTGGTCATTTAAGCTTTTGCTAAGAAATCTAAGTGGTAGCCCTGATGTCGGTGTGTCATGTTGTGTGTTTGATATTGTCCCTAGTAATCATTGTGTAATTACAGCTCTTGTGTATGGAGAACTATCATACAGTACACATGAGTCTACCTTTCCTAATCATGTATCATGTATGTTCCAGTATCCCGGCCTGCCCCTGCCACCATTATACCCCACCTGGGGGGAAATGAGCAGATTGCACCAGAGAAACCATTTGTATATAAAGAGCCGTCAGAGGTAAGTGATTATATATAGTAGGATATGTGCCAAGAACTCCTCTTACATCACTATGACTGTTACTATTATACTGCAAGTGTCCTATCATCTCTCCACACTTTATTATATTTATTTTTTGCTTTCTTTCTCTTTCTTTCCACGACTTTGAGTTTGTGTCTCTTGCTTGGCAACTTGTTACTGATGGCAGACTTGCAGTTGTGCGTGTGTGTGTGTGTGTGTGCGTGTATGTGTGGGTTGGTTGGTTAACGTCGACAACATAACTTTTAGCAAGTAAAAATATTGTCTTATAAATGTTCCTCTAAATCCTATCCGACCATATAGCTGCAGTGATGGTGTCCTTGCTTTATTGGGACATTTCCATAACTGATCGATTATTGTTTTCTTCCAGGTGAGCCGCAGAGTTCCGGACCCCCGCCTCATTGAGTGAGTGCCCTCTCTAACAGAAGCATATACTGTGAAATCGAATCTTTACTTTATTACATGTAGAAGAAATTCTCCAGTGTTCCAAAACCCCATATGCATTCTAACCCTGACCGTTGTAGGAGAGATGGCTTGGCGAATACGTACACCGGCCAAGCTGCGCGGTGGTGCACATGTGATGACTGTAATGCTAAAGTTGATTCTTCTGAACTCCGAGCATTTCAGGGGGAGCGTTCAGGCTTACAGACAGGGGGGGGCCTAAAACCTGAAACTTTTAAGTGATTTACAGTAGTAAGCTACAAAGAAAGAAAGCAATAATGGATAATTCATTGAACCAATAATCAGTGACCTTATTGTGTTTTTCCAGGAAGGCCGGCACGTATGAAATCAGTACATCGCCCTCAGGGGTCTCGAGGTACGCTCATTGATGGTTCTTTGTCTGGTGATCCTGGAGGGCATTGATGGAGGAAGGGGCAGTAGAAGTGAATGAGGATCTAGATCTGGTGTAGCCAACTCCAGTCCTCGAGAGCTACCAACAGTTAATGTTTTCCAGGTCTCCTCACGGAATTACAAGTGAAGTAATTAGCTCCACCTGTGGATCTTTTAAAATGTGTCGGTGAGTAATGAGTGCACCTGTGCAGCAGCTAGGTTGTCTGGAAAATGTGAAGTGTTGGTAGCTCTCGAAGGACTGGAGTTGGCTACCACTGATCTAGATAATGTGGTTTTCCACATAGGGTTTAGGGTCCTAGAGTCAGACTGTGGGGGGCGGGCAGGGGTAGGGAATATGTATAAATGTGTCCTGTAGCTAGATCATTTTCTTCTGTGGGGCCACAAGGATAACAGTGGATAGAGAGTGAGGTCACGATCCAAGAGGGGGATCGCTGTGCTGCACTAGCAGAGCGGGTGGACAGGTCCGCTTTCTGTCCCGCTGGACCACTAGGGACATGTTGAGTATGGGCAGCAGGGCCGCTCGGCAAGCGCTGGTTCCCTGCCATTTTATCGGCGCCGCGGGAGTCATATCCCGGGCGGCCATTTGCTAGTAGGGGGAGGGAGCCTCTCCTCACACAGCCCCTCCCCCGGAGACAGGGTCATGGATCCTACTCCTACTGTTTTAACATTATCACTGCCTGTCAGAAGTATTCTGTGTTAATTGTTACAGCTGGCTGCCTCTTGTACAATGTCAGAGGACAGCGGTGATGACACATGGGCCTTTATATTGGTGTCCTGCACACGTTGCAAGGCGGGCATCCCCCAGCTTGTGTAGGGTTATGCCGAAAATGTATAAAGATGCATGCGCAGCCCCCTGTGGCAGCTTCCTCTGAGGAACCTGCCTGGGCCCAGCTTACCCAGGTCATGTCTCAGTTAATAGACAAGCTCTCTTCTGCACCGCCCCTGCAGCCGGGACCATGCGAGTCTCAGGCGTGTGTCTCTCCCGAGGAGCCTGCCTGGGTCCGTACTTTGGCAGCCTCAGTTCAGGGCATCCAAACCTCTTTAAAGGGTAAAAGCCTTAAGGCTTGGGTTAGGGGGACTCCTTCCACCAAAGCCCCTCCTCCATCAGGACACTGATACAAATGGAACCGATGAATTTTGGTTCTCCCTAATAAATTGTTTCCTCATCACAGGCTCAGACTGTTCCCCATGTTCATTGACCCCAATGAAGCAGTTTGGATGTTTGAACAGTTGCAGAACGAGCTCCCCTGGAGGCAGAAAACCAATGTTGGTCCAGGTGATTTTCATACTGTTGGTGTTCCCACATTTCCCCAGCAGAGGGAGCTATACACCTGTGATATGTTACTGTATTCGCTGAGTAGCGGTACGCATTAACCCCGGTGTTATCACATCGGCTGCCCAGGTTCCTTCGCCCAAATTATCGGTGTATTGATTTCCGATTCTGATACAAACTACACAGTGACCATCCATTATCACTCCAGCACTTGGGGGAACCACAAGTGTCAGCATGCTGGGGAGACACCGGTGACCTACAGCATCTTGTCTTGTAACAGATGGACCTTACAACGAACCGCGGCTCACCTGTTGGTACGGAGAGGTCCCCTATACTTACTCTCGCTCTACTATGCAGCCCAACCCCCACGTGAGTTCACAGATTTCTATTTGCTATTCTATATAAAATGGCCAGCTCTGTGTCTGATGGGGTCGTGACACAAGACGAGCCGCGAGGTGGAGCTGGTTCTGCTCAGTGATGGGGGATGTCCGTCCTGTAGAAGTCACGGCTGTTTCTCTGTTCCATCAGTAGCCCCATGCTTCAAAAAGTAGCTTACTATGTGTCCCCAGTGTCATCCCCTGACCCCCATGTGCTATCACTGGGTACCTGTCTGGGTGCATGCCCTGCTTACCACATCTTTGTGTCCCCAGTGTCATTCCCTGCTCACCGCATGTCACGTGTCCCCAGTGGCATCTCCTGCTCACGGTATGTCACGTGTCTCCGGTGGCATCCCCTGCTCACGGCGTGTCACATGCCTGTGTCCCCGGTGGCATCCCCTGCTCACGGCGTGTCACATGCCTGTGTCCCCGGTGGCATCCCCTGCTCACGTCGTGTCACGTGCCTGTGTCCCCGGTGGCATCCCCTGCTCACGGCGTGTCACGTGTCTGTGTCACTAGTGGCATCCCTTGCTCACAGAGTGTCACATGTCTGTATCCCCAGTGGCATCCCCTGCTCATCGCGTGTCACGTGTCTCTGTCCCCAGTGGCATCCCCTGCTCACTACGTGTCACGTGCCTGTGTCCCCGGTGGCATCCCCTGCTCACCGCGTGTCACATGTCTGTGTCCCCGGTGGCATCCCCTGCTCATCGCGTGTCACGTGTCTCTGTCCCAAGTGGCATCCCCTGCTCACGGCGTGTCACGTGTCTCTGTCCCCAGTGGCATCCCCTGCTCACTAAGTGTCACGTGTCTGTGTCCCCGGTGGCATCCCCTGCTCATCGCGTGTCACATGTCTGTGTCCCCAGTGACATCCCCTGCTCACCGCGTGTCACGTGCCTGTGTCCCCTGTGGCATCACCTGCTCACTACGTGTCTGTGTCCCCAGTGGCATCCCCTGCTCACGGCGTGTCACGTGTCTGTGTCCCCAGTGGCATCCCCTGCTCACGGCGTGTCTGTGTCCCCAGTGGCATCCCCTGCTCACTACGTGTCACGTGTCTGTGTCCCCGGTGGCATCCCCTGCTCACGGCGTGTCACGTGTCTGTGTCCCCAGTGGCATCCCCTGCTCACTACGTGTCACGTTTCTGTGTCCCCAGTGGCATCCCCTGCTCACCATGCTGAAAGACCGCATTGAGGAAGTGACCGGATACAGCTTCAATTCTCTGCTCTGCAACCTGTACAGAAACGACAAGGACAGCATAGACTGGCACAGCGACGACGAGCCCGACCTGGGCAAACATCCCATCATTGCCTCAGTAAGCCTGGGAGACACCCGAGTGTTCCAGATGAGGAGAAAGCCTCCACCTGTAAGTAATTGCACCAACCTATAGCCACCAGTCTCTGATACATTATATGTATAGTGCAATCTGACCTGGGGAAATAAACTTTTGGTTGCTATGGTTGCCCCGGTATAGCCTGAGGATGGCCATTGGCACTGACCTAAATGACAAGGACAGCCCCGTAGTTCTGGATGGTGGCAGTACCGATGGTGTAATGGTTAGCATTACTGCATCACAGCGCTGAGGTCATGGGTTCAATGCCCACCATGGCTCTAACTGTGCGGAGTTTGTATGTTCTCCCCGTGCTTGCGTGGGTTTCCTCCGGGTACTCCGGTTTCCTCCCACAATCCAAAAATATACTGGTAGGCTAATTGGCTCCCAACAAAATTAACCCTAGAATGTCTGTGTGCGTGTACATGTGGTAGGGAATATAGCTTGTAAGCTCCACTGGGGCAGGGACTGATGTGAATGATCAATATATTCTCTGGACAGTGCTGCGGAATATGAGTGCGCTATATAAGAAACTGCTAATAAATAAATAAATAATGGTGGTGTCTCTGAATCCTCAGCGCTGTGATACATCTCCCATGTTATTGTGACTCGCTGACCGCCCAGGTTCCCCCACTGTCTGCGTTATATAAACCTGTATAATGGGAGCTGGAGGCAGCGTATGAGATAAATGACATAACAGATGTCTCCCCCGTAGACAGCGGCACCTCTTATGGAACCATTGTTAATGTCAGTGTAATTTGGGTACCGTGGGTGGTATAATGGGATCTAAACATGATGCCGTCTCCTACTTACAGTCTGTACAGAAGTCCTAACTGCTTCCCACGCACCTGCTAACAAGCAGCGGGGGGACGCTGCCATTCACTGCAGCCAGAAGAGGAGGGCTCTGCCATTCACTGCAGCTACCGGAAGGGGGGTCTGCCATTCACTGCAGCTAGGGGGAGGCGGTGGGGTCTGCAAATCCACTGCAGCCAGGGGGAGGTGGGGGGTTTGCCTTTCACTGCAGCCAGTGGAGGGGGGTCTGCCTCTCGCTGCAGCCAGGGGAGGGGGGGGGGGTCTGCCTTTCACTGCAGCCAGTGGAGGGGGGTCTGCCTCTCGCTGCAGCCAGGGGAGGGGGGGGGTCTGCAAATCACTGCAGCCAGGGGAGGGGGGGCGGGTCTGCAAATCACTGCAGCAAGGGGAGGGGGGGTCTGCAAATCACTGCAGCCATGGGAGGGGGGGGGGGGGTCTGCAAATCACTGCAGCCAGGGGGGGGGGTCTGCAAATCACTGCAGCCAGGGGAGGGGGGGGGTCTGCAAATCACTGCAGCCAGGAGAGGGGGGGGGGGGGGGGGCTGCAAATCACTGCAGCCAGGGGAGGGGGGGGGGGTCTGCAAATCACTGCAGCCAGGGGAGGGGGGGGGGGGATCTGCAAATCACTGCAGCCAGGGGAGGGGGGGGGTCTGCAAATCACTGCAGCCAGGGGAGGGGGGGGGGGTCTGCAAATCACTGCAGCCAGGGGAGGGAGGGGGGGGGGGGTCTGCAAATCACTGCAGCCAGGGGAGGGGTCTGCAAATCACTGCAGCCAGGGGAGGGGGGGGGGTCTGCAAATCACTGCAGCCAGGGGAGGGGGGGGGGGGGGTCTTCCATTTACTGCAGCTGGGGGGGTCTGCCATTCACTGCAGCTAGGTGGAGGGAGGGGGGTCTGCAAATCACTGCAACCAGGGGAGGGTTCTGCCATTCACTGCAGCTAGGGGGAGACAGGGAGTCTGCCATTCACTGCAGCTAGGGGGAGACAGGGAGTCTGCCATTCACTGCAGCTAGGGGGAGACAGGGAGTCTGCCATTCACTGCAGCTAGGGGGGGGGTCTGCCATTCACTGCAGCTGGGGGGGGGGTCTGCCATTCACTGCAGCTAGGGGGAGGTGGAGGGTGGGGATCTGCCATTCACTGCAGCCAGGGGAGTGCGGTCTGCCTCTCACTGCAGCAAGGGGGGGGGGGGGTTGTTTTCTGGCATTCACTGCAGCCGGGGGAGGGGGGTCTGCCATTCACTGCAGCCGGGGGAGGGGGGTCTGCCATTCACTGCAGCCGGGGGAGGGGTGTCTGCCATTCACTGCAGCCGGGGGAGGGGGGGTCTGCCATTCACTGCAGCCGGGGGAGAGGGGGGTCTGCCATTCACTGCAGCCGGGGGAGGGGGGGGGGTCTGCAAATCACTGCAGCCAGGGGAGGGGGGGGGGTCTGCAAATCACTGCAGCCAGGGGAGGGGGGGGGGGGTCTACAAATCACTGCAGCCAGGGGAGGGGGGGGGTCTGCAAATCACTGCAGCCAGGGGAGGGGGGGGGTCTGCAAATCACTGCAGCCATGGGGGGGGGGGGGTTTGCAAATCACTGCAGCCAGGGGAGGGGGGGGGGTGTCTGCAAATCACTGCGGGGAGGGGGGGGGTGTCTGCAAATCACTGCAGCCAGGGGAGGGGGGGGGGGGTTCTGCAAATCACTGCAGCCAGGGGAGGGGGGGGGGGGTTCTGCAAATCACTGCAGCCAGGGGGGGGGGGGGGGGGTCTGCAAATCACTGCAGCCAGGGGAGGGGAGGGGGGTCTGCAAATCACTGCAGCCAGGGGAGGGGGGGTGTCTTCCATTTACTGCAGCTGGGGGGGTCTGCCATTTACTGCAGCTGGGGGGGTCTGCCATTCACTGCAGCTAGGTGGAGGGAGGGGGGTCTGCAAATCACTGCAACCAGGGGAGGGTTCTGCCATTCACTGCAGCTAGGGGGAGACAGGGAGTCTGCCATTCACTGCAGCCGGGGGAGGGGGGTCTGACATTCACTGCAGCCGGGGGAGGGGGGGTCTGACATTCACTGCAGCCGGGGGAGGGGGGTCTGCCATTCACTGCAGCCGGGGGAGGGGGGTCTGCCATTCACTGCAGCCGGGGGAGGGGGGTCTGCCATTCACTGCAGCCGGGGGAGGGGGGTCTGCCATTCACTGCAGCCGGGGGAGGGGGGTCTGCCATTCACTGCAGCCGGGGGAGGGGGGTCTGCCATTCACTGCAGCCGGGGGAGGGGGGTCTGCCATTCACTGCAGCCAGGGGTGGGGGGTCTTCCATTCACTGCAGCTAGGGGGAGGGGGGTCCTGGCAATCACTTTGCCACAGGAAGATTGGAGGGTATCTCTGCCATTTTCTGCAGCCAGGATATAGCTAGATCTACTTCTCGCCTCTATGAGGTGAAGTGCCACCGGTGACCACTAGAGGCCACTTGATGGACTAAATTACTCCTTTGTGCATGAATAGATGTCATCACTGAAAGTGAAAGCAATATTTGCAGGGACACATATCTTTTTCATGCTAGCTGGATATGGAGAGAAGGAGCTGTGAAGACAGGGATTGGAGGTAGGAGCAGATAGGGACTGGTGGTGGGGTGGAGAGTTTGTGGGCTAAAACTGTCACAGCTCAAAGTGAAAGTACATTGCAGAAGCCGTAATTGTGACAGGCTTTTACCTAGTTGTGAATAACTCTATAACATCCCTCCTTTTGTATTGGACTAACATAATGTAGAGATGGAGTGTCCCTCTTCCTTGCAGGGGCTGGTGGTAGTTTCAACAGCAGGGGACGCGTGCGAGCTCCCCACGGGTCCCCGCCGCCAGTCCCCCACCTATGCGGAACAGGCCTGCCAACTTTGGTGTAAGCAAAGGCAATTACCGACCTCGGACATCTAGCAATAGTCTGTTTAGAAGCTGACCACCCTCTTTTATGTACATCGTACAGTCAGTCTTCCGAAACTTCTTAACTCTGTCCACATAAACGCGCAGACTTCAAATGGAAGTCTGACACGACCTTTGGCAAAAACGTAGGTACCGTACGAAGGACAGTCCTGTCCTCATGAAATACTAGCAAAGGCGACTTGCAAGACAAAGACTCAGAAACTCTTCTGGCGAAAGCAATTGCCAGAGGAAAAGTAAGTTTCCACAAGAGAAACTTTAGATCAGCCAACCTTAGAGGTTCGAGGGGGTGGCTTCTGTAACACTGCCAGCACCAACAATAAGTCCCATGGCGCCACTGGCTGTCGATAAGGGGGTTTAATGGGTATAACCCCTTGAAGGAAGGTCTGAACCTCCGGTAAGAGAACCACCCTGTTTTGAAAGAAAATGGATAGCGAGGCAAGTTGCACTTTTTAAAGACTGCAGACTCAACCCTGCCGAAAACACATCCTGGAGAAAATCCAAAAGTCTAACCAACTTAAACCTAGAGGTGTGCACCTTCTGCTTCTCACACCACCTGTTATAAATCTTCCAGACCATATGGTAATTTGCTGCAGACACTTGTTTTCGAGCCTTCAACATTGTCTGAATAATTGCCTCCGAGAAACCTTTCTTCTTCAATAACGAGGTTTCAAAAGCCATGCCTTCAAATTTAGCCAAGCAAGGTCCTGATGAGGAAATGGACCTTGCCTGAGCAGATCTGGATGAAGAGAAATGCACCAAGGTGATGTCACTAACAATCTCAGTATGTCTGAGTACAGAAGGCGCGCTGAGGAGCAGCACGCATCTCCCCGAGGCTCCGTCTCACCGATCACCGGAGACACACTCCTCGCCGTTCCCCCGGCTGATTGCTGCTCCCCCTCACATACCGGAGACCCCCTGAGAGCCCCCGAGTGCAGTTGCGGAGCCGGGGAGGGGACTGGTGCCCTTCCTGCGGGTTGCGACTCTCGGGGATCGGAGCTCCCGCCAGCCGCGCCCGCCATCTTGGAGCCTGCAGCCGGAGAACGACGCGGCGGCTCACCCGCCGACGCACCCGATATACCCCGCCGGTTCTCCGCACAGGTGCTTGGACGCCCGGAGGTTACTGGGTCCCCCAGCGCCTACAAGAAAGATCTCCGCACAGGGACTTGGATGCCTGGTGACTCCTGGGACAGCCAGCACCCTCAGAAAGGAGCTGACCAGCCGCGACCGGATCGCCGCACACCGCGGCTTCGGGAGTGAGGCCTCCGATCCACACAACACCCAGGTGAGAGATCTGAGTTCAGCCGGGGGGCACCGGAGGGGCCTAATTCTAACAAAGAGGCTCCTGGGCAGACACTATCCACCACTCTAAAGCTCTGTGGATCCCAGAAAACTCCCTCGCACAGACATAGGGCTGCAGAGCCCTTCTATCGGAGAGCTCCTCTCTCACCCAGCGATCCCCCCCGGGCCCTAAGTCAGCTGATCCGCCTATCCCTGTCCCTACCAAGCCAATCACTCTACAGCCCCACCTCACCCCAAGCCACTCAATCTGGTAGCTGCCATCTCGCTGAGTTGCATCCCAGAGAGGAATTAAGTGCCACCAGGAGAATTTAACAACCACAGGGATAGCTATATAAAAAGGGGAATCAACACCAACCACTGACTTTTTCCCCTAGTGCGGAGCTGACTCCTGGCCACCTAGAGGTCTAGGTCCGCTGACCTTCCTCCCACATGTTGCCCCCATTCTCCGACTCCTCTCGCTCTTAACTGAACCCTCTGTGCCTAGAAGATCAACCAATCAAATCTTGAACCTCCCTATCAAGCACTGGATAACCACACTTACGACCCAGACACCAAGCGAACCATGCAACTCCCATAATCCAGAGGCGCTTGGGAGGGGAGACTCCCCACTCGGAGATGCTCAACGCATAGCACTAACCTCTCACTAAACTCGAAATCCTCCAGACAAGACACCCTACCTGTCCCCCCGCCACACGATCTTGTCACTCAGACCCTGAAAGGGCCTTTCTCTCCCCCTACGGCTACACTATGTCTCAAAAAGGCCGTAAATCCTCTAACAATTCGAAATCAAACATTCTGCGAGTCTGGGAAAAATCTGGTTCCCTTGCCAAACATTCTCCAATATCTGAACAGACATCCGACTCCGAAGATACTCCAGGTGCGGACATGGCGCTCTCTGCAAAGGACATAGTCCAAATTGTCACAAAAACAATTCAAGAAGAAATGAGAACGGTCCTGGCCGAATTCAAATCGGAGCTAGCCGACCTAGGCTCCCGCACCGACGCCTTAGAACAAAAAATGGATGAGGTATGTACCTATCAAACCGTCGTAGAACAAGAGATCTCAGATATCAAATCCGAATTTGACTCCTTCAAAGAACAACTGGAGGACATCGAAAACAGGAACAGGAGAAACAACATCAGGATCCGCAATGTTCCTGAAACGGTTTCAAATGAAGACCTGCACTCTTATCTAGAAAATCTCTTCGCACAACTAATTCCTAGTGTTCCTAAACCGGAGCTGCTACTAGATCGAGCCCACCGCGCCTTGAGACCCAAACCTCAACCCTCACAGCCCCCCAGAGACATCATCTTGAGGTTTCACTATTACACCACCAAAGAGCGCATTATGACAGCAACCCGAGGATCTCCCTCGATCACCTATGCAGAATCCCAGATTCAAATCTTTCAGGATCTCTCTCCGGTCACCCTAAAGAAAAGAAGAGACCTAATCAACATTACCAAAGCCCTCAGGAACCACTCCATCAGATACAGATGGGGCTTCCCGTTTCAGCTGCTAGTTGTGAAGGACGGTAACACCTATGTCATAAAGACACCTCAACAAGGCTTCGACCTGCTCCAAAAGTTTGGTATCATTGATACTATTCCAAACTCTCTCCAACCACAAACCTCACAGAATCGCTCTAACCCCTCAGCTCCCTCTCCAGAATGGACAAAAACCTGACTGTCTAAACAACGTGATTTACTACCCTGCTACCACTATCTACCTTGTTCATTCGCTATACTACGCTAAGTATCTGCAATCTCTTTAGTTACACAGTTCAAAGTGTTTGGATTACTGTTTCATAATACTTCTGATAACGTAGGCCGTATTATTACTTAAATTAGAGATAACTGTTTCTAGTTGCCTCAATTTTTAAATATATTTCATGTGATTGCTCTTGTGCATTGTTCCTATACTAACTTGATCTGAATAAGTTCTATTTGTTAGGTAGAAATTATTTCCTTCTCTTCTACTATTCTTAAACTCTATTTCCCTCTATTTCTAATAACCGGTCACACCACTATCTTATACTGAGATAAATATATCAAATATCTCTTGTCAGTCACCATAGCCAAGCCTAATACTTGGTTTCGCTCAGGCGGTGAATTGTGTTACCTCTATCTCTACTCCTAAACTTTATGTGCAGAATATTGACTAATCGTTCATGGTTTTATGCAATCTCTTTAATGTCCCGGGTCTTGTTTCCATCTCCCAATGGGGGCAACACCTTGGATAACTGGTAAAGCACCTCTTTAGGTTTCTAAACTCTCTTCTACTCTGTTTTCACAATAGATGTGCCTCTAGTTCACCAGGTACTGTTAGGCAAAAACTGCTTTTAGCTAACGTAATGCTTTCAAACATTATATCAGCTGATGTTATGACCTCTCTCACCTTCTATCCACTTTCGCCCCCCTTCCTTCCCCCTCCCCCTTCAACCCTTGGGTGTCCAACCTCATACAGCCCCTCTCTCGCACCTCCACCGTATGAGCATCTCCTCAAACCTCAGCTCCTGTATTGATGCTTCTCCCCACCCTCCCCATGCCCCACATGCACATGCTTCTCCTATACCCCCAGCTACTACCCGGCTGGCGTATCGCCCCCCCTCAGGGACACTGTCACGTTGACACTGTCCCCTCAAACATTGAGTCCCTCCCGCCTTTTGGGAGACCTCGCCTATCCCCTCTTATACTTACCCTCTCACTCCAACCCATCCCTCCCTCCCCATCTCCTGTCCCGGGCGGGGCTGGGAGCGCAGGCACATATCCTCCCAATTTACTCGCTTTCCTCCAATTTGATCCCCCATGACGCTTAAAATTTTATCCCTGAATGTAAACGGCCTCAACTCACCCACAAAAAGAGCCATGGCCATCCAATTCATGAATAGACGCAATCCTGATATTATTATGCTCCAGGAAACCCACCTCAAACCACCTCATCCGTCAATATCCTCCAGAAAATTCCCACATGTCTTTTACTCCTCAATGTCCGCCAAACGCAGAGGCACTGCCATTCTAATTCACCGCGACCTCCCATTAAGCATTGAGAATACTTTCTCAGACGCCAAGGGTAGATTCATCATACTCTCAGGTACATTCAACCAATCTCCTATTATTCTCGCTTCTGTCTACGCCCCCAATACACAGCAAAGCTCCCTGTATGCCACGTTCTTCGCGCGGCTAGCACAATTCCCCCCCCTGTCCCACCTTCATTGGGGGCGACTTTAATGCTACCATCCAACCTCATCTAGATAGATCTCAGTCAAATTCATCTCTACCCAATCACGCCAGGCTTTCTAAACGCCTCCTCACACACCTAGCTAGACACAACCTTTACGACTCTTGGAGAGTTTTATATCCCACAGCACCGGGGTATACCCACTTTTCCCCTCCCCACAACCTCCACACTCGAATCGATTATATTTTTGCAGATCCCCTCTCATCACAAAACTTGATAGATGCCAATACGATTCCAGTATCCTGGTCAGACCACCTGGCTATAGAGCTAAATGTCCGATCTACTCTCCACCCTCCTCTAAAGCAATGGCGTATTAACGACTCCCTGCTTCTCAAGCCAGATATCCTCCAAGAATTAAACCTATTTATCGCAGATTTTTATTCTTTAAATAATACCCCAGACATCCCTCCCTCCATTCTTTGGGAAGCTCACAAGGCCACAATGAGGGGCAAACTAATAAGCCTGACAAGTGCACACAATAAAGCTACACGCGAACGCATTCAAGAGCTAGAAAACACCCTTACTTCCCTCACACAAGACCACCAACTCCACCCAACTCATCACAAATATATGGAACTCCTAACGACAAAAGGCCAATTAAACCAACTCCTCTCATCCAAAGCCACTCAAGCACTACTATGGGCAAAGCAGAAATTCTATGAAAAATCCAACAAAGCAGATGCACTATTAGCTAACCAACTTAGGGCCAAACGTACCAAAAACAGGATTATATCCCTAAAATGTATAGATGGCACTGTCACGTATAACTCCAATACCATGGCCGCTCAATTCCGCACCTTCTATGAAAACCTCTACAACCTTGCATCCTCTGAACCCACTATTGCAACCAACTCAGAAGCCCTAGACAATTACCTCTCATCATGTCAACTCCCTAAACTGACCCCGTCCCAAATAGAAGCTTTAAATACCCCGATCACCTCCGACGAAATCCTCGCTACCATTAAAACCCTGCGACGTTCAGCAGCTCCTGGGCCCGACGGGTTTTCAAACCTCTACTATAAAAAAATGGCCCAACCCCTCGCCCCAATGCTCACTCTCCTATTCAACTCGCTTCTTCAAGGCCATTCCATAGACTCAGCCACAACCAGGGCTAACATAATAGTTATCCCCAAACCCGACAGAGACCCCACAGAGATGGGAAACTATCGTCCCATTTCCCTGCTCAACTCCGATCTAAAGTTATATGCCAAAGTTCTTGCTAACCGCCTTGCTCCCCACCTCCCTACACTAGCCCACCCAGATCAAGTGGGTTTCATACCCAACCGCCAAGCACCTGACAATACTAGACGCCTTATCGATCTTATACACGTGGCCAATAAGCGGGCAGAACCAGCCCTGGTTGTGGCCCTCGACGCCGAAAAGGCTTTCGACAGGGTGGCGTGGCCTTTTATTCATAGCACCCTGACACACATGGGATTCACTGGTCCTTTTCTAAACGGTATCTTAGCTCTTTACAACAACCCATCAGCCTCGGTACTAGTTAACGGCCTTAAATCACCCCAGTTCGAAATTAAAAACGGCACACGCCAGGGCTGTCCACTTTCCCCCCTCCTTTTTGCACTAATCATGGAACCCCTGGCCTCCCGCATACGCATCATTCCAAATATTTATGGCATCGACATAGGCTCCGCAAAACACAAAATAGCCCTCTACGCCGACGACGTCATACTCACCCTTACTAATCCACTTCCTTCACTGACATCTCTCTTCTCCGAAATCCAATCATACAGCTCATTCTCCAACTATAAAATTAATACATCGAAATCAGAGGCCCTTGATATCAACATTGCTCCACCCGACCTTGCCTCCCTCCAATCTAAATTTCCGCTCCGATGGCAAACGCACAAAATCAAATACCTGGGAACCTATCTAACCAAATCATACACAGACCTTTACGCGGCGAACGTTCCTAGAATGTTGGCAACCATCAGATCTGACCTTGCCACCTGGAGCCCACAATTTATTTCCTGGGTGGGCCGGATGGCGGCGATCAAGATGATGATCTTACCACGCCTGCTATACCTCTGGCAAACTCTCCCCATTCATATCCCTACTACAATTCTGAAACACCTCCAAAGAGACATTAGCACCTTCGTCTGGGCGGGCAAAAAACCCAGAGTCAAACTTCGCCTCTTACAAAAACATCACACTACAGGAGGTCTCGGTCTCCCCGACCTCACCAAATATTATAGAGCCGTACATATTGCCCCTGTAATACTCTGGCACGCCCCCCCTTCACAAAGAATTTGGACCCTCATTGAAGCATCCTCCATCGCACATTACTCTCTTTACTCTCTTCTATGGATCCCGTCATCGGCCCGTCCCAAGATGTCATCCCTTCTCCCAACTACCCGCCATTCACTTAAGATATGGGACCTTTCCACTAAACTATACAAACTGCGATCACACCACCCTTCACTCACTCCACTATGGAATAACCCTGCTTTCCCTCCGGGGACCAACAAAGACGAGTTTAAAGCCTGGACGAGTCATAACATTATTTTTCCCATTGACATCGCCCCCACGCCACTATTCCCTGAATTCGAATCCCTTAGATCCAAATACTCGATTCCAAACTCTAGCTTCTACCAATATTTGCAAATCTGCCACTTTTACAAATCTATTCCTCAGGCCTCCCCATCCCTCAAAAGATCCCCCCTTGAATCTTTATGCAGACAACCCCAAATCACGAAAAAATTGATATCAACCATCTACCAGATCCTTAACACTTTCAATCAGCCGCAGAAAGAGAAACATGAAGTTGCATGGGAATCAGATATGGGAGAGGAACTCAGCGCAAAAAACTGGTCTGATATCAGATTAGCCATTGCAAAAAGCTCTATTTCAACACGTATAAAAGAAAACGCATACAAAATTTACTACCGTTGGTACTTGGTACCGACCAAGCTCCACTCCATTTACCCCTCTACCTCCTCTCAATGTTGGAGATCATGTGCTCAAGAAGGCAATCATCTCCACATATGGTGGAGCTGCCCAATTATCCAGCCCTTTTGGCTAGAAACTCATGAACTAATCAAAGAGATTCTCAACATCCAGATGCCCTCCTCACCTTCTTTCTCCCTGTTGATGAGACCAATCCCACACATCCAACCTGCTTCTCAAAAGCTAATTAACCATATCCTAAATACAGCTAAATGTCTAATAGCCAAAAACTGGAAAAGCCCCCTCCCACCCTCCAAACCTATCTTGGTCAATGCTATCTGGTCCACATACAAAATTGAGAAAATCACAGCATTTTTAAACGACTCCACTCCCTCCTTCATAAAAGCTTGGTCCCCGTGGACCTCCTTCTTTCAATCCGAGGCCCCTTTGACGCATATCTGACTACTGCTTGTATATCACCCCAACCCCGCATCTAAAACTGCCTGCCATCCCGACCCCGCCCCCCCCCCCCTTACCCCCCTTTCCTTCCCCCTACTCCTCTCCCTCCACTATACATACACCCTCATAGTCCATTTGTCCTTCGCTATAGCTTCTCTATAGCTCTCTTGAGTTGATATATGGACTTCTCTTCAAAAACCAAAACGCACTCAATCTGTTTACACCATGTTAAATTTATTATTGGTTTTGACTGCTTTGTATTTTTGACTTGAAAAAACCCAATAAAAATTTCTTTAAAAAAAAAAAAAAAACAATCTCAGTATGTCTGAATACCAGGACCTCAGGACCTTCTGGGCCAATCCGGCACTACGAGAATGATCCATGACTTCTGTACTCTCAATCTCTTGAGGACCCGAGCAATCCTGGGAAAAAGAGGAAAAACATGTGCCAGCTTGTAGTTCCAAGGGACCATCATGGCATCCACATCCTACACCGTCTGGTCCATGAACAAAACCGGGCCACCTGACAGTTGTGTCTTGATGTCATCAAGTCCACCTCTGGGAGCCCCCAGCGAGCCACAAAGTCTTGAAACCTCTGGGTGCAAAGCCCATTCCCCTTCCAGCAACTCCGATCTGCTGAGGAAATCTGCCTCTATATTCCGGACTCCAGGAATAAAGACTGCCGACAGGGCTGGAACGTGTAACTCCACCCACTAAAAACTGTGACACCTCCCGCACCGCCATCTTGCTGCGGGTGGCCCCTTGATAGTTGAGACTGAATCTTTATCCGTAATCCGGTCAAGAACTCCTCTGCTTGCTGTAGAGCTCTCCACACCGCTCAGAGCTCCAAGATGTTTATCGGAAGAGTCAACTCCGTGTGTGGCCATAGTCCCTGAAGCCTGAGATGTAGAGCAACTGCTCCCCATCCCCTTAGACTTGCATCGGTCGTGACCACAAACCATTCCCAGGTCCGCAGAGAACGACCTAACTGGAGAGTTTCCAAATCCGTCCACCAGCCTAAGGATTCCCTCGTCTCCTGAGTCAGTACAAGCCTTTCTCGTTTCATGGCCTGCGGATCCCCTGACCACTTGTTGAGAATGTTCCATTTGAAATGTCCTTGAGTGAAACCTTGCATATTGCAATGTCTTGAACGTGGCCACCATTTTGCCCAACAGTTTCAGACACATCCATACTGATGGATTGAGAGATTGGAGAAGTGATAAGAACGAGTCGTATGTCCCTGGCCTTAGTCTCTGGTAGAAACACCCAATGTAAGTGAGGGTCCAGAACCATTCCAAAGAATTGCAACCTTTGGGTCGGAACCAACTGAGACTTCTTGAAGTTCAGTATCCACCCGTGCTCCTGGAGAAACAGCGTTGCTATTTCCAGACGCCTCTTCCGACTCTGCCTTGCAAAGCAGGTCGTCCAGGTATGGAATAATAACTATTCCCTGTAACCTGAGTGTCAATGCCATGACCGCCATCACTTTCGTGAAGACCCTTGGTGCAGTTGCCAGACCAAATCGAAGGGCCTGGAACTACAGGTGTTCACTACAAATAGGCATATATAGATATGCATCCTGAATATCTATGGACGCCAAATGTTCCCCTGGCTCCATGCTCAGCAACACAAGAACAGAATGGAATAGAATCCCTTCTTCCATTCCCCTGGCGGTACTGGTATGACTACCCCCTTCTGAGTGAGAGAAGCTGCCCGAGGTAAGGGTGTTGGGATAAAACGACTTGGCGGGTCCCCCTTCAGGTTGATCCTGTGAGATCACAGTCTGTACCCAAGGATTCTGAGTGGACTGGGTCCAGGTGTCCCGAAACTGCAGGAGTCGACCCCCCGACTCTGATCCCAGAACGGGGAGCCGTCTCCCAGTCATGCCAAGGATTTATCCTCCGCTTTGGAAGACTGTGTTTCTTAGCAAAGGCACTAAAGCGGAATCTGGAGGATCTTCCCTTGCCACCGGGTTGCCCTCTGTCCCCCCTCCCCCCACAGGGTTCCCTTGTGATGATGGAGGGGAGCTCAGAGGGTTGTGATGATGGATAAAGTCTAAGGGAGATCCTGAGATCATCCCTCTGCCTATAAAGAGCATGCACCAAGTCAGCCATTGATCTACCCAGGGCTGTCGCCTACGCAGGTGCAGGCTGCTCTGCCCTCTGTGCTTGAGCCCCACTGGGAACAGAGTCCCATGCAGGGCACAAATCCCCCTGGTCCATCTGTTCACAAGTTAATTTAACGCCGCAAAACCTGTAGAATATTAACATGGCAGAAGCCCCCTCTTCCACAACAGCAGAATTACACCTTTCTGTCCTTATTACAATAATCACAGTGCAAATGTCAGGCGCTATACAGAATAATGCAACCTGTGTACTTATCTGCCAGCTGCTGTTGTTGACCCTCAGCGGTGACCAGGAAAGGCACGGCCCAGAGGAAACTTCACCGTAACCTGCAGCAACTTAATCTCCCTTTTCAGCTCCGCACAGTGTGGGGAAAAAGGGCGCCAGACTACAGTGGGGAAGAGACCAAGTCTCTGCTTCAGCATGGAGGGTATGCCTTTTAGCGCCCTCCTCCTTCAGCCGCTCCCATCTGCTGTTTCCTCTGTCTCAGTGTCTCCCCTTGAAAATGGATCACTCGGCAGTGCCCTGCTGACGAGCTTGATCTCCAACATGGAGCTTGCCTGTAAGCCCAGAAAAATGGCAGCGCAATAGCGGGGGGTCCATCACCCATGTTCTCCCTCTAGCGGGAGCTTGTTCAGGTCCCCCCTCCCTCTCCCCAGGAAGCTTCACACTGCACCTGCAAATAGCTAAGAGAAATTAATAAAATAAAGAATCCTAACTAACTGTAACTTGGCTGCTGCACGCAGCCCCATAGCATATGCACCCACTCCTGTGGGCACCTGTGGGCTTTCTGGGATGCAGCAGGGGAGGAGCCTGCCTCTTAAAGTCATAGCATAGGTGCCTTGGCTCCTCCAGACCCTACTACATCCCATTATTAAGCTGTGTCACCAGGATGGATGATGGAGAAATAACATCCTTGGTTTGCACAGAGGGAAGATGGACACGTGTGTGTGTGTGTGTGTGTGTGTGTTTGTGTGTTTCTCTGTGCTCAGCAGACGCTTTGTTTTGCGGGTCATGTTCCCGATCCGTATTGACCATTTATAACTGCGCAACTTCTAGTTTCCACTTAATGTGATTCCCCTGCAGGAAGACCGTGGAGATTACACATACGTGGAACGTGTCCATATACCGCTGGATCGTGGGACCCTTCTGCTTATGGAGGGAGCGACACAAGAAGACTGGCAGGTGGGTGAGGAGAATCCTTCTATTCAGCCTGGCCCACCTAGGGCTCTTCAGCTGTTGTGAAACTACACGTCCCAGCATGCTTTGCTACAGTTTTGCCAATAGGGAATGCAACACTGGGGCAAGGCATGTTGGGATAGCAACTGGTTAGGCCTCGTTAGGGACCTTCAGGTGTTATACGCTGTGCAGTGCTGGCCTACAGGCTGGGAGTCCTCCCTCAGGCGCCCATAGTGCAGCTGATGTGATAATACTTCTTATGTGTCTCAGACCCTCTTTAACCCTTTAAGTGCCAAGTGAATTTGTCAAAATAGGGGTGAAAATTGGCAAGCAAACATTTGTATTCCTCATAACGACCTGTAATGTTACCTTATATAGGAAATATAACCTTTTTTACACAACATTATTTTATTTGAATCTATATAACAAATGTGAGCGACGCTGGAATTATTAGCGGATATTTTGAACATCTCTCTGACATATTGGCCCTCAAAGGGTTAAATCTGTTAAGCTTGTAACCAATGACCGCAGTACACAGTTACTGTCTTGCTGCATGTGCCCCTCTTTTCCGGATCTTTTAAATCATTGGTCATTGTAGCAGAACCAGGTGTTTTATATTAAGTGACTTAGGGCCGCATTTATCAAACAATATTTGCGGCTAAATCCCCGAAAACACCCTTTCGGGGGTTAGCCGCAAATATTAAGTATCACCCTAATGTACCAAAGGGGGGCCACAACAGGAATCTCCCATCCCTGCTGCGATCCCCTGTGCACCGCTGCCAGCCACGGCCCCTATAGGTTTCTATGGAGGATGCAAAGCTGCCCAATGTATCAACATTGGGCAGCAGCACATTGCATCCCTGGGTTATTGCCATTCTGAGATAGCATATGGGCTACACAACGCACTGCTGCGTGGGGGGGGTCAGTGCTAACCGCACATGCGCAGGCCCCCCAGCTTCCGGCTCAGCACATCGCAAGGATGGGCTCCTTTAGGAGTCCTGTCCTTGTGAGTGGGGGATGATGCACCCCAGCGCTAGTATCGCATTTTACCCCCCCCCCCGGTTTACAAGTTTGTGCCTGTCCTGTAACTCCTTGTAACCTCCATGTTTTATGTTCTTCCTACTAGCACCGCGTGCCAAAGGAATATCACGACCGCCAGCCCCGCATTAACCTGACCTTCCGCACCATGTTCCAGGATCTGAGGTAACGCTGGACCCTGACTGCTGGACAGTGATCTTGGGACTCCCCTAGGAACGGAACATGTTTTTCTCCTCGTTATTTTCTGCAATAAACTAAGACTGCAGATTATGTTATTTTGTTCTTTTTCAGAAGCAAAATTCTGTCCGGTTCTGTTAATACATAAAGCAAATGTCTTATCCACTTATTTAGTGCAAACCGTGTTTTTACGTAACGTTATAGAAATACAACTATATGCCCAGCTGCACTTGTGTCTAACACCCTCCTTGGCGGCCATAGATCCCCCAGTGGCAATAAATTGTGCGCTGCCAAAACAGCCACCCAGTCGCTGAGTTAAGGAAGGTTGTGGTAAACCAAAAGCAACTACTGCACCACAACCCGGGTACAGGGACGGTCCTTTTCTCCAAGTCACATGGGTTATCACACCACTGTGCAAATACTGTACGTTCCACCTACTGGGAAAACGTCTCCTCTTCTCCAAACAATGGACAGCGAGAGGAAGAAATGGGAGCCCTTGAATCAGCTGTGATAGGACTGGATTGTCCAGAGATAACTCAAACCGGTACCAAAAATAAACAAAGAAATGGTATATGGTGTAATACCATTTTACCCCCCAATAAAGGCCTCCCAGGCTTCACCCATCCAGGGCTGAAACCGGTGTCCCAGGGCTTTGGATGCTGGCCTGATAGGGTTAAAACACTCATTCATAACAATGCTTTATACAGGTGAACTACAAGTGCCAGCATGTAGGGCATTAATGGGCCCGCTGGGACTTGTAGTCCACCTGTAAAAAGAATGTTAAAATAAAAGACACACACACACACACACACACACACAGAAAAGTATAACTTTATTACATACCTCACTTTTACACCAATATACTTACAAACCCAGGGTCCAGCGCTGCCCTCCCTCCTCCAGAGCCAGGTCACCCCGCACTGACCGCATGGTGAGCCGGCTTTCTCTGGCTCTGCTAACAGCTTCTATATCGCTGTCCCAGCGCTACAGAGGCTGCTAGCGTGGTTAGTCAATGCGTCTCCATGGGACAGCGCTATAGAAGCTGTTAGTGCCGGAGAAAGCCGGCTCACCCCGCTGTCAGTGTGGGGTGAGCTGGCTCTGGAGGAGGGAGGGCAGCGCTGGACCCTGGGTTGGTAAGTATATTGGTGTAAAAGTGAGGTGTGTGTGTGTGTGTGATAGTTATAATTTTCTGTGTGTCTTTTATTTTAACATTCTTTTTACAGGTGGACTACAAGTCCCAGCGGCCCATTAATGCCCCGCATGCTGGGAGTTTTGGTTCACCAAGTCCCAGCATGTGGGGGAGTCCTGCTGGCACTTGTAGTTCACCTGTATAAAGCAATGTTATGAATGAGTGTTTTAACCCTATCAGGTTGGCGTCCAAAGCCCTGGGATGCCGGTGACAGCCCCGGGCTTCAGCCCTGGATGGGTGGAGCCCAGGGAGGGGGGGACCGTCCAAGGCTGACCAGCCACGGTGACAGTGCTCATGGTTCGGCCGGGGGACCTTATGTAAAAAGTGTCTCCCGGCTGTGGCATGACACCGCGGGCTGTTGAAGCCCGGGGCTGGTTTCAGAAATACTGGGGACCCCTACCCTTTTTGTCCCCCGTATTTTTGGAAACAGGTCTGGCTTAATGAGCCCGGGGCTGGTTATGCTTAGGAAGGGGGATCTCACACCCCCTTTTTTTTTTTTTTTTAAACAAATTCGCACATTTCCACAAATTCGCACATTTTCATGACTAAAAAGCGCACTTAATCACACTTTTTTTCCGGGAATACGCAGCTCATTAAATATGAAAATTCACGGCAAAAAGTGCAATTTTAAAAAGTGCGACGATTGAGAAGTTACTAAAACTCTCATCCTGTTAAATGTCACCCAATATGTCTGCAGAGCCGCTCTGCACCATACATCTGCTAAACTGTGGAGAGATGAAATAACACCCAAACTGCTCTTAACTGTCATTTTCCAAACAGCCTGTGACCTGGCAGTTAGGAGCTGATTGTCAGAACTTGTGGTCTCTCTCCACTTTACCAATGCTTAGTACATAGACCCTAATCTCCCGATGTACAGAACATGACTAACCCACTGCAGCATGTGTATCATCTCCCTGTTCTCCCTTTGTTACGTGACTGTCGCTATGTGGGCACATGGCAGCAGCAGGAGGGTGCGGGTGATTAATGTTTCCATAGCAACAAGCCGGGCACTCAGCAGTGGTGATAGATCTGAGATTATAATGGGAATGTGTCTACAGGAGAGCGGCTCCGGCGTTCATGGTCCATGCTGAGAACAGAACATTCCCCTCATCTACTGGCGGTAACAGGCTGCCACAGGGGAGAGTCGTGACTCTCTAATGAGATGCTCTGCTCCTCTGTAATGACCGTCCCTCTCCAAGCCGCCCACATGCGATACCGTGAGCAGGGAAACGTGGTGTGCTCCGGGCTGAGTGCCCTTGGGGCAAGGGCTCCCTTCTCACTGCAATGCTACATAGGGGGGGATATTTATCAAAGCCTTGGAGAGTGATAAAGTACCGACTTATCTGCTCCTAACTGTCACTTTGCAAATACAGCCTGTAACATGGTAGTTACAAATTGGTTGGTATTTTATCCCTACCCACTTTATCACTCTAAAGCCCCATACACACAGTGCAATACCTTTTCTATTTGATCCCGATTCAACTCTCTCTGCATGTTACAGCTGCCCTGCCACCTTGTACCTTTACCTCTTACTCTCTCCAGGGTCCTCTTCTCTCTGCCTTGCAAAATTCCCATCTCTCTCGCCCTCCTTGTGTCCTGCCACCTTGTCCCTTCACCTCTCACTTTCTCCTGGAACCCCTCCTCTCTGCCCTGCACAATGCCCCCTCTCTCCCTTGCCCTCCCCTCTGTCCTGCCACTTTGTACCTTCACCTCTTACTCCCTCCCGGGACCTCTTCTCTCTGCCCTGCACAATTCCCCATCTCTCGCCCTCCCCTATGTCCTGCCACCTTGTCCCTTCTCCTCTTGCTCTTTCCTGGAACCCCTCCTCTCTGCCCTGCACAATGCCTCTCTTGCCCTCCTTGTGTCCTGCCACCTTGTACCTTCACCTTACTCTCTCCAGGGAACTCTTTTCTCTGCCCTGCACAATGCCCCTCTCTCGCCCTCCCCTGTGCCCTGCCACCTTGTCCCTTCTCCTCTTGCTCTCTCCTGGAACACCTCTCTGTCCTGCACAATGTCCCCTCTCTCTCTTGCCCTCCCCTGTGCCCTGCCACCTTGTCCCTTCACCCTTCGCTCTCTCCTGGAACTCCTCCTCTCTGTCCTGTGCAATGCCCCTCTCTCTCGCCCTCCCCTGTGTCCTGCCACCTTGTCCCTTCACCTCTCGCTCTCTCCTGGAACCCCTCCTCTCTTCCCTGCACAATGCCCCCTCTCTCTCTCTTGCCCTCCCCTGTGTCCTACCACCTTGACCCTTCACCTCTCGCTCTCTCCTGGAACCCCTCCTCTCTACCCTGCACAATGCCCCTCTCTTGCCCTCCCCTGTGTCCTACCACCTTGACCCTTCACCTCTCGCTCTCTCCTGGAACCCCTCCTCTCTACCCTGCACAATGCCCCTCTCTTGCCCTCCCCTTATGCCCTGCCACCTTGTCCCTTCTCCTCTTACTCTCTCCTGGAACCATTCCTTTACCCTACTACTTTGTCCTGAGGAGTATGGGTCATTACTTCGAAAATGTCTAGGTCAACAATCAATAGGTCGACCACTTTTGATCTACACATGAAAAAGGTTGACATTGTCAAAAGGTCAACATTGAGAATGGTCGACATGAGTTTTCATGTATTTTGGCTGTCTATGTCAACATAGTGGACACCGTATAAGTGTACCACATTCCCTTGCATGGCTCACTATGCTTCGGGCACTATTAAGAGCTGATTCCCTGACACCTTCTCTGTTTCCTGGGACCTCTCCTCTCTGCCCTGACACCTTCTCTGTCTCCTGGGACCTCTCTTCTCTGCCCTGGCACTCTCTCTGTCTCCTGGGACCTCTCTTCTCTGCCCTGGCACTCTCTCTGTCTCCTGGGACCTCTCTTCTCTGCCCTGGCACTATCTCTGTCTCCTAGGACCTCTCTTCTCTGCCCTTGCACCTTCTCTGTCTACTGGGACCTCTTCTCTGATCTGGCAGCTTTTCTGTCTTCTGGGACCTCTCATGTCTGCCATGGCACCTCTGTCTCCTAGAACCTATCTTCTCTGCCCTGGCACCTTCTTTGTCTCCTGGAACCTCTTCTCTGTCTCTTAGGACCTTTCCTCTCTTCCCTGGCACTCTCTCTGTCTCCTGGGACCACTCATGTCTGCCCTGGCACCTTCTCTGTCTCCTGGGACCTCTCCTCTGTGCCCTGACAACTACTCTGTCTCCTGTGATCTTTCCTCTCTACCCTGACACATTCTCTGTCTCCTGGGACCTCTCCTCTATGCCCTGGCACTCTCTCTGTCTCCTAGGACCTCTCTTTCTGCCCTGGCACTCTCTCTGTCTCCTTGGACCTCTCTTCTCTGCCCTGGCACTCTCTCTGTCTCCTTGAACCTCTATTCTCTGCCTTGGCACCTTCTCTGTCTCCTGGGACCTCTCTTCTCCGCCCTGGCACCTTCTCTGTCTCCTGGGACCTCTCTTCTCCGCCCTGGCACCTTCTCTGTCTCCTGGGACCTCTCTTCTCCACCCTGGCACTTTCTCTGTCTCCTGGGACCTCTCCTCTCTACCCTGGAACTATCTCTGTCTCCTGGGACCTCTCTTCTCTGCCCTGGTACTCTCTCTGTCTCCTGGGACCTCTCTTCTCTGCCCTGGTACTCTCTCTGTCTCCTGGGACCTCTCTTCTCTGCCCTGGTACTCTCTCTGTCTCCTGGGACCTCTCTTCTCTGACCTGGTACTCTCTCTGTCTCCTTGGACCTATCTTCTCTGCCCTGGCACTCTCTCTGTCTCCTTGGACTTTCTCTGTGTCTCGCACCTTCTGTCTCCTGGGACCTCTCTTCTTTGCCCTGGCACCTTCTGTCTCCTGGGACCTCTCTTCTCTGCCCTGACACCTTCTCTGTCTCCTTGGACCTCTCTTCTCTGCCCTGGCACACTCTCTGCCTCGTGGGACCTTCTCTGTGCCCTGGCATCTTCTCTGTCTCCTGGGACCTCTACTCTCTGCCATGACACCATCTGTCTCCTGGGACCTCTCCTCTCTGCCCTGGCACCCTCTCTGTCTTGTGGGACGTTTTCTTTGCCCTGGTACCTTCTCTGCCTCCGGGGACCTCTCCTCTCTGCCCTGTAACCTTGTTTCTTCTGGTCTCTCCATCGTGGGAACTTCTTTTCTACCCTGCCACCTTGTCCGCACTCCTCCCTGCCCTGGCACCTTCTCTGTCTTCACCTCATTGTTACCCCTGCTATTACAAGTTACAGGAGACTCATGATAGATTGACTCTAGGTCGACAGTCATAATGGGCGAACACTATTAGTTGACAGTCAAAAGGTATATTGCCAAAAGGTTGACATGAGGGTTTTTAAAAAAAAAATAATTGCCGACAGGTGGTATTTCATGCCCTACCATCCACTACGGCACGAAGTGAGAATATAATAGTGCCTGAAGCATGGCGAGCCATGAGAGGGGACACGGTAAACTTAGACCAGACATTCCCAACCACGGTCATCAAGGCACACCAACAGTGCAGTGCCTTGAGGACCGAGGTTGGGAATGCCTGACTTAGACGGTGTCCATAACGACTTATGTCGACTAGGGATGAGCGCCGGGGCCAAAGATGTGGATTTGTCACAGAGATTTGGATTTGTTGAGCGGCGGTGAAAAGTGGTCAAAAAAAGCCCAAATCACGTAATTTTTGCATTTTTTTTGTCCCTAGAGTAATATTAACCGCAATAACATTAATTTCCAGCCCTTTCCAGACAATTTTGACCACTTTACACCTCACATTATTGTTTTTAGGGCAAAAGGTTGCACCACGGTAGCTGGATAACTAGGCCCTGGATAACTAGGCCCCAAAAAGCACATAATAGCAAAATAGGTGCAAGATGGAATTGCCACTGGGCCCACCCACAATAAAATAAGCAATGATCCATAAAAAATAGTGCATCATTCATATAATAATTTAATTTCATAATGAAAAGCGATCCATATAATACTCTCATTGCTCAGCTCTGTGATTGGCAGTTTGTAAAAGTAGGCCTCAAAAAGCACATAATGGCAAAAAAAGAGGTGCAAGATGGAATTGTCCCTGGATACCGCCCACCCACCCTTAGGTTGTCTGACAGTATATACTATGGGTGCAGTACACACAAAGAAAGAAAAAAAGACGAGAAAAATGGATTAGGATTTTTTCAATTTAATTTGTTTTTAATGCGCAGATTGTATAACGCTGCTTGGATGCAGAACAATCACACACCCACCTTCTGACAGTATATACTATGGGTGCTTTACACAAAAAGAATGAAGAAAGATGAGAAAAATTGATTACGAGTTTTTAAATTTGTTTTAAATGCGCAGCTTGTATAACGCTGCGTGGACGCAGAACAATCACACACGCAGTGGCGTAGCTACGTTTTGGGCGCCCCCCCTCGCTGCCGCCCCGTTTCAGAGAACTGTGTGCTATATGGGGGCGGCCATTTTGTGGTGGTCCTCGGCAGAAGAACGGAGCCGCCGGGACCAGCGAGATAGGTAAGTCTGCAGGGGATTGGGGGGGGGGGATTTTAACTATAGCACCGCAGCCCCCGGCGCCCCCACATGCACAGCGCCCCCCCCGCGGTGGCGGGGGCTGCGGTGCTATAGTTATGCCGCTGCACACATGCACCTTCTGACAGACTCAGTATACTATGGGTGCAACTACACACACAAAGACTGAATAAAGAAGATAAAAATTGATTTGTATTTTTTTACTTTAATTCATTAAATTTGGTTTAAATGCTCAGTGAGCTAACAGCTGCGTGAAGGGCAAACAATTACAAACGCAACTTGTGGTGAATACTTAACGTCACATTACCCTGTTAGTACTATTGGGGTGTAGTATACAGCAAAAAAATAAAGAACAGCAACATTTATTTTTTTATATTGTATTTCTTTTTTATGGACGGCCCTTGGAAAACACTGCGTGGACCGTGGAGGCAAAACAATCACACACTGAACTTGTTCTGCTTCTTCTGACAGTAGTATATGGTGTATAGTGGTCTCCACTGCACAAGTTCACCCCTCTGTCTGCACTGCACAGCACCCCTCTGCAGTCTGCACAACACCCCTCTGCACATTAATGATGATGACTGAGTGATCGATGACCAGTACAAGTTCAAGTTAAACACCCCAGTGCCAAACCCCTCTGCAGTCTGACTCTGCATGCACTGCACATAACACCCCTCTGTCTGACTCTGCAGTCTGCACAGCACACCTCTGCAGTCTGCACAGCACCCCTCTGCAGTCTGCACAGCACCCCTCTGCAGTCTGCACAGCACCCTTCAGCACACTGGGCCTTATTTTGGTTCATTCTTTCTGACAAAATCCTTCTTAGATGGACAAAACCATGTGCACTGCAGGGGGAGGCAGATGTAACATGTGCAGAGAGAATCAGGGATGGGGAACCTTTGGCCATCCAGCTGTTGTTGGACTACACATCCCAGCATGCCCTGCTACAGTTTTAGCATGGCCAAATAGCAAATCTGTATCAAGGCATGCTGGGCTGTGTAGTTCAACAGCAGCTGGAGGGCTGAAGGTTCCCCATCCCTGTTAAAGATCTAAAATATTATAGCCGAACTTCATACCAACAAATATCTATTACAGTACCGCCATCTATTCAGCAGGAGTCACATTGGGTGATGTATATTAAAGATCAAACAGCCCCTAACTGTCATTTCTCAATCACTGCCAGAATGACAGAAGCTGTATGGTTAGTACTTTAGCTGTCACCAAACTTTAATAAATCTACCCCATTATTTGGATGTGGGTAGTAGGAGTATTATATGCTGTTATTATATAATATACATCCGCGCCTCAGTGCTGTCCAGGCTGTGATAGACAATAATGACATCATTCATGTGACCTCTGTGACATCATGCTGATGCTCTCCGATGGGAGAAGCCGCTCAATACATCGTATGCAGTCATTTGCCGTGTATCGTATGCAGTCCCTGCCCAGTCCGCTGAGACGCAATATATCTAATGTGCAGCAGGTGCAATCTTCAGGCTCCGACGTGATGCATGCGGGACCACGCATCGCATCGGAACTCATGTCAACAACATGCGGTTTGGGCGCTTTTTATGCGATATATCGCCGCAGTAGCATAGAAGTGACTTAGGGCCAGATGCACTACGCTTCAAAAAGTGATAAATCGGAGAGCGATAAACAGTCAGCCAATAAGCTCCTACCTGCCATGTTACAGACTGTGTTTGAAACATATCAGGCAGAAGCTGATTGGCTGGCTGTTTATCACTCTCCATTTTATCACTTGTTAAAGCTTAGTGCATCTGGCCCTAAATCACAAGTAAATCACCGAAGTGTATGAGGCATTTACATAGTTGTTATACTGTGGCCCCTGTATGTGTATGAGGTGTGGCCCCTGTCTGTGTATAGGGTGTGATATCACAACATTCACAATGGTCTGATTTTAAACTGTTATGTCGACATTTAACAGGTCAACATGGTCATAATGTCATCATTTTGCATGTCGGCAGTCAGAATTTCACCCTAAATGTGGCGTTAAAATGCTGTGTCGGTATTTTGACTGTACACATGTCGACATAAAGAACATGTCAGGATTCTGACTGGATACTCTGTGTATGAATGTGGGGGTCTCCGTCACTTTCTCAGCTATAGATGACACATCACATCACCAGTATCAGGGAGATAATCACATAAATCCCAGCCAGGACTGCTGCTCTGTAATACAGACAGGATGCCAAGGCCTCCCCCCTACCACCTGCTCTATGCCGGAAGCCTCCCCCAATATATCAGGATCCTCCATTGCACCAGCCTCATGTTTGTGTCACTAGAGAATCCAGCTCCACGTCACCGGATGGCAGCCTCTACAAGGAGGTGGGTGGCATCTGGGCAGAGAGTGTAGGAGGTGGCAGGGATATAAAGGAGGAGAGGACACAGGAGTCTGACATAAGCAGGGATAGCTTCACAGGATCCCTACCTACTGCTCATTACATTGCAGATTCCTCATCCGCAGCAGCCTGCACTGACTCCAGAACCTCACAGCACAGCACCCTCAGCCTCCCCACCTGCAGCACTGCACAGCACCCTCAGCCTCCTCATCTGCAGGGACTGCACAGCACCCTCAACCTCCCCACCTGCAGCACTGCACAGCATCCTCAGCCTCCTCATCTGCAGCACTGCACAGCATCCTGAGCATCTAGTGTCCTCCCTCTCTCCCTCCAGGATGTCTACCTTCCAGGCTGAGGACCAGCTCTGCTCCTACCAGGAAGCCATGCAGAACAGCACCTACCTGCAGGAGGAATTCCCCCAGTCCTCCCCAGCCAGAGCAGCCCTCAGGAAGCGCAGGGAGAGTAGGCTCAGGGCTCAGCTCTTGTCCTTTGAGGAGATCAGGGAGGTAGAGGAGGAAGGATCTTCTCCCACCGATGAGGAGAAAGCCAGAAAGACTTTCCTGCAATCCCTGGAGAGCCTGAGAAGAAGCTCCAGCCACTCTCACCCCCAGAGGGATAGGTATTGCAGCCACAGACTCAGCCTAGATTCCAGTGACTCTGACTCTGCCTTGTGATCTGTCCTGCACTGTATCCACTACTCCTGCAGTACCTGCTGAGACTCAGGGGGCTGAGTACTTGGCCTTTGCCCCTCACCCCTCACCCCTCATCATGGATGGTGTTTTGGATGTAGATCCTGGGGCTGTGGAAGCAGTTCCCTGATGGGCTGGGGGGATTTCTAGAACAGAATATCTATTTTTCTATGCACATGTGAAAGATCCCTCTCCAGCAAAGTGAGTGTTCTAGATCCCTCTCCAGTAACCTCTGTAATAATGATGTAAATCTGCTTTGTGAATTGATACTTTTGTTACAGTAATATTTATATTTTTCCTGTGATCTTTCTCGGTCAATAAATACAATTTATTTCATTCTATCTGCTGTGTATTGTGATTGTGGCTCTGTGTAACCTCGGTATCCAGTACTGTATATAAGGCACAATGTCTTTCCTATAGTAAATATTACTGCAGGTCCTACTTTCGTAACTGCTGAGGTGTAAATCCCCGAGGAGTCCTGTAGATAATACAGCAGGTGGTATCTGGTTTGTATGGTACATACTTATTACTGTATATGCGAATCTTGTGTTCTGCAAAAAAGTTACATGACTTACTGTAAAATAATTCTGGTAATAGATAATACCATAGGAAGAGGGTAAGTAGGGTTATATATAGACTATGGAGAAGTCCAGCATGGTATTAACCCTTTGAGTTCCAAGTGAATTGGTCAAAAAAGGTGTGAAAATTGCCAAGCAAACATTTTTATTCATCATAATGACCGGTTATGTTACCTGTTATGTTTTTTTACACAATGTGTTTTGGTTTTTTTAATTCATATAACAAATGTGAGAGATGTTGGCATTTTTAACGGATATTTTGCACATCTAGCACAGAGATGTTGGCACTTAAAGGGTTAAAAAAAGGTGGGGGGGGGGGGTTACGTTTTTCAGTTTGCTCTAGAAAATGTTTGGTGCCTCCTACCTCCATTACTTGCCTACAGACCAGCAGATGGACATGTAGATGGGCTAGGAGTAGTGTCTGGGGGGTAACAGCAGCACCTGTGGAGGGGCAGAACACAGAAAGGACAGGACATCAATCATCTCATGGCTCCCATAACAATAACAGACTGTCTCAATAGGGATCATAAGAACAGGCTCAGCTGCTTGTTGTGAACCACAAGTCCCAGCATTCTGACTAGCTTGCTTAGAAAGTAAGCACAGATCTCTCTGTGTGTATGCCCTGAGAGATTAAATATCTCCTGCAAAGTTAAGGGGTGTACACACGGAGCAAATTTGTGCTATTTTCTAAGCAATCTGACTAGATTGCTTAGAAAGTAAGCACAGATCTCTCCGTGTGTATGCTCCGAGAGATTAAATACCTCTTGCTAACTAAATCAGTGCATGCAGTCCCAATCTAGTTAGATTGCTTAGCAAATGACTGTAAATCTCTCTGTGTGTACAGAATGAGAGATACTGATCGCAATCTCTCATTCTGAACAACTACCCAGACTTTTTTTGCTTAAGCAAAATTGCTAAGAAAAATTGCTTAGCAAAATTGTTTAGCACAAATCTCTGCGTGTGTATGTGCTCTGCATGGGAGCTCTTGACACCAGCAAAATTGCTTAGCAAAATTGCTTAGCAAAATTGCTTAGCACAGATCTCTACGTGTGTATGCCCCTTAAGTTAGTGCATGCAGTCAAAATCTAGTCAAATTGCTTAGCAATTGACTGTAAATCTCTCTGTGTGTACAGAATGAGAGATACTGATCGCAATCTCTCATTCTGAACCACTACCCGGCCTTTGCATGTGTATGTGCTCCCCATGGGAGATCTGGACACCAGGAAATCGCCTACCCTAAATAGCTTAGCAAAATTGCTTAGCACACATCTCTATGTGTGTATGACCATCAAGTTGTAAACTAGCTAACCCAGCTATCACCAATGCCTGCCAAGCACAGAAGATGGTTCAGCACCCAGGTGAGTTCCAAACAATCTATCAATCTGTGACAATAGGTTGAAACAATATGGTCCAATTTATATGTGTGTGTGTGTGTATATATATATATATATATATATATATATATATATATATATATTATATAGACAGCAGCAATAACAGGCACTCCTCTCAGACAACTTATTTAAGAAATGAATAGACACCCACTACAGTAGGTATATTTATTTTTATAGAGGCAGTCACAGCTACTGGCGGCACTCAGAAGGGGTCTTGACAGCGATAAAAAAGAAGAAGCCGGAGCCGTGTACAGCTAAGTTGCTAACAGTTTCGGAAATTTTAATTCCTTCGTCAGAGAACATACAGGACCGATAGAACTGCACGCACCGGTCTTTTCTATGTGGGTCTTAAGCAATGTTTTGGAATTTATTTTCACAAACAGTGTATATATGTACAAGTTACCTTAAAATACCTTCACGGTACCTGGTCGGCCAAACGGAATCCTCCCTCCACCACATCTGTAATCACGTTTCCGGTGAACACATCACCCTCCTCAGTCTGTTGTGTGTAGTGACGTCAGAGGGGTCCGCCACCGGCCAGGGACCGTGTCACAATAAACCAACACTAAAACTAAAGAAAATCACAATACATTAACGAAACAACTTATCTAAACATAAAAGTTATGTGTGATAGAATCTTATTATCACATTAAAAAATCTGTACTCAATATTTATATACTAGGTGATTCATTGCGCCCTACGGGCGCTCTTCACACCGTCGTAAGGGGCTGCGCCCCCTTAATTTGTGAACGTTTGTATATGAGAAATATGGTTAGAATTGTATGAAAGATGCCCTGTATTGCAACTTAGGTGTCCGCGAATCGCGGGAGGGGGGGTCGCGGAGGGTGCCGCGAATTGCAGGAGGGGGGGTCGCGGGCGGTGCCGCGAATTGCAGGAGGGGGGGTTGTGGGGGGGTGGATGCTTCAAATCGCGGGAGGGATTGCAGAGAATCGCGGGAGGGGGGTCGCGGGGTGGGTTGCGCAAATCGCGGGAGGGGGGTTACGGGGGCGGGGGTTGCAGCGAATCATGGTAGGGGGGGGTCGCGGGGGTGTGCCGTGAATCACGGGAGGGGGGGTCACGGGGTGGGGTGCCGAGAATCGCGGGGGGGTGTGTGTGTGCCGTGAATCGCGGGAGTGGGGGTGGGTGGGACGCGAATCGCCACAAGAAAAAATCAACACAGAAAGGTCAACACATGTAAATGTTGACATAAGTGTGGCACTTCATTGGTGTCCATGTCGACACATGAGAATGAATATGAAAATATTCAAAAAATGACAAAAAAACTTCAAAAACTCTGTCAACCTTTTTCATTGTCGACCATAGCCATGTCAGTGTTTTCCATGTGCAATTTAATTCTGGAGCTGCCGCGAATCACGGGGGGGTGCCGCGAATTGCGGGAGGGGGGGGGGTCGCGGGGGTGGGTGCCGCGAATCGCGGGAGGGCGGGGTTCACAGGGGTTCCGGTGGGGGGTTGCCGCGAATTGCGGGAGGTGGGGGGTCACGGGGGGTGCCGCGAATCGCGGGAGGGGGGGTTGCGGGGGGGTGTGACGCGAATCGCCACAAGAAAAAATCAACACAGAAAGGTCAACACATGTAAATGTTGACATAAGTGTGCCACTTCATTGGTGTCCATGTCGACACATGACAATGAATATGAAAAAATTAAAAAAATGAAAAATAAATCTTCAAAAACTCATGTCAACCTTTTTCATTGTCGACCATAGCCATGTCAGTGTTTTGCATGTGCCATTTAATCCTGGGGCTGCTGCGAATTGCGGGGGGGGGGGGGGGTGCCGCGAATCGCGGGAGGGGGGTCGCAGGGGGGGTGCCGCCAATCGTGCAAGGGGGGGTCGCGGGGGGGTTCTTTTTGCCGCGAATCGCGGGAGGGAGGTCGCGGGGGGGGGGTGTTTTTTCCGCGAATCGGGGGGGGGGTCACGGGGGAGGGTTTGCCGCGATTCGCGGGAGGGGGGGGTCGCGGGGTGGTGGTTATGCCGCGAATTGCGGGCGGGGTCGTGGGGGGTTTCTTTTTGCAGCGAATCGCGGGAGGGGGGGGTCGCGGGGGTGTTTTTGCTGCGAATCGCGGTAGGGGGGGTCGCGGGGGAGCGGGTGTTTTTGCCGCGAATCGCGGGAGGGGAGGTTTTGCCGCAAATCGCGGGAGGGGGGCGCTCACCTGGTGGTTGTGGAGTAGCAGTGCTGGGCAACATGGGAAGGCAGTGGGTGTCTGCCACTGTCTGTGGGCTCACTGGGCTGGTTCTCTGTCACATACCTCCCAACATGACCCTCTCCAGGAGGGACACAATGCTCTGTTTCTAGACTTCCCCTTAATGTATGATTGCCATCACCTGTTTTAAACAGGTTAATTTCTCAGAAAGGTGTTCAAGCACAGATGAAGGCAATCACACATTAAGAGGAAAGTCCAGGAACAGAGCGTTATAGACACAGACACCCACTTTGAGTGACAGATGTAGCCAAATATATAGGAGATTGCTGGATCCTGTCAACGAGACACGTTGCCGCAACAATTGGTGGAACTTCTAATATTTATATAGTAAACTTTTATTTCTCATTATATTAGGGCAAACCACTCTTTAATATTCAGTTATCATCTTATAGAAACATATTAAAATTGAGATGGTCATTCAAGACCCGTGACTTGAGTGTTCCCAATATATGTATCCACTTGGATTCACATTGGCCCTTATTCTGATCGGTGCGGCCGGAGCCGATTATGCGGCCAGGACCGTGCGTGCGAAACCCCGCCTTCCATACGGATCGCCAACTCCGTCCGTATGCGGTAAGAAGCTGTCCGAACGGACCGCACGTGTATTTTTCACGGAATACGCCTCCTCCATCTAAGGGAACCTCCCCCATCATTTGATGGTCGCAGACCATCGAATGCAGGACCGAGTGCTCCACCAGCACCCGCAACCTCAGACCACACGGACATTTTTCCGTGCAAAAGCAGGGATCTGGGCGGGCAGCTGACATCCGGCGATGTTATATATCCGCCCCCTACACGTGCGTCACGGCCGCATTACCATACGTACGCCCAGCGCTTTCATGGGAACGCCCATGAAACGCGGGGCGTATGCATATGGTAATGAGCCCAAATAGCCCTTCACGCCCCTCTCCACCCCCTGTTCGGAGTGTTCACATATCATGCGGGATTTGGCCGTACGCCCCGCTCGCACATGCGCAGAGACGCCTCTGCACATGCGCAGACACAAAACATCGGCGGGCCGAACGCACACGGATATATCCGCACCGATCAGAATAAGGGCCATTGTAACAACTTACAGTACAATGTCTGTCCCCTACCCTACCATCATCGGGAACGTGATCAATAATCATATCTTTGAAATAGGCTAAGCTATGTTTAGCTTCAATACAATCAAATGTCTGGGTATGGGTTGATCAACTGGCCCTAATAATACACAAGTACCAAGATCTCTAAGATCTAATCCTACGGAAGATTTTTAAAAAGAGATTGATCTGATACTAACCAATGCATTAAGACAGGGGTGTCCAAACTTTTTGCGACGGGGGCCAGATTTGGTGAAGTGTAAATGTGTGGGGGCCGACCGTTCAGCCAATCATTAATCACATCAGAATGGTCCCCCACTCTATGGCCCCCCATACATTAGCCCGACTTGTCCTAGGGACAAGTCGGACCCGATTTCCCCGGCAGCTCCCCGGGAGGTTTCCATCATGATAAGGCACTTGATGTGCCAAGTTGTGCATATGATAAATCGCCATGCGAGCTCTCTCAGCCAATCACTGGCTTCCAATTCATTTGTAATGGTTTTTTTTTTTTTTTTCTTGCAGCGTTCTCCCCGTCCCCGGTCATGCTGCGCCCGGCCAGCTCCGTTCACCGGCGTCCACCCCCGCCCGCTGCTGCCTGTGTCCCCAGCCCGGCTCTCCAGCATCGCCCTCCCCAGCGTCTGTCACCGCTGACGCTGCCCGCTCTCCCCCTGCCTGGCTCTGGCGTCCCCCGCCCGGAGGCTGCACATAAGATTTAGGAAATCTTATGTGCAGCCGGTCCGACTGCCCGACTCCGATCCGATGCGCACGGGACCGCGCATCGGATCGGGGGGGCTGTCAAACCATGCGATTTGGGCCGATTTCATGGCCCGATTCATCCGAATCGGGTGAAAATCGTGCCCAAATCGTATAGTGTATGGGGCCTTAAGTCCCCAGCCTGCCCCTTCACTGTATTTCCCCCAGCCTGCCTCCATTCATTGTATGTCCCCAAGCCTGACCCTCCTTCACTGTATGACTCCCATTCACTATATGACCCCCATTCACTATGTACCCCACTCTGCCCCATTCACTGTATGTCCCCAAGCCTGACCCTCCTTCACTGTATAACTCCCATTCACTGTATGACCCCCATTCACTATGTACCCCACTCTGCCCCATTCACTGTATGTCCCCCAGCCTGCTCTCCCTTCTCTGAATGGCCATCACTGCCTCCATTCACTGTATGTCCCCCAGCCTGACCCTCCTTCACTGTATGTCCCCCACTCTGCCCCCTCCCTTCTCTGTATGTTTCCCAGCCCCTTGTGTGAGCCAGAGGAAGGAGAGGCAAAGCAGGCACTGCAAGGACAGGAGATGCTTGGGCTCCCGCTGCTGCCCTCCTCTGCTCTGCATGTTACGGGAGCAAGCTTCCCCCTTGCTGCCCCCCTTCCCAAATATTGCTGTCACTGTGATTGTGGAGTAGGGTGATATACGATTGCAGCAGCAGGGGTAGGATGCCAAACACATCTGACTGTGGCGGCTGGCACCTCCTCACTGCAGCAGACAGCAAGGTAAGGCGCACTTGCTGGGGCCCCACCTTTAGTGTCCTGTGCTTCCCACATCTGATGCTCTGCCCGCTTCCAGCTGGAGGCTGCGGGCCGCTTGAAATGACTGCACGGGCCGCAATTGGCCCCCGGGCCTGACTTTGGACATGCCTGCATTAAGAGATAATATAATTGACTTGGATACATGTAATTTTCTAAAAATTGAGGCACCTAGAGTGCCATTATTATAAACCCTCCCCAAGATCCATAAGGATCTGTTGCACCCGCCTGGGAGACCTTTAGTGTCACCACTGGATTCTTTGTTTAGCAACATCTCTAAATACTTAGATTTCTATCTTCAACCATGTGTGTAGGCGGGTGCAACATATCTGAAGGACACCACAGAATTATTGAGGATCTGGGTGATATTCCAGAGAACACCTGGATGGTGACACTGGATATCACCAGCCTCTACACCAGTGTTTTTCAACCAGTGTGCCATGGCACACTAGTGTGCCTTGAGCTGTTCTCAAGTGTGCCCCCACATCTAGAGATGCCCAAACCAGTTTACAGTCACCATCAGTTCAAATGTTATTTACTGGTCTCTTCTTTTCATGTAAAGGGCCAATGTATTTTATTTTTGTTACCTGTGGGGACCAGTGTGATTGTTTTTTCCTGTGGTGGCCAATGTGTTTTTGCCCTGTGGGGATCTCATGGTGTGCCTTGGCAATTTTAAAGTCTTAAGGTGCCCACAGACGGTCCGTTTAACGGATCCGTTCGGCACTTAATTAGCACACATCGCATCGCATTGCATGCCTTTTGCATGCAGTGTGCATGCAATGCGATCCGATGCGATGTGTAGCTAGTACAAAAAGTATGTGCAGCACATACTTTTTGTACCGTACTATGAGATGCGCGGGAGCGCGCATCTCATAGTACAGAACGGACGGTCCGGGAACGGACCGTCTATGGGCACCTTTATTAAGTGTGCCCCAAAGGTAAAAAGGTTGAAAATCACTGCTCTACACTAATATACCCCATTCTGATGGACTCCAAGCAATCAAATAATTAATCAGTGATAATCCACTGTATGGGGGTCCCAACATAGATTTTTTCATGAGACTTTTCGATTTTGTCTTAATGAGGAATTATTTCCTCTTTAATGGGAAGTATTACCTGCAGAGAACGGGAGTTTCTATGGGATCTAATGTATCCCCGACATATGCGAACTGATACATGGCCCATATCATACCTCCCAACAATCCCGATTTCAGCGGGACAGTCCCGATTACCGAGTCCTGTCCCGCTGTCCCACCCGCGGCCGGAGGTGTCCCGCTGCGGGGGGGCAGTTCGGAGCCCCCCCAATTTGACAGAATAGAAGCTGTGCGCATGCAGCGTCTATTCGCGACCGAAAACGGGGACGTGGCTCATTTGCATAAGCCACGCCCCTCATTTGCATAAGCCACTCCCTCTTTTGGGCACTCCCGCAGCGAAGGTCCCTATTTCTGCAGCCGGAAAGTTGGGAGGTATGGATATTGATGTAACATTTTTCCTGAATAGAGAGGTCCGTGACATTGACAATGTCATATTGTTTTGGAGGGGGAGCTATGATGAATTTCACACACTCATACAGGGAATCAATTATGCTGATTGTTCCATCTCTTATATATTTGGCTACATCTGTCACTCAAAGTGTGTCTGGAGCTATAACGCTGGGCGGAGCCTCTGACTCACATGACTGACTCACATGACAGAGAACCAGCCCAGTGAGCCCACAGACAGTGCCAGACACCCTCTGCCTCTCCATGTTACACAGCAAAGACACAGCTACTCACCAGACACACCAGGTGAGCGCCCCACACCTCCATACCTCCCAACATGACCCTCTCCAGGAGGGACAGAATGCTCTGTTTGTGGACTTCGATCTTAATTTTTGATTGTCATCACCTGTCATTTTAAACAGGGTAATTGATAAGAAAGGTGTTTAAGCACAGGTGATGGTAATCCATAAATTAAGAAGAAAAGAAACAGAGCAATGTGTCCCTCCTGGAGAGGGTCATGTTGGGAGGTATGCTCCTCCCTCCCTCCCCCCCCCCCCCCCCCATTCACGGCATCCCCACGATTAAATGGCACATGCAAAACACTGACATGGCTATGGTCGACAATGAAAAAGGTTGACAAGATTTATTTTTCACTTTTTCAATGTTTTCATATTCATTCTCATGTGTCGACATGGACACCAATGAAGTGCCACACTTATGTCAACATTTACATGTGTTGACCTTTCTGTGTTGATTTTTTCTTGTGGCGATTCGCGGCACACCCCGCGACCCCACTCCCGTGATTTGCAGCACACCCCCCGCAATTCGCGGCACCCCCGGTGACTCCCGCGATTCGCGGCCCCACCCCGTGACACCCCCCCTCCTGCAATTCGCGGCACCCCGCGACCCCCCCTCCCACGATTCGCGCCAACCCCCCGGGCCCCCCCTCCCGCGGTTCACGGTGCCCCCCACGACCCCCCCTACCGCGATTCCCCACCCCTGACCCCCCCTCCTGTCATTGCGGCAACCCCCGCCCCCGCGACCCACCCTCCCGCGATTCACTGCAAGCCCCCACGCCCCCCCTATCCCACGATTCGCGGCACCCACACACCCCCCCCCCGTGACCCCCCCTCCTGCAATTCACGGCATCCACCCACGACCCCTCCTCCCGTGATTCGCGGACACCCCTCACCTCCTCCCTCCCCCCCCCACCCCCGCGCGTGATTCACGGCAACCCCAGGATTAAATGGCACATGCAAAACACTGGCACGGCTATGGTCGACAATGAAAAAGGTTGACATGAGTTTTTGAAGATTTATTTTTCTTTTTTTGAATGTTTTCATATTCATTCTCATGTGTCGACATGGACACCGATGAAGTGCCACACTTATGTCAACATTTACATGTGTTGAACTTTCTGTGTTGATTTTTTCTTGTAGCAATTTTTTTCCAGTGACAACTATGAACCATGTGCACGTCAACCTACACATCATCAACCAATTCTTTGTATAATATATAACACCTGTTCTGTTTTACTGTAGGTGTTTTAAGTCAGACCTTTTACTGCTACTATTACTGTTTATGTAAATGCATTCTGAATGACAGCAACATCCTACTATCCTTCTACAAGAATATATAACCAACTAGGTGATTCATCGCGCCCCGTGCCCCCCCCCCCCCCGCAATTCACGGACCCCCCGCGCACCGCCCATCCCGCGATTCGCAACCCACCCTCGCGCAATTCACGCCCCCTCCCACGCTTTAAGGACCCCCGCCCTCTCCCGCGATTCACCGACACCTGCGCCCCCTCCCTCCCTTGATTCACGGCACCCCCCGCGCCCCTCCCGCAATTCACGGCACCCCATAGCCCCTCTTTAGTCCCCCGTATACTCACACACCCTTATCACTACCCAGCTTCCTGCTCTCCTCAACCGTAACTTCCACCACTGGGGAGTCGCTGACGCTGTTCTGCCCACATGCCCCTATCATGCCTCATAGCCCAGCCTCCTGCTCTCATGCACCCGAACTCCCACCCAGTAGGAGGAGACACTGACTAAGGGCCACCATCCTGTACTCCTGTACTGCCACGCTGGACCCTCACCCACTGGCAGAAGCTGCACAGTATCTCCCACCCTCCTCTTTAGTCCCCCTTATGCCCACACACCCCTATCACTACCCAGCCTCCTGTTTTCCTGTGTCGTGACCTCCGCCAGTGGGGAGCCGCTGACTCAGAAACACCCTACTATACTATTGCACACACACACCTAAACAACATGCACACACAGCCCCCCCCCACACCCACAAATGTCACTGTACCATCCACACTATCAATGTACATCTTACTCTGTAACCGCTTTTTAATTAAACAAAACAATACACACCCCCTTCCACATCATATGCTCTCTATTTAACACATTTCACCTATAACTCAAGTTGCAATACAGGCCATCTTACATACAATTCTAACCATCTTTCTCATATACAAATGTTGACAAATTAAGGGGGCGCAGCCCCTTACGACGGTGTGAAGAGCGCCCGTAGGGCGCGATGAATCACCTAGTTAAATATATGTTTGTTATGATTGGAAAACATACAATTAAATAATTAGACCAATTAATCATAAACACGTGTATCTCTATAAATGTAAGAGAGCGCCACACATCTGGAGAATTAAAAATAAAATTGATAAATTTATTAATCAAAGTTAATCAATAACAATAAATAAGCATAGAAAAACATGTGGTGCAGATGCACACTCCATATTATTAATCAATAAATCAATCAATAACAGAGGTTCTTGGTATATCAATTGGCCAAGAAATGGCCAATTTCTTGGCCAATTGATATACCAAGAACCTCTGTTATTGATTGATTTATTGATTAATAATATGGAGTGTGCATCTGCACCACATGTTTTTCTTTGCAGAACTACAAGTCCCAGCATGATAGCACCTCATGTATATTGGGTGTGCATTCTAAGATTCCCCCCCCCATAAAATAAATAAGCATATAAGTCAAAATACATAAAGACTCAATAATGTATAAAAATCAACAATACAATAAATCAACTCCTGAATAAATTGGCAGATGGTGTTAAACTGCTTACACCAGCTCCGGAATGGTGTGACGTATTTCTAAGGAAAATTTACTTGATTAATAAAGTAAGTCTCTAAAGTGCATGATATAGATATTTGTATTAAGTTATTCCGGTTTTAGGGTATATAGTGTGGTATTAATAAATGGGCAGTTCTTATAAAGCCCACACTTTGAAGAGATTTTAGGGGAGAAATCAGACGATCAATAAATTAGCCCACCTTAGCTCATTACATGTGCAGTCTTCAACCTTTTAGTAAAGGTCGCTGTAATAACTCTATTTGGGGATTTACCCAAGTTCCTGCTGCAGCCAGAGGATGGTATGACGAGTGTGGCTCAAGCTACACCCGCTCAGCGGTCGGCAAAGCCGGCAGGCCGCTGTAGGTGATTCTGCAGGGAGCGAGCCACACAGACCTGTGGTGGATTGCAGGTACAGTACGCCGGCTCAGGGAGAATAGCAGGTGGATGGTTGGTGCCGGTAATACTGTATGTGGCTGCTGGAAAGAGGTGTCAGCTGCTGGAAGGAGGTGTCAGCTGTTGGTGGAGAGGCGGCTGGTGGTCCAGGTGGGTGATAGTCGGAGGGTAGGTGCCTCAGGTGCTAGTTCTTGACGCGTTTCTCCGCTATAGGTAGGCAGCGGTTTCATCAGAAGTGTATCTTGCCAGACGCAAGGAGGCTAAGAAAGTGATCAGGCGTGCCAAGGCACAAGCTGAGGAGAAAATGGCTCAGTCAGTAGATAAAGGAAGCAAAACTTTTTATATAAGTGAAAGCAAAGAAGAAGCAAGTAACTACAGACCAGTGAGCCTTACATCAGTAGTAGGGAAATTAATGGAAACACTAGTAAAATAAAGAATAGTGGAATATCTTAAATTAAACAATTTACAGGATCCAAAACAGCATGGTTTTACTGCACGGAGATCATGCCAAACAAGTCTCATTGACTTTTTTGACTCCGTGACCAGAATAATAGATGAAGGGGGGGCCATAGATGTGGCATATCTAAACTTTAGTAAGGCATTTGACACTGTCCCACATCGCAGGCTGCTAAATAAACTTGAAAGTGTGGGATTGGATTATAAAACAATTAAATGGATAAGAACCTGGTTGCAGGATAGGAAACGGACAGTTGTAGTAAATGGAGTGCATTCTATGGAGGGACAGAGTGCATTCTATGGAGGGACATGTTACCAGTGGACTACCCCCTGGGATCTGTACTTGGACCAGTGCTCTTTAATATCTTTGTTAGTGACATTGCAGATGATATTGAAGGGAAAGTATGCCTTTTTGCAGATGACACAAAGATATGCAACAGAGAAGACACACAAGGAGGGGTAAATCAAATGACTGATGATCTAAGTAAACTTGAGAATTGGTCAGGAGCATGGCAACTACAGTTTAATGCTAAAAAATGCAAAATTATGCACTTGGGACTCAAAAGCCCAAAAGCTCAATATAGTATCAAGGGTACTATAATGGAAACTAGGAGGAAAGGTATCTAGGAGTCACTATTTCAGGGGGCTTAAAGGCAGGTAGGCAATGTAGCAAAGCAATGAGGAAGGCTAGTCAGATGCTTGGTTGCATAGGGAGAGGAATCAGTAGCAGGAAAAAAAAGATGTAATAATGTCACTTTATAGGTCATTGGTACGGCCTCATCTGGAATACTGTGTCCAGTTCTGGAGGCCATATCTTCAGAAGGATATAAATACATTAGAGACTGTACAAAGAAGGGCAACTAAAATGGTGCATGGCCTACATCACAAAATGTACCAGGAAAGACTAAAATATCTTAACATGTATAGTTTGGAGCAGACACATCACTCATCTCCTGATATACTCTGTGCTGCTGGGGAAGCCTGCTCCATGGAGGGGGCATGACACCTCCTGCTCATTAGCATATTAGTGCTATCGCTGCTGCTCCAATGTTCTCTGTAGCAACTCCAACCACATGTAACCAGGCCCACTGTGCAGTGCTCTGCATGGAGAGATTGAAGGCGCTGGGCAGAGATCCAGATGGGCAGACTGGGTACCCGGATGACAGATCGACAATGTGTTGGTCAACAGTGAGTAGGACTACACATATGGGGCCTTATTCTGGTTAGGTCGGTGAAACGGACGTACGGTCTGTTTCACCGTACGTTTCCCGTACGCGGACGGTGAGCGTAAGTCCGCCCACAGAACAGCCGCATACGGACGGTCACAAACATCGACAATGGGGAGTGGCGTACACTTGAGCGTATGCCACCGTATATGGACAGGTCTCCTCTTAGACACCGTTAACTACCGTATACGGACGGGTCTTGTCCGTTTTCACACCGACATCTTCCGTATATCTGAGCGTATGCCACAGTGCATGGACGGGTCTCGCCTTTTTTTCAATGGAAAACTCAGTGTGTGTCACCGATCGTGAGAGTGAGCGTACGTCCGTGCACGGTGGCATACCCTTCACATATATGGCACTGAAAATCTTCCCTTATAACTATGATTAAGACAATTAATTAATTATTCTGTTATTCAATAATTGTTTTCTATTAACTTAATTGTCTACCTTAATAAACACCCTAATAAAACAACATTTTAACCCTCATTACATGTATATTTATTATGTTCTAATGTTGCATTTTAATCACTATCTATGTGTCCCCACATTGCTGTTACTTTTAAATAAAGTTATGTTGGCGTTACAGTGAAAAAGTTGACACATGTCGACTTCTGTGAATTGAGTGTCCTGCTTTTTAAAGTATACAAAAACACTCACTGAATGGGTGTAGATGGTTATTACATTCAGGTGTAGTAATCAGCGTTAATTAGCAGACCCAGGCGTCCGCTCTCATACGGAGAGACCCATCCGTGAGCGGTGTGAGGTCGCCGCACATGCGCATAGCGAAAGCTACGCATGCGCAGATGGAAAAAAAACCTGATCCGCCCGTATACGGTCCCACTCTACCAAACAGAAGGCCCATGGTAACAACCCCATTCCCCCTCACTTTAACCCCCGCTCTCACCCTTTGCAATAAATAGGATGGATTTTTGGCTGATAATCCAGGTGTTGAGATTCTTCTTGCATTTTGCAGTGTGGCCTGCAGGGGGAGCTGTAAGCATGCATTACCCATATTAGGCAACAAAATAAACCTTATTTTCAGTGGTAAGCGCAGTATTTCACACAGAAGGTGGCGGATGCAATACATGAAAGCTGTAACAGATACAGTTTAATTCTTTATAACAGAATTGTGACAATGTAACCTTATATAGAGGCAGAAATTCTGTAGAGGGAACAAAAATCACCAGGATTAGCAATTATTGTGGGAAGTGCAGGACCTGTGTACTAAGGCAGCACAACACATCACACTGCATGCAGCATGGGAGCAGTGTAACCAGACAAAACCGCACATCACCCTGCATGCAGTGCGGGGACAGTGTACCAAGGCAGCACAACACATGACACTGTATGTAGTGCAGGAGCATTGTAACCAGGCAGCACCGCACATCACACTACATGCAGTGTGGGAGCAGTGTAACCAGGCAGCACTGCACATCACACTGCATGCAGTGCGGGAGCAGTTTACCAAGGCAGCACAACACATCAAACTGCATGCAACGCAAGAGCAGTGTATCAAGGCAGCATCGCACATCACATTGCATGCAGTGTGGGAGCAGTGTAACCAGGCAGCACCACACATCACACTGCATGCAGTGCGGGACCAGTGAAACCAGTCAGCAGAACACATCACACTGCATGCAGTGCGGGACCAGTGAAACCAGGCAGCAGAACACATCACACTGCATGCAGTGCGGGAGCAGTGTAACCAGGCAGCAGAACACATCACACTGTAAGCAGTGCAGACAAAAATGAGATGAAGTAGAATAATTCCTGACTGATTTAGTACATAAATAGAGGTGAGTAGTTGGTCACAGCAGGTACATCAGTTTTAGGGTGCCAGGAAAGTCATCGATATACATATACTGGTGACTATCCTGGCACCCTAGATCTGCACGTTGCATCTGCCCCCTGCGGTGCAGCATGGCTTTACCCATTTTGAGAACGAATTTGTCCTGCGATCAGGTCTGAATTAGGCCCATTATTCTTCTCACATATTGTACAACTCGTGGCACACACAAGATTTTGGGCCACAGGAGGGGTGAGAACTGTCCCCAGCTGTGATACAGATCAGACCTCTGCGCTGGGAGATCCTGACATCAACGCATACTGTAAAAGCACTGCCGCTGTTACTGTATCATACCTCCTTTACCGCGGGAAAGTCCCGGTTTTTGGGGACATTCCCGCGTCCTGCTTGGGTCTATGCAGCAACCCAGCGTGGCAGAAACCGGGGGCGCGGCCTTAGGACGCTTCATCCAGCAAGGCCACTCCCCTTTTTGCGCTTGTGTCCCGCTCGAGAAGGACCAAGAGTTGGGAGGTATGCTGTATGTGTACATATTGGACGCAGAGACGCATTCTCTCCTCGACCCGGCACAGGCAGCTGCGTGCTGAGAGGGGGCGGGATTAGGGAGGCTGCTGTCACTGTGCAGAGCCCATTTCCTCTGCCTGCTGGGGGACAGCGATATCCCTGACTGTGCCCCCCCAGGGCCGGCGCCACCACTAGGCAAATCTAGGCATTTGCCTAGGGCGCCGGCCACTGGAGGGTGGCATTTTGCCCCCCGTGCCGCGGGGTACCTGTCCTGCGGCGCTGTGTATTTAAAGCTGACGGCGGAGGCAGCGAGGGGTCCCTGCAGTCAATAAGAAATAACGAGCGCTATCCGCCGGGCTATGCGGAAGCGCTTCTGTTGTGAAAACACTGTCCGCATGCTGATTGGCTGAGATTCAGCCAATCAGCGTGCGCCGTGCGGCCAGTGTTTAAATACACAGCGCCGCAGGACAGGTACCCCCCCCCTCCCCCGGCACCGGGGCGCCCCCACCCCGACTCGCCTGGGGCGCTCCGGTGCCTTGCACCGGCCCTGTGCCACCCTCCCCCTGGATTCACCCCTGGGGTTGGGGGATGCACCCTGTCCCTGTAGGCCATTAAGCCACTTTCTGGATCCTCAACATACTGTGCTATCATGATTGTTATAGGAGGCATGGCCACATCTCCATGATCAGACCATCCCCCCACCCACCAATAGTCAATAGGTCAACATCAAACATTCGACAATGATAAAAAGTCAACATTGACAACAGGTTGACACAAGCAAAAGACATGAGTTTTTCATGATTTTTTAAACATTTTTGCTTTATCAGACTTTAACATCCACGTGAACTTCGAATGGGAACGTAAAAGTGCACCAAGCGCAGGGATACCTGGCCCGGCCATGGCGAGCAAAGCGGGGGTACGCGTCACGTTAATTGATGACATTTAGCCCCTTAGTGGTCATATCCTTATAAATTGGTTTAGTTTATGGCTGTGCATACTGTACGCCACATGTCTTCAACCTGTGGCCCTCCAGATGTTGTAGAACTGCATGTCCCAGCATGCCCTGACAGTTTTGGCATGCTCTCATAGGAAAAAAATGGGGCAATGCATGTTGGAACATGTAGTTTCACAACATCTGGAGGGCCACAGGTTGAAGACCCATGCTTTACGCCCTCCTACAGCTTTTACTAAGCTGAGCTGGTGCCCTAGATACAATTGTACCCAATGCAGAACGGTGTCCGATCTGTAGGCGACTCTGCCTGATGATATACAGACCTTGCTGAAATGTACAGGAAAAAGAAATTGAACAATGTATGTAATAAAAGTTTAAGGAAGACCCCACCATCACCCCCCATCTACAAACATCGATGTTAGGGGTAGAACCTTGGCTGCACTGACTAGGTATGGCAGTAGTGACGCAGGCGCCGTGTTTTTGCACTCGACATATGCTCATTACAATCGCAGCACATTTTAGGGCTGAGCTAAGACAGGATGCCGCTCCAGTGATGCCCAATATTGGCAGATTCACAAACGGGAGATGTAACTAAGGTCATAACTATGGTGGTGCATTGTAAGGGGTGTTGTTGGCAGCACTCGTCAAGTATCTGTTTTTACTAACTTTCACTTATAGCTTGCCACCTCCTTAAAGCTGGACATCTACTGACCCCCCGTTTTAACCCCCCACCCCTCTCATCATGAATACCTGTACAACATTCATCAGCTTAATACTTAATTTGAGAGCACTTTGTTATTCAGTCACACTGTCCTTTGTTACATATCAAAATTATGACATACCCAGGATTCAAATACACCACCTGTGGCACTGCGGTCAGACACTCTATTCATTGAGCTATCAGACCCTGTATTAAAAGCTAAAGAATTACAACTATTTGAAGCCCTCCTTGTACATTGTGAACATCAGCATTGCAGCTGAGCAGATCTATGTAGTGCGTGGCTGCATGTGATTGGATGTGTGGCAGCACACTACATAGATCTGCTCAGTTGCAATGCTGATAATTTTTTACAGAATTTTTTTTACAGAATAGCTTCATACAGTATACTTACAGATCTCAGTTTTCATAGAAATTTGACGGCAGATAAGAACCACTTGGTCCATCTAGTCTGCCCTTTTTTAAACATGTTACCTCAAACCATATTTGATCCTTATTTCTTTGTAAGGACATCAATATCCCAAGCATGTTTAAATTGTTCTACTGTATTTGCCTCTACCACCTCTGATGGGAGGCTATTCCCCTTATCCACTACTCTTTCTGTGAAGTAATTCTTCCTCAGATTTCCCCTGAATCTTCCTCCCTCTAGTGTCAGTGCATGTCCTCGTGTTCTGTTGCTCCTCTTCCTGTGAAGAATGTCTCCCACCTGTACCTTGTTAAAGCCCTTGATATATGTGACAGTTTCTATCATGTCCCCCCTTTTCTGTCTCTGCTCTAAACTTTACATATTAAGATCTTTTAGTCTTTCCTGGTAAGTTTTGTGATGTAGGCCATGCACCATTTTAGTTGCGATTCTTTGTGCAGTCTCTAATGTATTTATATCCTTCTGTAGATATGGCCTCCAGAACTGAACACAGTACTCTAGGGGCCTTATTCTGGTTCACTCTCAGAGGCAAATTCCTTCTCAAATGGACAAAACCATATGCACTGCAGGGAGGGGGGGGGGCGCAGATATAACGTGCATAGAGAATTCAATTTCGGTGAGTTATTTGGTTTCTGTGCAGGGTAAATACTGGCTGCTTTATTTCTACACTGCAATATAGATCTCACTTTGAAGAAAAACCCCACCCAAATCTAATTCTCTCTGCACATGTTATATCTGCCCCACCTGCAGTGCACATGGTTTTGTCCATTTGAGAAGGAATTTGCCTCTTAGAGTGAACCAGAATAAGGCCCTAGATGAGGTCATACCAATGACCTATACCAGTGATGGCTAACCTTGACACTCCAGCTGTTGTTGAACTACACATCCCAGCATTGTCTCTCTTTGTCACCCTTGCATTTGTCTCTTGTTGGGGCTTAATACATCTGCCCCATTGATACCTACCTGGCTGTTGCAATGACCAGTGGCACCACTGATGGCTGCCTAGGCGCTGTGCAGCTCAGTGAATATATGTTCCCTGCGTCTACAATCCCCAGGGCACATCGAGCATATACCTGTACGTGTTATGTATATCTGTACTGTCACTGTTTTAACGGTTACCTAAATGGCTGTTGCACAGCAATCCAAATCAAATTCCTAGTATACGCAAGTATACCTGGCCAACAGTGCTTAAAGTGCTCCAAGGGAGGTGGTGGAACTCACCCCTCTACACCCACCCTTGCAGGCCACACCCATCTGCGATGTGGGAAAGTGTTGAAAGCCTTACTAAAGTCTAGATACTGTAAGCTACATCAACAGCCCCACCTTGATCTATTACTTTAGTCCAGTGGTAGCCAACCCTAGCCCTCGAGAGCTACCAACAGTTCACACTTTCCAGACAACCTAGCTGCTGCAAAGGTGCACTCATTAATCACTGACACATTTTAAAAGATACACAGATGGAGCTAATTAGCTCACTTGTGATTCTGTGAGGAGACCTGCAAAACATGCACTGTTGGTAGCTCTCGAGGACTAGGGTTGGCTACCCCAGCTTTAGTCACACAGTCAAAAACGTCAATAAGATTTGTTTGACAAGATCTTCCCCCAGTAAACCCATGCTGTTTCGGATACTGTAAGGTGTGCCGGATGACTCACCGACAGTCGGGATATGACAGTCATTACCCCGATGTTGGAATCCCGACTGCTCACTCGTGGGGGTCCACGACCCCCATAGAGGGACAATAAAATAGGTGGCGAGCGCAATTAGCCCGCAAGGAAGGGGCTTTGTTGCGCTCCCCCCGCTGTGCAGTCGGGATTCCGACGTCGGGCTAATGACTGTCGGTGTGTTATACCACACCCCATGTAAGTTGCTGGTTTTGAGATACTCTACAACTCTTTGTTTTAAGAGTGTTTCCATCAATTTCCCTACTACTGATGTAAGGCTCACTGGTCGATAGTTGCTTACCTCTTCCTTGCTTCCACTTTTGTGCAGTGGGACTACATTCGCTGTCAAATCACCCAAAGAGTAGTCCAGGGACTAGAACAGGTATGTCCAAACTATGGCCCTACAGCTATTGTGAAACTACACATCCCAGCATACCTTGCCATAGTTTTAACATTCCCTAATAGCAAAACTGGGGCAAGGCATGATGGGACTTGTAGTTTCACAACAGCTGGAGGGCCATAGTTTGGACATGCATGTAGAGCAAGGGTAGCCAACTCCAGTCCTCGAGAGCTACGATTAGTTCACATTTTCCAGCTTACCTCTCAGGTACACATTACTGACTGACATTTTAAAAGATCCACAGGTAAATACTTTACTTGTGATTCTGTGAGGAGATATGGAAAACGTTAACTGTTGGTAGCTCTCAAGGACTGGAGGTGGCCAAACCTGTACTCAAGATCTACCAATGGTGCATGTTTTCCAGGCAACCTGTGGATCTATAGTAGGAATGAATGCAGCATGTTTTAAAATGTGACAGTTAGTAATGACTACAGCTGTGCACCAGCTAGGTAACCTGGAAAATGTGGACCGTTGGTAGATCTCCAGGACCGGTTTGGCCACCCCTGCTCTAGAGCATGGGTCTTCAAACTGTGGCCCTCCAGATGTTGTGAAACTACAAATTCCAGCATGCCTTGCCACAGTTTTAACACTCCCTTATAGCAAAAGTGTGGCAAGGCATGCTGGGATTTGTAGTTTCACAACATCTGGGGGGCCACAGTTTGAAGACCCATGCTCTAGAGCATGCATGTCCAAACTATGGCCCTCCAGCTGTTGTGAAACTACAAGTCCCATCATACTCTAGAGCTACCAACAGTTCATGTTTCCCAGATCACCTAGCCAACTCACTGACATGTTTTAAAAAGATCAACAGGCACAGCTAATTATTTGATTGTAATTAATGTATTGCTACGGGGAGACCAGTTGGTAGTGCTCGAGAACTGGAGTTGGTTACCCCAGGAGTAGGGTGTTTAACTGAAATGCAACAGGTTATGAGTTTGAATCAGGGGTATGAAGTGTGTTATTCAATATATGTATAAAAGATTTAAAAGAGGATTTATGTTTTTTTTTTCCCATGCAGTGTTCTAGAACATGTGTGTAGTTATATATTTATTTATTATAGTGGGAATGGAGCATCACAGAATGCAGGGGGGGGGGGGGGGGGGGGGTAGCATATTCTCTTACTGGCGCAAGGCACAGAAAAGTCTACTTCCAGCTCTGGATGTAACATTTGATGGAGCATGAAGTCATATATTGCACATAACACCTCTGAAGCACCTCTATGGGACAAATGGGGCGCATATCATTGACTAAATAAGGCTCCATCACAACAGGGCCATTCACCAACATAACATAACACAGAGCAGCGGTGTAATTGGGGGGCTCTAGGTACCTCATCTGTGTTCTAGGAAGTTGTTATTTGTTGGTTACATAAATACAGAGATCCAAACGCCACAGTAGCAAACGTTGTTACCATCTGATAACTTTTAAACAATAGAGGGCTGTTACAAAGTGGCAGAGTACTTGCCCAGCTAGTACAGCAATAGGTCCCCTGCATCCTTGTGATTGGCTATATTACCCCAATACTGCCGGACTGCAGCTGCAAACTAAATTGTGCAGTGTGGGAGTTCCAGTAACATTATGCTCGTGGTCGTTCAGGTCAGCTGTATTCGGCCTGATATAGGGGTGTATTTATCAATGCCCGGAGAGATAAACCGACGCACTCCTGTCATTTCTCAAACACCGCTGGTAAAAATGTATGGCAGAAGCTGAGTGGCTGGTACTTTAGCTCTTACAATTGTATCTCTCTCTAAGCTTTAATAAATACCCCTCTTAGAATTGGGAGGGGTGTGTCCTAGCTGAATACTGTAGTGTTAAAATAAATATGGCCAGTATGTGTGGGATACAGACAAATGCAGTCATTATTTACTCTGCATGCAATAACCAATTTCAGCATTTTGTCCAAGTGCCACGTTGTATTTTCTGTGGCAGAGCAAACAGAGGGGAACACCGAACCCTTCACCCAGGCATGTCCAAACTGTGGCTCTCCAGCTGTTGTGAGACTACACATCCCAGCATGACTTGCCATAGTGGCAAGGCATTATGGTACTTGTAGTTTCACAACAGCTGGAGGTCCATAGTTTGGACATGCCTGGGTGAAAGTAATCTGCTGCATTCATGAAGATTTAAGAGTCCATTCAATTATACCGTGTTCTCACTGCGAGTGAGAAATACACAGCTTTTCGCCAGCATTGAAATGCCGGGGACTGTCGCGCTGGACCCCCGTTCTCACTGCAAGGCAAATTCCCGGGTGAATAAGTTCTACCCGGGAATTTGCCTTTTAACACAGGTTTTTCGGCAGTGTGAACGGGTCGAACCGTGTCTGCATACCCGGATCTCAGACACGGGTAAAAAGAAGGGTTTTACCCGTGTCTGAGATCCGGGTATGCGACCCGTTCACACTGCCAAAAATCCTGTGTTGAAAGGAAAATTCCCGGGTCTACATGCTAGACCCGGGAATTTGGCTGCAGTGAGAACGGGGTATTATTGGAGAAGGGTGCAGTCACCATTGTGTTTCATCACCGGCAACAATTCACATAAATGTGCAACCCCTTGTGGGCTAATTTGTACCCAAGTGTGCACCCCCTTCCATCGGATAGCAGTGGCTGGCGATTGTATCAACAGCAGAATGAGAGCGGCTCCATCTGTACCTTACTCCTCAAAGACTCAGCAATGCCTCTGATTAAAAATCCTCCCATGACGAGGCCGCAGCTGATGCTGTCCTCCATAGGCCTGAGAAGCATGTGATTAGCTCCACCAATCAGAGCTCAGCACAAGCCTCTGACCTCCTACACAAAGTCTCATGGGACTTCAACTCCCAGTAATGCACTGCACACTTGTGCAATCAATGTGCCTCAGCTCCCGGTACACAGCACCATTAATCATTGTCACATTGGCAGATAGGGGAAGCTGCAGCACTACCCCACTGCCATGCACAAAACCTTTAGCTAAATAAAAATAAAATATATGCTGACCATAGGGGGCCCTAGATAGAGGGGTGCCAGGGGTACTGACCGACTGAGCACCCCCCTTAATCCAGCCCTGCCCACCAAAACAGCCTGCTCAGATAAGCTCAGGTGAATAAGACCCCAAACAGTGGCGTAACTAGGTTTTGGGCGCCCCCCGCCGTTAAAGGGAGGGCGCCCATCCAGCCGCACGCCAATCCCGCCGCACCAACCCCCGCCCCGCCGCCCATGCAAACCCCCCCAATCTTACCTACGTTCAGTATGCGCTGGTCCCGGCTCCCTTCTTCTGCTATGAGGACCACCACAAAATGTCCGCCCCCATACAGCAGACAGTTTCAGAGAACTGTCTGCTAAATGGGGGTGGAAATTTTGTGGTGGTCCTCATAGTAGAAGAAGGAAGCCGGGACCAGCGCGTACTGAACACAGGTAAAGACTGCGGGGGGATTGTGGTGGGGCGGCACTATAGCACTGCAGCCCCCGGCGCCCGCACATGCACAGCACCCCCCCGCGGTCGCGGGGGCTGTGGTGCTATAGTTACGCCACTGCCCCCAAAAGCTAACCTTCTCCGATGTACAATAACCCCCAATGCAGCCTGCTCAGGTATATAATAACCCCCAATGCAGCCTGCTCAGGTATGCACAGGTATAGTATAACCCCCAATGCATTCTGCTCAGATATATAATAACCCCCTCAATGCAGCCAGCTAAAGCGAGCAATGGTATATACCATGGTTGCCTACCTGACCCTCTCCTTCAGGGAGAAAATGCTCTGTTCCTGAACTTCCCGGGTAATGTAGGATTGCCATCACCTGTGAGCTAGGTAATTGATAAGAAAGGTGATGGTAATCCTACATTACCCGGGAAATCGAGGAACAGAGCATTTTCTCCCTGAAGGAGAGGGTCAGGTAGGCAACCCTGGTATATACTGTATAACCACCCCAATGCAGCCTGCTCAGGTGTATAATACCCCCCCCCCCCCAATGCAGCCTGCCCAGGTGTACCCAGGTATATAATAACCCTCAATGCAGCCTGCCCAGGTGTACAATAACCCCCAATGCAGCCTGCCCAGGTGTACACAGGTATATAATAACCCTCAATGCAGCCTGCCCAGGTGTACACAGGTATATAAAAAAAACCCAATGCAGCCTGCCCAGGTGTACACAGGTATATAACAACCCCCCAATGCAGCCTGCCCAGGTGTACACAGGTGTAGTATAACCCTCAATGCAGCCTGCCCAGGTGTACACAGGTATAGTATAACCATCAATGCAGCCTGCCCAGGTGTACACAGGTATAGAATAACCCCCAATGCAGCCTGCCCAGGTGTACACAGGTGTAGTATAACCCCCAATGCAGCCTGCCCAGGTGTACACAGGTGTAGTATAACCCCCAATGCAGCCTGCCCAGGTGTACACAGGTGTAGTATAACCCCCAATGCAGCCTGCCCAGGTGTACACAGGTATATAACAACCCCCCAATGCAGCCTGCCCAGGTGTACACAGGTATATAACAACCCCCAATGCAGCCTGCCCAGGTGTAGTATAACCCCCAATGCAGCCTGCCCAGGTGTACACAGGTATATAACAACCCCCCAATGCAGCCTGCCCAGGTGTACACAGGTATATAACAACCCCCCAATGCAGCCTGCCCAGGTGTAGTATCCCCCCCCCCCCTACCTGCATTACGAAGCACACAGGTTCCCAGAATAACTTTGCAATGTGTTTATTTATATGTAAGTATTCATGTAACAATGCCAGAACAGTGCAGGTGCAAAAATAGATATTTATACATTAATTTCCTCATTTATGTATTTTCTTTACAAAAATAAGCGTAACCCCCTTCCCTGGGGAATCTGCCCAGAAGATAGAGAGGGGGGGGGGGGGGGGGGGGGGGTAATTGGCAGCTATAGGCTCACACAGCTGGAAGGACAAGTTCACCCAATTTTGGTTAAGTTAGCAGCTGATCCACATTGGACAATTTACCCTTAACACCCAGACGGGGTCTCAGGAGGGCAGTTCAGGGCCATGTTAACTCCGTGCAGTGCAGCTTCTTTGGAACAGAAGTCCTCATGTCACTTTGCAGATCTCACGGAGTCTGCACCCTTGTCCCAGGTTATTAGGCGCTCACCCCAGTGGGACGTTCTCGTTGCGCCCTCTGGTGGTCACCAGCGGCAGCACATCTGAGCCATAGTGTGCGCTGCAGGAGGAAGGTAACCCTTGGTGCGCTGGATGAGTGGAGTTCCTGCTCACTGAGTGGAGTCTGAGTCACTGGAGTCTAGGCTGTGTCTGAGCTTGCTGCTGCCGCTGAGAAGCTTGTCCTTCTGGAGGTGCATGGTATGGGAGCTTCTCCTGAGGTTCTCGAGGGACTGCAAGAAGGACTTTCTGGCTTTCTCCTCCTCAGTGGGGGACACCCCCTCCTCCTCCACCTCCTGGATCTCATCAAAGGTAACAGGCTGGGTCTTGAACCTGCTCTGCCTGGGCCTTCTGAGCTTCCCCTTGCCCCTCAGGGGCCTGGGCTGAATGGGCTGGGGGTATTCCTCCGTGGCACCGCTGTAGTGGGGCATTACTGAATGGTACATGCCCAGTGGCTCTGCCTGCTTAGCAGAGAGGACAGCTGAAGACATGCTGAGTCCTTGCAAGTGATGGGAACACTGGAGAAGGTAGGGGGGTCAGCAGCTGTTTGGCATGAGAGGGGGGGGGGGGGGGGGTCACTGTCCTGCGTGGGATCTGCAGTGGATATTCTGCCACCCTGTACCCACAGCGGCCTCTCCAGACTGATTGGCAATGCAATGAGAGGGTCCAGTATAGTCCATCTGCTGGGGGACCACGCTGCTGCCTGGTCCTGCTGCTCAGAGAGGGAATGCTCCTGTTTGGGAGGCTGGTCTCCCAGCTTTATACCCTCGCCCCCTCCCTCCCTGATGATGACAGCACGCTCCTTTTAAAGCCTCTGACTTTGCAGCCTGCAGATAATGATGTTTCCAGCCCATTTCTCTCTCTCTCTCCCCAAGTTCTCCCCCTTCCCCCTATAGCTGGGGGACTCCGAGTCCTTTATGTCAGGGCTTTGTGCCTCCCCCTCTGCTGTGGTGGAACTACAAGTCCCAGCTGATGAGGCACACAAGTTGCTTTATGAGTGAATCACAGCTGTTGCCATTTGTTTTGCATTCCCATAATCAGTGCATTCTGTCTGCATACGGATCTGAGCTCAGCAGCTGGCAGGACTCCTGACTCCCTGATTGTGTATAGTGCTACATCTGTTTCTGCTAAAGGGTTTATTATCTGATGCTACTTTGTTACAGAATTCTGCTCATGTAAAAACATTGGCGGTGAGTTCCGCAATGTGACCACTAGAGGGCGCTGTTCTTGTGAACACTGGGGTCTCATCTCTGCTGCTGTTATGCTGATGTTCAGTGAAATAATGGAATATCTCTGTATAGTATATATGCATCACAGGAGCTTCCTTAGGGGACCAGGTGTGGGGCCTCTGAGGTGCCAAAATATAGATCCAAATAAAACAAATTGTGAAACCCTCTCTGTCAGTTGCGTAAGATATTCCCATCATTTCTAATGGCAAACAGAGGGTGACATTGTGCCTGTGGGTTGTGGCAATAGTTCCTCGGTGAGAGACAGACTGAATACTGGTTCGGGCCACAGAACATCCAGATCCACCATTTGCAAATGACCTGCTTGCTTTAAGGCCCTCAGGCCGGGGTACAGCAACATGAAAAAGTAAGAATTACAGGAACAAGTCAAAAAAGTGACCAGCTGGCGCCTGCCGCGTGTGATACATGTGCCATTAGGCGGCACAAGGACGTGGCCTTAGTTTCCAAGGCGCCGTCTGTGCTTTTCAGATGCGTCTTTATATCATCAGTCCTGGATAAGAGCTGATCCCTGCTTACAGTTGTAACCAAAATCCAGGACTGCGAGCGAGGCTGAACTGTGCCCTAGCCCAGAATCATGAAAATAAACCATCTGTCCCGGGATTGTAGGCACATGGCTGAAAAGCACTGAAGTAAGACAGAGCGGCAGAAACAATGGGCCTAATTCAGACCTAAGGCTGCTGTGCAAAGTCGCACAGTGGCTGATTATCGAGAGACTGCTCATGCGCGACATCGTCCAGCTGCAAAGCAGACACCATCAATACCAAGCATGGCTGCGGCTGCTGTTGGAACTGCTATCTGAGATTTGTGATTACATGGTAAGCTGGACCTCCCAGACCAGTTGTCTATAACGGAAGGCATCGGCCAGTATCTGAGTCACATTTGGCCAACCTCTGATAAAATGCCCCTGTGCCCTCCTTACTCCTTGTTCCCGTGCCTTCCTTCCTGCGTGCCTTCCTTTCTCCACTGTCCGGTGTCGCTCAGCACTTTGCGCCCTTACAAATGTATGACAATAACAGTGCGTCTCGGATCACGGTGTAGCCAGGAGAAGGCACTTTAGCCCTCAGACTGAGTGTAGCACTTCATCAGAGCCTGCAAGTGTGTGTCCGTAGGGAGCTGAGGGGCATATTGCCACACACGGGTGCCAAGTTCCGCTAACGTCAGGTGAGTGACGTCTTTGGCGTCTTCAATGATCCAGATGATAAAGGATCTTATTTTCTTGGGCGGAACGGGGAAGAGATCCAGGAGCCAAGAGGGAAACAGAAAGAAAAAACAACAGAACAATCAGAGAATCAGATGCGGAAACTTTGTGGTTCCAGGTCTCATCGCTGCCCACCAACCGCACTGGCAGCAGCGGTTACATCGTCTCCGGACTACGGATTCCTGCCTGGGTTCTCCCTCTTCTTACTGCACAGACAGGGGGACAGGAGAAACCCTTTGATCCAGTATAAGCCAGATCCAATAAACTATAATCCAATAGCTGATCCAATCACATATAATCAATGAATGGTTCCATATTCTACCAGCACAGAATTATATTTCATGTTTTTCCAGACCAAAAATTTCTATATAATTGTGTTGTTGATGATTTTCTGACATACGTGACCCACATCTCTGGGGGCGTGATGGGTATGACCCGGTCGGTTGTAGGAGGATGGATTTGTGGGGCAAACTGGCAGATATAAGATGCAGAAAGCTGATTGCTTTGCTTGGTCTAGTGCAGGGGTCCTTAAACTATTTCGCTCTGGGACCCCATCTGACAATAAAAGTAATTACAGGACCCCAGCGAGTTACTGCAGAAGGTCATCACATCACATGTGTAGTCAGCAGACAGCACATACATGGCAGCATTGTGGAGGCACAGAGTGATGGGAGGAGTCTAATATACCATAACCCATCACATCACATGTGTAGTCAGCAGACGGCACATACATGGCAGCATTGTGGAGGCACAGAGTGATGGGAGGAGTCTAATATACCATAACCCATCACATCACACGTGTAGTCAGCAGACAGCACATACATGGCAGCATTGTGGAGGCACAGAGTGATGGGAGGAGTCTAATACACTATAACCCATCACATCACACGTGTAGTCAGCAGACAGCACATACATGGCAGCATTGTGGAGGCACAGAGTGATGGGGGGAGTCTAATATACCATAACCCATCACATGTGTAGTCAGCAGACAGCACATACATGGCAGCATTGTGGAGGCACAGAGTGATGGGAGGAGTCTAATATACCATAACCCATCACATGTGTAGTCAGCAGACAGCACATACCTGGCAGCATTGTGGAGGCACAACATGATGGGAGGAGTCTAATATACCATAACCCATCACATCACATGTGTAGTCAGCAGACAGCACATACATGGCAGCATTGTGGAGGCACAGAATAATGGGAGGAGTCTAATATACCATAACCCATCACATCACATGTGTAGTCAGCAGACAGCACATATATGGCAGCATTGTGGAGGCACAGAGTGATGGGAGGAGCGTTATATACCATAACCCACCAATTCACACGTGTAGTCAGCAGACAGCACATCAATGGCAGCATTGTGGAGGCACAACATGATGGGAGGAGCCTAATATACCATAACCCATCACATCACACGTGTAGTCAGCAGACAGCACATCAATGGCAGCATTGTGGAGGCACAACATGATGGGAGGAGCCTAATATACCCTAACCCATCACATCACATGTGTAGTCAGCAGACAGCACATACATGGCAGCATTGTGGAGGCACAACATGATGGGAGGAGTCTAATATACCATAACCCATCACATCACATGTGTAGTCAGCAGACAGCACATACATGGCAGCATTGTGGAGGCACAGAATAATGGGAGGAGCCTAATATACCATAACCCATCACATCACATGTGTAGTCAGCAGACAGTAGTAGTGTGTTGTGGGTGTGTGTCAGGAATAGCAGAGTATACCTCTATAGCTCAGCGGCATAGTGTGTCAATGGCAGGTCATCACATGAGGGGTTACATCGCTGAGTAGCATTGCAATGTGCTGACGTAGACGCGCGCGCATGTGTGTGTGTGTTTGTCGCAGAGCTCACCACACATGAATAAAGGCAGCCCTTCTGCTCACAGTCAAAATCATGTCCCCACATTTAGAAGGTGACTCACTATTGAGGCATGTTTGAGGTGCATGTGTGCTGAAGTGCCTCCTGTCCGCCCCAGCCCCATCGTTGGTTGGGTGCAGCTGTCCTGGGAGCGACACACGAGCGAGTGACTTGTCACGGCATTCCCAGCTGCTGTCCTATTCGGTGACCACTCTCCGCAGGGATTGTGCATTTTGTCACCAGCAGCAGGGCTTACACTCTTATGACAAGGGGGTCTGATTGACTTATGTCACATGATACCGGCCTGCTCGGTCACCCAAGGGCTTCAGTAGACAGTTGTGGGCCTCATAACAGCACTTTGTGGTGGGGACAGTGGGCCCCTTCAGCTGTGTGCCGCGTGCAGCTGCGGCTGTGATTCCTCTGGTGCTTCGTGTGAACTGGGTGCCAGTGACAAACATTTCCTCTTAACCCTTTGAGTGCCAATTTGTCACAATTGTTGTGAAATTGCCAAACGAACATTTTTATTAATTATAATGACCTGCATTGTCACCTTATATGGGAAATATAATCTATTTTATACATTTTTTTATTTGAATTTATTTAACAAATGTGAGTGACGCTTGGATATTTTGCACATCTCTCACAGAGATGTTGGCACTCAAAAGGGTTAAGCTACACCTATGTCAAGGGTGGGGGAGGTCTGGCCAGGGGCCCTGAATACAAGGGCGCCCAGCAATCTCCGCATACATACATCACAGTGGTATCAAGCACATCTTAGTAACTTCTCACTACAGCACAATTAGCAGATGTTACCTACATGCTCTTAGATACATGGGGGGTTATTCAGAACTGCATGCAAGGCTGATAATTTTCAGAGATCAGCGATCTGGTGTACGTTGCCCAGACAAAGGAGGTTATTCTGATCGGAGCGGCCAAACGTGCGTTCGTTCGCCATTACCGCACGCTAGCCGTACGCGGCCGTTAGGGTTAAGTCCACCCACAAATCAGCCGCTTACGTACGGGCAGAAATACCGTAGAAGGGGAGTGGCGTACAAATGAGCGTACGGCAACGTACGCGGACGGCCCAGCCCTTGCACTCCGACAACAGGCGTACAACTGAGCGTACGGCGCCGTTTACGGACGTCTTTCGTCCGTCTTCCCAACGACTTCTTGCGGATATCTGAGCGTACGCCAGCTTGCACGGACGGGTCCCTATTGTTTTCAATGGAAAACTCAGCTTATGTCACCGCTCGTGAGAGTGAGCGTACGTCCGTGCACGCTGGCATACCCTTCACATATATGGACCTGCAAATCTTGCCTCTCAACTACTAATCTGACAATTGATTAATTAATCTATTTGTTATTCAATTATTGTTTTCTATTAACTCAATTGTCTACCTTAATAAAGACCTAATAAAACTACATTTGAACCCACATTACATGTATATTTGTTATGTTCTAATGTGGCATTTTAATCACTATCTATGTGTCCCCATATTGCTGTTACTTTTAAATCAAGTTATGTTGGTGTTTCTGTATATGTACTAAATTATGTCCGTAATTACTTTGTCCAAAATGTGTAACATGTATACCTACCCTGATGTTATGTGTGATGTTTTAATCGAACAACATTAAACATTCATGCATTTTCACTATGTGTTATTTTACTCAAAAACACACACATTTACACATCAATCATTACCCCTCACCTCAAATTACAAGTATAACTTACAGTACACATCTGTATGTACCTACCCTTACAAGCCCTCTAACATATTTATTAGTAAAAACACAGGCAATTTCGAACTGTAATGCAACTTTTATTTTCTACAAAAATAATAAGGGGGGGGATAAAAAAAAATTAAAGGCGGGCCTCCAGAAGGCCAAAAAGGAGCTGGAGGTACACGAGGGTGATCATGATCTCCCGCATGAGGACTGCCACCTCCTCCTGGTGCTGTTCAGTGTCTGTAATGAAGGGATAAAACAAAAAATTAATATATAACATACACAAATGTTTGTTGTATTTGTACATAATAAAAAGTTCAGAGTTATGTGTGAAGGCCACATACATTTAGAAACTACATTGAAGATGGGTCTGCTGTAAACACAGTACTAAAAAAAAATATGTTAACACACACATACTGTACATAGTAAATAACATTAATTCAATTACTCCTTCATCAATGAATGTATGCTGTATCCCAATTGGTACTTTGGTTTTGGGGGACTGTCCTCTAACCTCACAATTAGCCTGTGCTATTTAAGGGTTATGACATTGTTGTGGCTTAAGCACTCCTTAGTATTTTAAATTTAGGACATTGCTGTACAAATTATAGGCCTACAGCTATGTTTGTAAAGCATGCATCCGCATGGCCTCACACACTATTACCAAAACAATCTCTACATTTAAGTTGCACCAGTGGCAGATTAAGCCTTTGGGGGGCCCGGGGTACTTTAGAGCGGGGGGCCCCCTTGCACTTGTCATTACTGGCCGCACACTGCATGGGCGAATATTATACTGTCAAAACACAGAGTAAAGGCAGAATAAACTTGGTCAATGGTTACCTGCAGGGGATATATATATATATATATATATATATACACACACCACATGAAAAGCCTGTGTTTGTCCCTCTGCCCCTTACTCTGGAGGAGACCTCACAGTCCTAGTGCTGCCTCTGATTAAAAACCCTCCTATGACTAAGCTGCTGCTGCTGTTCTCCATGGACCTGAGAAGCATGTAATGAGCTCCACCAATCAGAGCTCAGCACAAACTTCTCAGCCTCTGTCCTCTGGTGCAAAGTGTCATGGGACTTAGTCAACTCCCAGAAATGCACTGCACACTTGTGCAATCAGTGTGCCTTGGCTCCCGATGCTCAGCACCATAAATCATTGTCACATTGGCAGATAGGTGAAGCTGCAGCACTACCCCACCCATGCACAAAACATTTAGCTAAAAAAAAAAACCCATAACTTAAACATTTTATTTTTAAAAGATACATGACAACCACAGGGGGCCCCTAGCTAGAGGGGGGCCCAGGGGCACTGACCCCTTGCGCCTCCATTATAATCCGGCCCTGTGTTGCACATCATGCTGGGAACTGGAGTTACCCAACACCTGGAGCCACATAACTACCACACCACTAATGTCGGATATCTCATTGGATGTACTGTTATGTCAATTATTCAAGGGGTGAGGCATGGCCACACTCAAAAAAACCACCAAGGGGAGCCTTGTTCCTGGAGAAGGACAGGACACACCTCATGGTCGGCCTGCAGTGATATGTTGCAACTAATGTTGATGTTGGATACACATATGTGGTTGTTGTGATTGTTTATGTGTAGAAATGTGTAGGTCAACATTAGACACATTATTTACTTACGGCTACTTGAGCCATCCTGGTCGCCGCTGGTTGGCTGTGCAGTGGTTGGGGGGGTCAGGAGCAAGGGGGATGGTCCTGGAGTTTGGACCGAGGTAGTGGGTGTGAGTGGGGAGTGGAGAGGTTTGGGGGTGGGTGGTGGAGAGGTGTAGGGGGGTAGGAAATGGGGTGGGGAGGGGGGGGGGGTTGTGGAGGGGGGGGGGTTGTGGAGGGGGTGGGGGTTGTGGAGGTGGTGGGGGTTGTGGAGGGGGAAGGGGATGGGGAAATTGTGTGGGTCCAAGCTGCACCGAGTGTCTCCAGTGTTGGGGAGGGGGAGGGGGTGTGGGTTGGGGAGGGGGTTGTGGAGGGGGTGGGGGTTGTGGAGGGGGTGGGGGTTGTGGAGGGGGAAGGGGATGGGGAAATTGTGTGGGTCCAAGCTGCACCCAGTGTCTCCTCTTCTTCCTCCTCCTCTTCTTCCTCCTCCTCTTCTTCCTCCTCCTCCTCTTCCTCCTCCTCTTTCTTCTCCTCCTCCTCCTCCTCTTCCTCCTCCTCTTCTTCCTCCTTCTCCTCTTCCTCCTCCTCTTCTTCCTCCTCCTCCTCTTCCTCCTCCAGGGCTGCCTGGTCCCGGGCTGCCTGGTCCCGGGCTGCCTGCTCCCGGGCTTCCATGCGTGCCCTTGCCCGTGCTGAAATGTTCATGTTGATGGCATAGAAATCGAAGATTGGGTTTCATAAAAAAGGGGGAAAGAAAAATTCACATTAGTCATGCTCATAACCTTCAAAATTATCATTGCTGTGATATTTCAGACATTTATCATGCAAACTATTTGATATCCTACACCCAAAAACTGATCAACTACTTAAACCCCCCCTATACACCCCCTATACACCCCCTATACACCCATATACCCCCCATATACACCCATATACACCCCCATACACCCATATACACCCATATACACCCATATACACCCATATACCCCCCATATACACCCATATACACCCCCATACACCCATATACACCCATATACACCCCCATATACCCCCATATACACCCCATATACCCCCCATATACCCCCCATATACACCCCCATATACCCCCATATACACCCCATATACCCCCCATATACACCCCCATACTCAGGAACATATTTATAAAAAGTACACAAAACATTGCTAAAAAACGCTGACATACTAGTAATCAAAACTTACATCGGGCAATATGGCGGCGAAGGCTGCTGAGAAAAACCGGCTGCCGCCGGCGCAGGTCTGACCAGCGCCGCTCAACCTGCCCCAGGCTTCTGCGGATGCCGGTCGTAGAGAAGATCAGGCGGCGGGCAGCAGTATACGCCCGCCGCTTGTCGGCATTGCTAACATATGGGCCCCTGGGCCCCAGGTGACGGTCCATAACGTCGACCAGGGCCAACAGCTCAGGGGTGGAAAAGGGCCTAGCACGATTAGACGTCATAGTGGCAATGGCGCAGTTATTAATTGCAGGTACATATATCACTTTTGGTGCTTGCTGATTGGTCGAAAAAATTGTTTGTTTGGTATTAACTTTATTAATCCCTCTTACAGTAACAAACTGGATGCGAATAGAAACTTACGCGGACCGTTCCGATATACACACACCACAACCAACAGCATGCATTCAATGAAGAGAGAAGTACTGTATTTACAGTGTGCGGAAAATAATACACGCAACCCTCTACTTATAACTACGCTGCTTAAAGGGGGCACGATGCACCGATATGCATGGAGAGGAGTACTGTATATACAGTAGGCGGAAAATAATACACGCAACCCTCTACTTATAACTACGCTGCTTAAAGGGGGCACGATGCACCGATATGCATGGAGAGGAGTACTGTATATACAGTAGGCGGAAAATAATACACGCAACCCTCTACTTTTAACTACGCTGCTTAAAGGGGGCACGATACACCGATTTCCATGAAGCGAGAAGTACTGTATATACAGTAGGCGGAAAATAATACACGCAACCCTCTACTTATAACTACGCTGCCTAAAGGGCCACAATGCAACATGTTGCTGTATGACAATTTCATACACATTACATATGTAAGGAAAGCATTATAACGTGATGTTTTGAAATGTGACTCACAAAGCATACACGAACTCCAACAGATACCAGCTGACAACACTCGTCATTGGAATGACAGGTGCCCACATTTCACGATGTAGCACAATGCTCCACAACCTGTGTATGTGCATATACAGGTGTTTGATCAGGTGCGTTGAGACCTGCGTAATTTAAGCGGGAATTATCGGCGGGAAATATCGGCGTAAATTTGCATCTATATTGCGTGGAAAAATATACGCCCCCTTGTTCATGGCGGGAAATTAACATATAAATATTCAGTCAGATGCAGGCCACAATTGCTGCAAACATGTCTGACTCTGACGATTCAGCAGCAGAGGACGCTCTGCAGAGAGCTACAGCACAATCCCTGCTTGATGCACTGAACAAGAGGGAACAGGAGCGGAGAAGGAGGGCCCAAGAGAGGAGTAGCCTGCAAGATCAAGCGGGCCCCTCAGTAACAGGCCCTGGTGAACCTCCACCAGCTCCACAAGGGCCAAGCAACCAGCCAGAACAAGAGGTTGCATCTCTCCAAACAGGTGTGACCCAGCAGGTGCATGGTGAGAGAACTGGGGCCACCAGAAAACGTGCTGCAACATCTAGGGTGATGACTGAGCAGGATACCACCACCAGAAAGAGAAACCCTGCATTTGTAGAGGCCGAAATGCGAATTCTAGTGCCCAGGGCACGCGAATGGATTGAATTGGCAACCAGGAAGCCGGGTGCCAGTGCAAGGAGAAACCTTTGGGACAAGATCACAGAGGAAGTGAACCAGGTGGCACCAGTGGTCAGAACTTGGGACGCGGTGAAGAAAAGGTTAGTGTGTTTGTCAGGGCAATTTTTCAGCAGTCTCCAGCAGGAACTGAGGCCCTTATTCTAGTTCACTCTTTCTGGCCAAATATTTCTTAGATGGACAAAACCATGTGCACTGCAGGTGAGGCAGGTGTTACTTGTGCAGAGATAATCAGATTTGGGTGGGGTTTTACACCTGCCTCACCTGCAGTGCACATGGTTTTGTCCATCAAAGAAATATTTGGGCAGAAAGAGTGAACTAGAATAAGGGCCTCAGTTCCTGCTGGAGACTGCTGAAAAATTGCCCTGGTCTTTGTCCCCCTGATAATGTCATATGTGTGTACATATGTTACATGTATGTTTTGAGACTAATAGAAAGGTGTGTTTGTAGATAGTGCTACACTTCAATGTCACATGTGAACACAACCATGTCTAATAACCCACATTGATATATGAAACATGCACCATTGGTGTGATGTGAGGTTATGGGCACAGTTCTGCTCATGTGAAGTATGTGATGGGACAAGAGAAAGTGTGTTTTTGAAAGAGTTGTTGTAACATGTTCCATATGATGCTACTGAAACAAGAATGAGCAAACTGTGCACATGTAGCTGGTGAGAAACTACACATCCCAGTATGCCATTCCATAGTTAAATTACTCCATAATAACCACATTGTCAAGCTATGGTGGAATGTGTAGTTTCACACCAGGTGGAGGTGCCTAATTTGGCCATGGATGATGTCATTTCTGCATAGTGATGTATGTATGTGCATTTAGTGCTCTAATGAATGAGATGAGACACTGAAATGCCTCCTAATTGAGACATGAATGTGTGTGTGGGACACATATGGCAAAAAAACATAAGATCACCCACACTAGGAAATGTCACGTAGCTAGGGGTACCACATAGTCCCTTTAATTCCGGACACATATTAATTACACAGATTCTGTGGCTGGCTGACTTCAAGACTCCACTTCACCTAATTTTAAACTGCCACAGAACCTGTGTAAGTAACATGTGTCCGGAATTAAAGGGACTAGGTGGTAACCCTACACGTAGCACAGTGGTGCACATATCTCATGGTGATATTTGTATTTTTAAACTTGTAGGTGGACTGACTTCAAAAGTGCACTGAAGAGGAAGATGACTGACCGGTACAACCACAGCATGTCCACCGGGAGAGGTCCTATGCCTGACCATTTGGAGTATACCCCCCTGGAGCTGGACTCCTGTGACGTGATTGATGTGGGGGAGATCAGGGGGATCTCCAATATGGACAGTGAGCTCCCGGCGGAGGTCTTTGCTGCTGCTTTTGATGGTAAGTCACAGTAATGCATTGTATTTAGAAAGATATTTTTTATTGCGTATGTGATGGTGACATTGTTTTCAATTCTTATCCTAGCAGAAGCAGAAAGCCAGGATGTACCGGCAGCATCTTCCTCTGCAGAGCCACAGGTGGAGCAAGTGGTCCAGCCTCCACCAAGACGTCGCCCCCAGCCCCAGCCACAGGAGACATGGAATGAGAGCCTGTTGGTGACGCTGGACAGGATCAAGCAGCAAGGGGTGGATGCTGCGATCCGTCAGCAGCAGGTGGCGGATTTTCTGGCGGAGTGGAAGGCCACAAACCAGCTGCAGGTTGAGGCCTTGAACCGCATTAATGAAACTCTGGCGGCTGGCATAGTAAGCATTGGCCAACACCTCAGCCGCCAGAATGAACTTCTTGCGGAGCAGCTGTCCACCGCCAGGTCCCTAAGGGACAATCCCCCATCTGCTGCCCCACCCCAAGCTGCTCCCCAACCTTCCACCTCGGCTGACCCTCCTGTGTCGACTAGGGGAAGACGCCAAAAGCCAGCTGAGCCAAAGGCCCCTGTCCCCAAGGCCCCATCTAAAAGGGGCAAAAAAGGGCCCAAATGAGACCTGGTTCACTTCTTCTGTGGTTGGAGGCCAAAGGTTTAAATTGCACTGGACATCCGCTTCCTGAGTTGGCCATCGATCCATTTGCGTGCCATGGGCATGAAAGTTCGTATTTTGACCTCTACAAATGCAGGATATTTTTTTTTGGTGGTGTGTATCTTGCTTAGTATTCACCCTGGTTGTTGCAGTACGTATTCTGGTGTCCCCATTTCTTTCACCATTGCATTTGCAGGGTAACACATGTTTGGAGATATGCAACCTCTTGTTCTGGCTGTTTTATTATTTGTGTGTCTATTTTATTTGTTTATTTGATTTCTCACATTAAAGTGTCAAGCTGTGATGCTGAACAGCAAATAAATTTATTTTACAAATTAAATCTAAATTGTGGTATGTGTCATTTCTTGTGTGAAACAAATACTAGATTTATGTGTACTTACTGACCAGGGTATTTTTGAACATTTGTTGAAGTGTGGTCGAAGTTTCCCATGTGTAACCCTCTCCATGGCCATTCCCATGTTCCTATCCAACTTTTCCCTGCTAATTAGTTTGTGTCAGCACATGTGCAGAGCAACTTAATAGGTGAGAAAGCAGTTTGTGTGCAGGTGAGGTAGCTCCTACAGTAGTAGGTAAAAGCAGGTCCAGAACAATGCTTTCCTCATGGAGTGGGTGAGGCAGACAAACAAGGGTGAAAAGGTACATTTGTGTAGGAATGCATATGTGTCCTCCCTAAAAAAAGATGTGTGAATGGGCCAAACATGATAAATTAGCTTGTGAACAAACATGCATAACTTTTTAAATATATATGATTTTACAGTGTCATAAGCAGATGTAGGAATCCTTTGTTAGAGAGATGAGAGTGCAATAATGTGATTGGTGGCATCTTACATCCAGAGTGTAGTCAAATCCAAATCATAGCAGATGAGATAGTGGTACAGGTCATTATTTTGGGTACTATACAAAGATTGTGTGGAAAATAGTGGTCATGGGCTTCAAACATTGCTGAAACATCCTTTGTAGGTGTTAGATGTGGTTTATGTTATTGTATCCTAAATACAAAACCTATGTTAGTATTAGAGTGAACACGTTGACACATGTCGACTTGTGTAGATTGAGTGTGCTACTGCGTAAAGTCTATGAAAGCACGTAGTGAATGTGTCTAACTGTTTAGCAAATACCTACCTTAGCGTATAAAAAGATTCTTACCTTAAATTAAACAAACCTTTAAATGTGGAGAAGTATAGAAACATAAGCTTCCAATGTGTTTGCGTGCTGTATGTGTGGCTTGCAGGTAGTGAAATCATGGTTTGGACTTAATAGACTGCAGCATTGCTTATTACATTCAGGTGTATGTGTTTGAGTAGTAATCAGCGTTAATTAGCCAACTCAGGCGCACGCTGGCATGCGGTATCTGTAGGGGTGGTTTGAGCTGGCGGTTGGCGACCGCCTGTTTGGTGTCCGAAATGAACGGTGCCTTAGTCGATCGTGCGGTAGTAGCACCGCTCATTTTTTGTGCACACCCCCGTGTACGCCCATATTTACGCCCATTTTCCCTCATTATTTCGGCCGCTCCCATCAACACGCCCCTATGCCGCCCCATTACCCGTACACTCGCGTACAGGTTTTTTCGCACGTTGAGACACCGGCCGTAAGCGTTGTGGAGTGTTCGCGCCGGCGCATTAGCGTATCTGCACATGCGCAGATCATGAAAAACCCCGGGACGTACGCGTACGGCCCGGCCGCTCCAACCAGAATAAGGCCCAAAGTGTAATCCCGCCCCGTGCAAGGCTGCAAATGGCTAAGTATGGCTTGCAATCACTAGCTGGATCGGGGATATGCCTATAAATCTATCCACAAGCTGCTCACCATGTAATGATTCCCCAGTGTGTGCAGTGTGTGCGTAGCCCAGGACTTACTCAGTGGGTGCGATAGAATCAGGCTGATCGGGGGCGGAGCTGATGTCACATGACTTCCCCTCACACACCTGGCCACACCTGCATTATCCCTGACACTCCCAGATAACAGCTGCTCACCATGGAATAACTCCCCAGTGTGTGCAGTGTGTGTGTGCAGTCCAGGACTTACTCTCCGGCTGCCATAAAAACAGGCTGATCGGGGGCGGAGCTGATGTCACATGACTGGGCATGTCTGCGGCTTTCCCTGACACTTCCAGCAAACGGCTGGTTGCCACTCACAAACACAGACTTCCAGCAATCACCTTGGAAATGGCCAACAATGAAAAAAACGTAGCAGGATTTCATCACAGGGCGGCCTCGCGCAAGTGTACTATGGGCAGACCAGTGATTAGGGGCCAGATTCTCTAAACTTCAAAAGTGATAAAATGGAGAGCGATAAACAGCCAGCCAATCAGCTCCCACCTGCCATGTCACAGACTATGTTTGAAAAATGTCAGACAGGAGCTGATTGGCTGGCTGTTTATCACTCTCCATTTTATCACTTTTGAAGCTTAGAGAATCTGGCCCTAGGTCTGAATTAGTCCCATTCCACCAGCAGAGTTACCAGCCTTGGAGAGAGATAAACTATGAACCAATCAATGGCCGACACAGCCTGTAACATGGCATTAGGAGCTGATTGGCTGGTGTAACATGGCGTTAGGAGCTGATTGGCTGGTGTAACATGGCATTAGGAGCTGATTGGATGGCACTGTAACTCTCTCCACTGTATCACTTTCCAAAGCTTAATACTCCCCCAAACTTAATATCTCCCTCAATCTCCGAATAATGATGAACCTCCCCCCAGCTGCCTGGACATGTTAGCGTTATCTCCATGTTGCACATGTCCGGTTTTGGACCCCAGCCGTGCTACTATTTGTACTGTGATTGGATGGTGCTTGTGCATGTGAAGGTTACCATCTGAAGATGTCTCCGAATGCTTAGACTTTTTAGAAGCCCCCTACTTTTGCAATTGGAAATGGGGATTGCCATCTGTTTTGTCCCAGGTGGACCAGGTGGACGCGTATGAGATGTAGGGGTCAATCCTATTAATTGCGTTGAATTTGAGAGTGCGAACAGGGCCGGCGCCACCACTAGGCAGCTCTAGGCATTTGCCTAGGGCGCCGGCACCTGGTCATTGTGTATAAAGCTGGCGGCGGCCGGCGGGGTCCCTGCAGTGAATAGAAAATAACTAGCGCTTCCCGCGCCGCCGCGCGCATAGTGCTAGTTATTTTCTATTCACTGCAGGGACCCCGCCGGCCGCAGCCAGCTTTATACACAATGACAGCGCCGCAGGTACCCCCGCGGCATGGACACCCCTGCCCGCTCCAGCACTGCAGGGACGCCGGCGCCGAAGGTTTTTTACACAGGTACCACCACACACCCCCCCCCAGCACCGGGGCGCCCCCACCCCGACTCGCCTGGGGCGCTCCGGTGCCTTGCACGGGCCCTGAGTGCGAATCATCATGGTAGCGTCTGCACGAATGTGCTCGCTGGCCCATAGGTGCTGCGTAGGGTGCAAAATTGGGTGCTGTTGCCATGACAACGGTACCTTGCACCCTTTGCAATTATATACCTCCCAACATGACCCTTTCCAGGAGGGACACATCGCTCTGCTCCTGGACATTCCTCTTAATGTATGATTGGCATCACCTGTGTTGAACAGGTTAATTGATAAGAAAGGTGCTTCACCACAGGTGATGGCAATCATACATTAAGAGGGAAGTGCAGGAGCAGAGCAATGTGTCCCTCCTGGAGAGGGTCATGTTTATTTATTATTTTATTTATTAACAGTTTCTTATATAGCGCAGCATATTCCGTTGCGCTTTACAATAGCAGACAGTGATACAACAAAACAGGGTATTTACAGACAGTCAAAATGTAGGAGGGCCCTGCTCGCAAGCTTACAATCTATATGGAAATAGGCATTGATACATAAGGATAGATACTGTATTCTTTATTGCATCGATTCCACCAGAATGCAAGGTTCTATGACTGGTTCTGGAATTTGATAAGCTTGCCTGAAGAGATGAGTCTTCAGGGAACGCTTATAGGTTTGGAGACTGGAGGAGAGTCTTATTGTGCTTGGGAGGGCATTCCACAGAGTGGGTGCAGCCCGAAGAAAGTCCTGCAGTCGGGAATGGGAGCGGGTAATGAGTGTGGATGAGAGATGCAGATCTTGGGAGGAGCGTAGAGGTCGTGTTGGATGATATTTTGAGATAAGAGAAGATATGTATGTTGGTGTAGTTTGGTTTATGGCTTTGTGTGTAAGTAAAAGAATTTTGTATTGAATACGGTAGAATACAGGTAACCAATGAAGTGACTGACAGAGTAGCTTTGCAGACGATGAACGTCTGGCTAGGAAGATTAGCCTTGCAGCTGCATTCATAATGGACTGTAGTGGTGAGAGTCTGTATTGGGGAAGGCCAATAAGGAGACTATTGCAATAATCAATGCGTGAGATGATGAGAGCATGGATTAGAGTTTTTGCAGTGTCTTGTGTAAGGTAAGGGCGAATTTTAAATATGTTTTTTAGGTGCATGTGGCATGATTTTGAGACAGATTGAATGTGGGGTACAAAGGAAAGTTCTGAGTCAAGGATAACACCTAGGCAGCGAGCTTGAGAGGTAGGAGTGATTGTCATCTTCTCAACAGCGATAGAGATATCAGGTTGGTAACTACTATTTATTGGCGGAAATATAATTAATTCTGTTTTTGAGATATTAAGTTTGAGGTGGCGAGATGACATCCAGGTTGAAACAGCAGAAAGGCATTCAGAGACACGGCTCAATACAGATGGGGACAGGTCCGGGGAGGATAGGTAGAGCTGAGTATCATCCGCATACAGATGATACTGAAATCCAAAGGAGCTGATTAGTTTGCCAAGAGATGAGGTATAGATTGAGAAAAGCAGGGGACCTAAAACTGAACCCTGAGGTACTCCAACTGAAAGAGGTTGCGAAGAGGAGGTAGAATCAGAGAAACGAACACTAAAGGAGCGGTTAGAGAGGTAGGATGAGAACCAAGAGAGGGCTGTGTCTTTAAGACCTATGGATTGTAGTGTTTGTATGAGAAGTGTGTGGTCAACAGTGTCAAAAGCAGCAGAGAGATCTAGAAGAATTAGTAGTGAGTAGTGGCCTTTAGACTTAGCAGTGACCAGATCATTCACAACTTTAGTCAGTGCTGTCTCTGTGGAATGTTGGGCACGAAAGCCTGACTGATGCGGGTCCATTAAGTTGTGCGAGTTCAGAAAGTGTGTGAGGCAAGTATAAGCAAGTCTTTCAAGTAGTTTGGAGGTGCATGGAAGTTGAGAAATGGGACGGTAGTTTGAGAGAGAGCTTGGATCAGAATTCTGTTTTTTCAGAATCGGAGTAATAACTGCTTGTTTGAACAATGAAGGAAAGACACCAGTAGAGAAAGAGAGGTTACAGATTTTAGTTAAGATTGGAATGAGCACAGGAGACAAAGATTTACTTATTTGCGAGGGTATAGGGTCGAGAGGAGAGGTAGTAGAGTGGGAGGCAGAGAAAAGTGCAGATACTTCATCTTCATTTGTGGGATCAAATGAAGCAAATGCTTCAGAGGGCTCAGGTATGGAATTGAGCATATCACCAACTGAGTTGCAGCATACCAATTCATCTCTGATCTTGTCAATCTTATCCCTGAAGTAGGAAGCAAGATCTTGTGCATGGATAGTGGTTGGTGGCTTGGGTGAGGGAGGGTTGAGAAGGGATTTAAATGTATTAAAAAGTCGTTTTGGGTTAGAAGCTTGAGCAGAAATGAGAGTTTGGAAATATGTTTGTTTGGCAGTTTCCAGGGCATAAGTATAGTACTGGTAGATATTCTTATATGTAAAGAAATCCATTGGACTGTGAGATTTACGCCATTTGCGCTCAGCTTTGCGTGAGATATTTTGTAGGTGTCTCGTTAATTTAGAGTGCCACGGTTGGCGTCTAGGCCTACTTGGAGTGTGGTGGGTAACTGGAGCCACTTCATCCAGGGCTGTTTTGAGGGTTAGGTTTAGGTGTGATATCGCCATCTCAGGAGTAGTGAATGCAGAAATAGGAGCAAACTGTTGTTGCAGTGAGGAGGAGAGTACTTGAAAATTAATGTTGGGAGGTATGCGAGATAATGCATACTTGCCTACTTTTCAAAACTAGTTTCAGGGAGATTATAGTTGGTAGTATAATTTTGCACAGCGCCACATTGAGGTGGCGTGTCATGTTCCACCCAAAGGGTGTGTCTAGTGCCATATATGGGGAGATTGTGAAAAGAGATTGTGAACGTGACACCTAGAAGCGTGGGTGTGCACTGCTACATCTGAGAGGAATCTTCTAAAATTACTTCTATCCAAATGTAGATGATCCCCAAAGCAGTTAGTAAGAGGGACTATACTTGTGCTGGGAAATAGTGCTGATGATTCAATGTAAATGTATCTATCTCTTATTCTTTTTTCGGTACTTGTTTCCTAGCACGGAGCCCATCGTATCGCATATCGTAAGGCAGAGGTTCCCAAACTGTGCGCCTAGGCTCCTTGGGGTGCCTCGGAGCACTTGCACGGGTGCCTCAGATTGGTGGTCCAGAACCAATTACAAATTTTTATGGCCAATAAAATAGGCAAAATCAGTGCTCATGGCTTCCAATTATAAAATATGTGGGTAAACAGAAGTGAATCATGTTCCTCACCATATAACTGGACCTAAGGATACAATTTAATCACAACTTATTTAATTTAATATTTTTTCTGAAACTCTCAGTAACAAACTTTTGGCCTAGGGGTGCCTAGAAAAATATTATGATAAATTAGGGAGACGTGATTCAAAAAGTTTGGGAACCACTGCCATAAGGCATACAATGGTATGCGATGCAATGTTTCGCGATGTTATACAATTTTAAATTGTATACCATCACATTGTATGCCATTGTATGGCATATACAATGGTATACAATTTAAAATTGTATAAGCACCCTAATGGGTGTTTTCAATGTTAAATGTGCCCCTTTAAGATAAATAATTGTATAAGCACCGTAATGGGTGCTTACAATTTTAAAAGCACCCCCACACCACCCGTACTATCAATGCCAACCCGAAGCATGGCGAGCGCAGCGAGCCCGCGTCGGGTGGCGGTACGCGTCCTTCGACCTTTTCATACCCCCACTATCCACATCGGCATGGAGTTGATTTTATATAGGGTGGCGAGCGCAGCCACCGAGCCCTAGCGCTTGCCACACTTCGGGTTGGTGTTGATAGTGGGGGTGGTGTGGGGGTGCATTTAACATTGTAAGCCGTGCTAGGAAACAGGTACCCCCCTCCCCACAAAAAAAATTTAAAAGTGTAATGGGGGCTAGGTGACATGAGGAAGATTGCTAGACTAATGAGGGAGAGAGGGAGATTGCTGCTGTTTCAGGGAGTCTCCTGCAGAATGCAGAAGGGTAGGCAACTATGATGTAAGTGTAGGGTTACCACCTAGTCCCTTTAATTCCGGACACATATTAATTACACAGGTTCTGTGGCTGGCTGACTTCAAGACTCCACTTCACCTGATTTTAAACTGCCACAGAACCTGTGTAATTAACATGTGTCCGGAATTAAAGGGACTAGGTGGTAACCCTATGTAGGTGTAATGTGGGCTAGGTGACATGAGGGAGATTGCTAGACTAATGAGGGAGAGAGGGAGATTGCTGCTGTTTCAGGGAGTCTCCTGCAGAATGCAGGAGGGTAGGCAACCATGAATTAATGAGATTGACCTGTTAAATAATCCGCAGTTGTAAACCCATAGTATGCTGGCACCTAAGGACAGGGCCTTCAGCTTGTGCTGTGTGCGGCTTATAAACATATAGAGACCAGCTCCATCATTGCCAAAGACAGTGCCAGGTTTTCAGGCCTTGCCCTTTGGAAGTGTGACTGTTACACTGGAAAGCGTGTATACTGTATCCTGATCACCTGACCTCCGCTGGGTCTCTGGTGTTCCTCTGAGTATTTGGTAAAGGTGGAGGTGCTGTAATCCCTGAGTGCCACTACCGCTGCCAGCACAGGGTATAATAATAATAATCTGGGCATTGTGTCCCGGTGTGGCATCTCCGCTCCCACGTCAGCAGACGCAGAGCCCAGGGGAAAGCACCCAGCAGCTCCTTCTGGCTCCGGAATCCCCTCTGGCCATTGGCAAGCAGCACAAGCTGAATTCTCTAGGTGCCAGACAAAGGGAGTCGTGATAAATGCTGTCATCCATAGGCTGTTGTCTCGTGTCTGGTGTCACCTTGTTACGGCTGTGCCATAAATGTACATTAACCCCTTCAGTACTACAGTCCAGTGGCCTCGCTCATCCTCCTCTTTTACCATAAAACACTTCTCTGCAGGTGCCTCCATTGTGTCCTTCTGCTGCTGGGGATTACTGGGGTTATGGTGATATCTAACATAGTACTGACTAATTCACCAGGTGACGGGAGGGTGCGGGACAGGTGACGGGAGGGTGCAGGACAGGTGAGAGGAGGGAGCAGGACAGGTGAGGGGAGGGAGCAGGACAGGTGAGGGGAGGGAGCGGGACAGGTGAGGGGAGGGAGCGGGACAGGTGAGTGGAGGGAGCGGGACAGGTGAGGGGAGGGAGCGGGACAGGTGAGGGGAGGGAGCGGGACAGGTGATGAGAGGGAGAGGGACAGGTGAGGGGAGGGAGCGGGACAGGTGATGAGAGGGAGAGGGACAGGTGAGAGGAGGGAGCGGGACAGGTGAGAGGAGGGAGTGGGACAGGTGAGAGGAGAAGGCGGGACAGGTGAGGGGAGGGAGCGGGACAGGTGAGAGGAGGGAGCGGGACAGGTGAAGGGAGGGAGCGTTACAGGTAAGGGGAGGGAGCGGGACAGGTGAGGGAGTGGGACAGGTGATGAGAGGGAGCGGGACAGGTGACGGGAGGGTGCGGGACTGGTGACAGGAGGGTGCGGGACAGGTGATGGGTGGGTGCGGGACAGGTGATGGGTGGGTGCGGGACAGGTGTTGGGGTTGCAGGACAGGTGTTAGGGGCAAGTGTAGGACAGGTAATGGGGGGTGCAGGACAGGTTGTTGGAGGGTGCAGGACAGGTGTTGGGGGTGCAAGACAGATGTTGGGGGTGCAGGACAGGTGAAGGGAGGGTGCGGGACAGGTGTTGGGGGGTACGGGACAGGTGTTGGGGGGAGGGTGCAGGACAGGTTTTAGGGGGTGCAGGACAGATGTTGGGGGTGCAGGACAGGTGAAGGGAGGGTGCGGGACAGGTGTTGGGGGGTACGGGACAGGTGTTGGGGGAGGATGCAGGACAGGTGTTAGGGGAGGGTGCAGGACAGGTGGAAGTGTGCAGGACAGGTGTTGGGAGGGTGCAGGATAGGTGTTGGGGGGTGCAGGACAGGTGTGGGGGAGAATGCAGGACAGATGTTGGGGTGGTGCAGGACAGGTAATGGGGGGTGTAGGACAGGTGTTGGGGGGGTGTAGGACAGGTGTTGGGGGGTGCAGGACAGGTGTGGGGGAGAATGCAGGACAGATGTTGGGGTGGTGCAGGACAGGTAATGGGGGTGCAGGACAGGTGTTGGGGGTGCAGGACAGGTGTTGGGGGGTGTAGGACAGGGTTTTGGGGAGAGTGCAGGACAGGTGACGGGAGGGTGCGGGACAGGTGTTGGGGAGGGTGCAGGACAGGTGTTAGGGGAGGGTGCATTTCAGGTTTTGGGGGGTGGGACAGATGTTGGGGGGGTGCGGGACAGGTGATGGGATGGTGCGGGACGGTTGTTGGGTGGTACAAGACAGGTGTTAGGGGAGGGTGCAGGACAGGTGACGGGTGGGTGCGGGACAGGTGTTGGGGGTGCAAGAGAGATGTTAGGGACAGGGTGTAGGACAGGTGTTGGGGGGTGCAGGAGAGGTAATGGGGGGTACAGGACAGGTAATGGGGGGTGTAGGACAGGTGTTGGGGGGGGTGCATGACAGGTGTTGGGGGGCACAGGACAGGTGTTAGGGGAGGGTGCATGTCAGGTGTTAGGGGGTGCAGGACAGATGTTGAGGGTGCGGTACAGGTGATGGGAGGGTGCGGGACAGGTGTTGGGGGGGTACAAGACAGGTGTTGGGGGAGGGTGCAGGACAGGTGTTGGGAGGGTGCAGGAGAGGTGTTGGAGGGTGTGGGACAGATGTTGGGGGGGTGCAGGATAGCCTTTGGGGGTGTAGGACAGGTGTGGGGGAGATTGCAGGACAGGTGTTGGGGTGGTGCAGGACAGGTAATGGGGGGTGCAGGACAGGTGTTGGCGGGTGCAAGACAGGTGTTGGGGGGTGCAAGACAGGTGTTGGTGGTGGGTTCAGGACAGATGTTGGGGGAGAGTGCAGACAGGTGTTGGGGGGTGCAGGATAGGTGTTGGGGGATGCAGGACAGGTGTTGTTGGTGGGTGCAGGACAGGTGTTAGAGGGGGATTCAGGACCGGTGTTGAGGGAGAGTGCAGGACAGGTGTTGGGGAGTGCAGGACAGATGTTGGTGGTGGGTGCAGGACAGGTGTTAGAGGGGGGTGCAGGACAGGTGTTGGGGGAGAGTGCAGGACTGGTGTTGGGGGAGAGTGCAGGACAGGTGTTGGGGGGTGCAGGACAGGTGTTGGTGGTGGGTGCAGGACAGGTGTTGGTGGTGGGTGCAGAACAGGAGTTGGTGGTGGGTGCAGGACAGGTGTTGGTGGTGGGTGCAGGACAGGTGTTGGTGGTGGGTGCAGGACAGGTGTTGGTGGTGGGTGCAGAACAGGAGTTGGTGGTGGGTGCAGGACAGGTGTTGGTGGTGGGTGCAGGACAGGTGTTGGTGGTGGGTGCAGGACAGGTGTTGGTGGTGGGTGCAGGACAGGTGTTGGTGGTGGGTGCAGAACAGGAGTTGGTGGTGGGTGCAGGACAGGTGTTGGTGGTGGGTGCAGGACAGGTGTTGGTGGTGGGTGCAGGACAGGTGTTGGTGGTGGGTGCAGGACAGGTGTTGGTGGTGGGTGCAGGACAGGTGTTGGTGGTGGGTGCAGGACAGGTGTTAGAGGGGGATTCAGAACAGGTGTTGGTGGTGGGTGCAGGACAGGTGTTGGTGGTGGGTGCAGAACAGGAGTTGGTGGTGGGTGCAGGACAGGTGTTGGTGGTGGGTGCAGGACAGGTGTTGGTGGTGGGTGCAGGACAGGTGTTGGTGGTGGGTGCAGGACAGGTGTTGGTGGTGGGTGCAGGACAGGTGTTAGAGGGGGATTCAGAACAGGTGTTGGGGGTGGGTGCAGAACAGGTGTTAGAGGGGGGTGCAGGACAGGCGTTAGGGCTGAGCTTAGCCTAGAATATGCTCCGTGTCCCTGTCAGTCACACATATCAGGATAGTGTGTGATATCATTATTCCAGCACTCGTTGCCTAGTAACAGACGTGTTATACAGATCGTGCTGTATGTGGCCGGGTGGAAATAATTCCGTAATTACCCCACATTCATCTAATTCTACCCTCTGAGGTCTCTATTTATACTACTATAAGGGGCTTCCCTCCCTCCCTAGCAGGGTCTGATGCCAGGCGGTAGGTGGCATGCTGAGACAGGATACGCCATACACCCGCCCCCTGGTGACTCATGATTTAATGACCGCATCCCGCTGCAAAGTGCCAACTTGGGTATGGTCTACAGGCGACACCTGAAATAGGTCAACATGGACGGAAGGTCAACCCAAGCATAAGGTTGACAATGGCTAGGTCGACAGTCAAAAGGTTGACGTGGGTTTTTCGTTTTTTTGTCCCAAATCTCAACATGATCGACATGGGCACCGTATCAGTGCTCTGCGTCCCCTTGCATGCCTTGCTACACTGGACCACTAATGGTCGACAGCAACTACGTCGGCATCTGAAAATGGTTGACATGTAGGATGACATTGACAGAAGGTCGACACAAGCTTAATGTTCATCACCTTCTGTTTGCATTAAGTACAAAAAGGATCCATCTCTCAGAGCCATCCTTTATTGTGTGATAGTCAGACTCAGGGGCCCCCAGATTCCGGTGGTCCTAGGCCGCTGCCTAATGGTAGACCAAGCCCTGTTGCACCCATTATATAACTATGGTTGTGGTGAATGGTATTTAATAGCTGTAGCATTATATCCTGCGTGGATGTTCCCGTTTGGTCTGAATAAGTTCCCTGTTAAATAAATCTCAGGAATGTTATTTCTGTGGGTTTTTCTTGGTCTAGAAGTATACAACGATTCTCTCTGGGCCTAAACTGATGTATTTTATCTCTCAGTGTCTGTTCCGTCTGACAAGACCCAGATACAGATCTGTCCCCGCACCAGTGGGACCAGCCGGCACATATCTGCAGTAGAGAGGAGATGAGCTGCAGGACTGGAGACCGACTGACGTCACTCTTACAGGATCCTAATAAAGTTTATTCCGATTTTTCTTTTTTTATTATTCATCATCGTTATTAATTGTAACTTTATCGATGCTGCTCACAACAGGATGCGTCAGTGTTCTACTGCATCATACTTGCCTACTTTTGAAAACTAGTTTGAGGGAGATTAGAATTGGAAGGAGAATTTTGTGCAGCGCCTCATTGAGGGGGTACCGGTGTGTCTAGTTCCAAATATGGAGAGATTGTTAAAAGAGATTGTCAAAGAACCATCTAGAAGCGTGGGTGTGTACTGTTACATCTGAGAGGAATCTTTTTAAATTACGGTATTTATGTATTATATGGGCTCCCATGTTAAATGCACCCCATTTTTTCATACCCCTACTATCCAACTACGCACAGAGTTGACTTTATATAGTGTGGCGAGCGCAGCGAGCCACCGTGCCCGAAGCGTGGCGAGAGCAGCGAGCACCGCTTGGGGACGCGGTCTCATAAGAAAAACGGGAGCCCAGATATTACATAAGTACCAAAATTACTTATATCCAAATGTAGATGAGCCCCAAAGCAGTTAGTAAAAGCTGCTATACTTGGTAAAGTGCTGGGAAATGGTACTGATGATTCAATGTAAATGTATCTATATCTCATTCCCTTTTTCCCCAAAAATGTAACCATGTAATGTGGGCTAGGTGAAATGAGGGAGATTGGTAGACTAATGAGGGAGAGAGGGAGATTGGTGTTATTTCAGGGAGTCTCCTGCAGAATGCAGGAGGGTAGGCAACTATGTACTGCATATGATGGTCCTCCAGGCCCTAGTGCAGTGGTTCCCAACCCTACAGACCCGTTGGGGGTACTTGTATATAATTTTGGTAATGGCGGAAGAAGAGTAAGAAGTCTCCTGATGGGAGAAGAAGTCTCATAATGCCATGGAGATAAACCACTGCTCTGTACTTAGGGGACATATTTTAAATAAAAAATTTAGGGGCTACCCACAATATAAAGGATCCCCAAGATGTCTGTATTGGGGACTGGATTATAGGGCTGCAAAAGACCCCAATGGTACAGTCCTGCTTCACCCAGCCATAGCCCCCGTTACATATGACCATGCACCAATCACGCACACCATGGTCAGTGGGTACTTACCTAAGGAGTGTAAGCCTGCGAGCAGGGCCCTCTGATCTCTCTGTCTACCTGTTATTTCCCAGGCCTGCTTTATTGCTGCTGTTTCATTCCCAATTGCTATGCACAATGGAATATGCTGTCACTATATTAGTAATTATTAATAAATACAGGACATTATTTATTACATACTGACAGCCCTACAGAGCCATTTGGCCCCACTAACTGGTTTCCTAGCATCGAACCTTCACCAGAACACGTCCTGTCAGTACTGGCGACCATAGGTCATACATGTGCGCTGTGACTGTATCTCCGCCATTGATAAATAGTAACTTTATGTCATTTATTGTAGTACTAGGTGATTCATCGCTCTTTGCACCGACGTGAGGGGCTGCGCCCCCTTAATTTGTGAACGTTTGTATTGTGAGACATATGGTTAGAATTGTATGACAGATGCCTGTATTGCAACTTGAGTTATAGGTGAAATGTGTTAAATAGTGAGCATATGATGTGGAAGGGGGTGTGTATTGTTTTGTTTAATTAAAAAGCGGTTACAGAGTTAGATCTACATTGATAGTGTGGAGGGTACAGTGACATTTGTGGGTGTGGGGGGGGGGTGTTTTTGAGTCAGCGGCTCCCCACTAGCAGAGGTCACGACACAGGAAAACAGGAGGCTGAGTAGTGATAGGGGTGTGTGGGCATAAGGGGGACCAAAGAGGAGGGTGGGGGACACTTTGCAGCTTCTGCCAGTGGGTGAGGGTCCAGCGTGGCAGCACAGGAGTACAGGACGGTGCCCCTGAGTCAGTGTCTCCTCCTACTGGGTGGCAGTTAGGTTGCATTGGTCCCGCGAATCACGGGAGGGGGGGGGTCGTGGGTGTCCCGCGAATCGCGGGAGGGGGGGTCGCGGGGGTCCCGCGAATCGCGGGAGGGGGGTCGCGGGGGTACGGGGGGGGGGTGTGCTGGCAGAGGGGGGGTGCAGGAGTAATGGTGGATGGTGGCTGTGGAGTAATTGTGGATGGTGGGCGTGTACTGTAGCCCTGGCTGGGCGGGGGGAGGTGATGTCAAGGGGGTAGAATGTTATACACATGAAAACGTTATACACATAAAACACTGGTCTTTTCCCTAGGGGGGCGGGTTTGTGTATGCCGCTGGGCGGGATAGTTAGCTACACAGGGGATGAGTGACAGATTTGGCTAAATATATAAGAGATTAATCGTGCAGAAATATCTGACTCTGAACGCACAAAGGGGCTGACAGATGGCTATGTATTCCTCTATACAAGTGCCAGACAGACTTACAGCTATATCTGGGAATGGCAGCCAGCTTATAAGGCAGCTTGTACTGTGTGACTTGTGGGTATATGCCACATATGATGTATTCTCTCGTTAGACCCATGATCTGACCTCATTTCCCATCAGATCCCAAACAATAACTGCTACCTTAAGTAGTCAGACACTTTTCCCCACATGCGCCATTTTCACAGTATGTGTACAAGGGTCTAGGACAGTGATTTCCAACCACTGTGCCGTGGCACACTAGTGCGCCTTGAGCTGCTCCCAAGTGTGCCCCCAGATCTACAGATGCCCAAACCATTTTATAGCCACCACCAGTTCAACTGTTATTTACTGGTCTCTTTTTCATGTAAAGGGTCAATGTATTTTAGTTTTGTTACCTGTGGGGACCAGTGTGATTGTTTTTTATATGGAGGCATATAGGTTTGGATTTTTCCTGTGGGGGCCAATGTGTTTTGCCCTGTGGGGATCTCATGGTGTGCCTTGGCAATTTGAAAATCTTATTTAGTGTGCCGCAAGGTAAAAAGTTTGAAAATCACTGGTCTAGGGGATTTACAGTAGTAGAACCCAAACCTTGGCTCCCCAATCACTAGCAGCACCCAAACCTTGGCTCCCCAATCACTAGCAGCACCCAAACCTTGGCTCCCCAATCACTAGCAGCACCCAAACCTTGGCTCACCAATCACTAGCAGCACCCAAACCGTGGCTCCCCAATCACTAGCAGCACCCAAACCTTAGCTCCCCAATCACTAGCAGCACTCAAACCTTAGCTCCCCAATCACTAGCAGCACCCAAACCTTAGCTCCCCAATCACTAGCAGCACCCAAACCTTGGCTCCCCAATCACTAGCAGCACCAAACCTTAGCTCCCCAATCACTAGCAGCACCCAAACCTTAGCTCCCCAATCACTAGCAGCACCCAAACCTTGGCTCCCCAATCACTAGCAGCACCCAAACCTTTATCTTGGCTCCCTGATCACTAGCAGCACCCAAACCTTGGCTCCCCAATCACTAGCAGCACCCAAACCTTGGCTCCCCAATCACTAGCAGCACCCAAACCTTGGCTCCCCAATCACTAGCAGCACCCAAACCTTAGCTCCCCAATCACTAGCAGCACCCAAACCTTAGCTCCCCAATCACTAGCAGCACCCAAACCCTGGCTCCCCAATCACTAGCAGCACCCAAACCTTTATCTTGGCTCCCTGATCACTAGCATCACCCAAACCTTTTCTCCCCAATCACTGGCAGCACCCATACTTTGGCATCCTTATCACTTGTAATATTGCACCCAAGTCTATGTAATAACAGGTACAATATCTAACATACAGGTAAGGGGTGTGTAGTAAACAGTGACAACAACATAATCACTTGGTTTGTCTCTTAATAAAATCTTATGTAAGGTTATGAAATCTGTGAATATCACACATGACAGATTTGGCAGCTCGGAGCGGCATTACGGCCGGGCGCTTCACAATGGCAGAACGCCCAAGCCAGGGGCCATGGGTGTAAAGGTATATTGGGTGGCAATTATCATCACTATCATTGCTGATTTGCAAGCTTGCTGCAGGAATATATACATTATATATATTAGGAAAATGTTTGCAAAACAATTCCACAAAATATTGGTCTCATTATGAATTTTCCCAAGATCTCTCCCAACCACACAATGGTCGGGATTCTCTAATAACCCCCGGTGCACATCGCCGGCATTCGCATTGTTAGTAATCGCATATGCAGTAACATATGCGATTGTTAACTCAAAGGCGATGGCCGGCGATGTGCAGCGGGTTCCCCCTCCCTCCATGAACCCTTACCCGGCTGTAAGGGCTCAGTTTCCTCCTCCCTGCACTTGGAAGTGGTGCAGGCAGGAGGAGATCACTGGTCCGGGCAGCATAGCAGGAGGCTGCCTGGACACAGGTGAGGAGGGTGCATCGCGAATCGGTGGGGGCGCGCGGGGCGGCGGGGTACGCAAAGGTGAAGCCCATAGGACCCCATTCAGACCTGTTCGTAAGGCTGCGGATTCAGACAGCGGGTCATTATTGATACACTGCGCATGCGTGTGGTTCACAGTTTGCATGTGCAAGGCCGTCCTGCAATGGACTTCTGCAACTAGTTCTGTTCGCTGACCGTTCCATGGTGATTGACAGCAGTGGCGTAGCTTTGTTTGGGGCGCCCCCCCCCCCCCCCCGCCGTTAGTGGGGGGGGGGGCGCCCGCCTGTCCGGCATGCCCCCCGTGCCCCCTCCCCCCATTGCCGCATGCTTACCTGTCCGCGCGTCCCGGCTCCCCTCCTGGCTTCAATAAATTCTAAATTTTGTGGGAAGAAAAAAGATATCTCTTTTTTTGGGGGCACTGCTTTTAATGTTGATAAAAAAGATTAATTATGCGTATACTGATAAGATGGATGGGGGGGGTACTTCAAATGGCCGGACAGCAATTTTGGGTGAGGCCCTAGACTGATAGATCTGTGGGGGGACACTAGGTTGGACATAGGAGAGAGGAAACTAGATGTATATAGTGTGTAGTATTAAGAGATTAATTTGACCATGTGGTGGATTCGCGCATACCTGGGTTTATTGGCCCAAGTTTGCCTAATGACTCCTGGTATATATATGTCATAACACTCTGGCCATGTACTGCCACTATATGCACAGTAGTAAAAATAAGAATGAAAATCAAAATGAATATTTGTATCAGCTGTTAATTGGTCAATTTATCCATGTACTGTGTTTCATAGAACCACAGGGGCAGTTGACCGTTTGTGCTGAGTTTTTCTGATTTTTTTATATATTTTAAATATACTCAGTGATACATGTGCTATGTGCACCAAAGAAGGTTTGCGTGAAAATTGCAAAAAAAAGAGTACAAAAAAAGGTTACTAAAAAACTCTTAAAACAATGGCGATGATGTTAATATTTGGTGGTTTAGACCACTGACAGAGAACCCCATTAATCTTAGGTTAGATATTGCATGTACTGCGTAGTTAATTAGGTGCTATATAGCGAGGAAGAATAGTGAGGATAGTATGCTCCCTTAGGGTCCCACCTGTTCCTTGTTTGCCCGTGTGCCAACTGGCAGTGAACGGGTTAAGCGGTGTACAGGTTGAGGGGCCACTAATTGACAGGGCAATTGAAGAAAGATACCGGGATCTGCTTTTGGGGCCTAGCCCTTGGATCGCCCCTGTTGGAAAACCAGTGCAGGAGGTCACTCACTGGCAGGTCGCAATGAGAGTCCCTTAATGAGAGTAGGTAAGTTATAGTGATAGATTATAGTGACAGGTATCACAGAGTTGATGAGCCACACCTATTGCACTCTTGAGTATATATTTATGCAGCAATATCGGACTCACAGCTGCAGGTAGTGACAGGTATCACAGGGTTAATGAGCCACACCTATTGCACTCTTGAGTATATATTTTTATGCAGCAATATCGGGCTCACAACTGCACATAGACTCATTTACTGCAGATATTTAGCACTCAATCCGCTGTATTGCCGCAGTTAATTATTCGCTATGCATGCGTTAAGAGCCCTTTTGTGGCTCCTCAAAATAAGTGACTCTCTCTATTCCTGTCAAATTGTATAACTCTTCTCAAATATGTACGCATACACATTAAATTATCCTCAATTCTCTCTTAATAGATGCACTATAAGTAACAGATGTTTCCAAATGTCCATCACAGATACGGTTATATTCTTATGATCTCAATAGCAATAACAATGTATCTCATCTGTGTAATTCACATGCAGCAGTATATGCACATAGCTATACATACCTATAAATGGATATGGGTTAAGGGAATGGTGGGTAGTGCTTCCTTTGAATTAAATAGGAAGCTACTGACACAATTGTCTCTACATATAATCCCAACCTCCCAAGTACTTATCCGTCCTTTATATGAATATTCAGTGCTATATAGCACAGGGGTCTCCTCAGTGGCCGTCAGTCCACCTAGCTGGACGCGCGTTTCGCCTGTCTGTGGGCTTGTTCACCAGTGTGTACAGTGAGTGGCAGGTGCTGTTTAAATAACCGGCTTTTTTCGCCGGTAATTATCTGCAGCTGATGTTTGATACGTAATTGCGGGTGTCTGGTTGGTGGAGCATTGTGTTCTCTCATACCCATCCGCCTATGAAACAGTAGGGAGGTATCTAGCCAATCACTATGGAGGCGCGGTCGAGTCACGTGTCACGCTTGGCTACGTGTATGCGGCCGTGCTTTAAGTGGACGGGAGGTTTGTCCAATCTCTATATAGGCAAGGTCGAATCACGTGTTCCGCTATTGAACACGTGTGTAGTGCTGTGCCTCTGATGGGTGCGCTGTCAATGCTTAGGAGTCTACAGTATATCATTGTTGCCTAGGTTACCTATGGCTGTTACTAAGCAGGCGTCATTACGCTTCTCTGGACTGCATTACCCATAGTGCTCCACTTCTATTGCTGTTCGTATTCAGCACATAGTGATAACTGATCCTGGACTACATTGTCCACAATGCTCCACTATCTTACGCCGTTTGTATTTTACATCTAGCGGTGACAGATTCTACTTATGTAGTGGATAAAAGGTATTATCCGGAGCTCCAATGCCTCCGGGACTTGATTTATGCCACATGGTCCTATATTATGATATAAGTTGTTATTTATATGTGCATAGGAATTTCTTCAAGGATATTGTAGCCTCATTTTATTTTGTGCCTATTTTGTTACATTTAAGATGCAGGGTTCTCTACTAAGGTTACTGTTTATACATTGTGCAAGGAGTAGGTGAGTGGGAAATTACTGTGAGGGCTACATAGACCCGAGTATATTTCTGCTGTAGATCTTAATGACACCTTAATTGGTGTCCTTGTCCCCTAGATTGTCCAATATATGGATGAGGGCGGATTAATACATTTATAATATCCTTTTCATAGTATTTTTTGTTGTTTTGGGTTGTGAACTATCCATGTGTGATGAATTTTTGTGCATAGTATGTAATTTCCTTTATAAAAATTCATCACACATGGATAGTTCACAACCCAAAACAACAAAAAATACTATGAAAAGGATATTATAAATGTATTAATCCGCCCTCATCCATATATTGGACAATCTAGGGGACAAGGACACCAATTAAGGTGTCATTAAGATCTACAGCAGAAATATACTCGGGTCTATGTAGCCCTCACAGTAATTTCCCACTCACCTACTCCTTGCACAATGTATAAACAGTAACCTTAGTAGAGAACCCTGCATCTTAAATGTAACAAAATAGGCACAAAATAAAATGAGGCTACAATATCCTTGAAGAAATTCCTATGCACATATAAATAACAACTTATATCATAATATAGGACCATGTGGCATAAATCAAGTCCCGGAGGCATTGGAGCTCCGGATAATACCTTTTATCCACTACATAAGTAGAATCTGTCACCGCTAGATGTAAAATACAAACGGCGTAAGATAGTGGAGCATTGTGGACAATGTAGTCCAGGATCAGTTATCACTATGTGCTGAATACGAACAGCAATAGAAGTGGAGCACTATGGGTAATGCAGTCCAGAGAAGCGTAATGACGCCTGCTTAGTAACAGCCATAGGTAACCTAGGCAACAATGATATACTGTAGACTCCTAAGCATTGACAGCGCACCCATCAGAGGCACAGCACTACACACGTGTTCAATAGCGGAACACGTGACTCGACCTTGCCTATATAGAGATTGGACAAACCTCCCGTCCACTTAAAGCACGGCCGCATACACGTAGCCAAGCGTGACACGTGACTCGACCGCGCCTCCATAGTGATTGGCTAGATACCTCCCTACTGTTTCATAGGCGGATGGGTATGAGAGAACACAATGCTCCACCAACCAGACACCCGCAATTACGTATCAAACATCAGCTGCAGATAATTACCGGCGAAAAAAGCCGGTTATTTAAACAGCACCTGCCACTCACTGTACACACTGGTGAACAAGCCCACAGACAGGCGAAACGCGCGTCCAGCTAGGTGGACTGACGGCCACTGAGGAGACCCCTGTGCTATATAGCACTGAATATTCATATAAAGGACGGATAAGTACTTGGGAGGTTGGGATTATATGTAGAGACAATTGTGTCAGTAGCTTCCTATTTAATTCAAAGGAAGCACTACCCACCATTCCCTTAACCCATATCCATTTATAGGTATGTATAGCTATGTGCATATACTGCTGCATGTGAATTACACAGATGAGATACATTGTTATTGCTATTGAGATCATAAGAATATAACCGTATCTGTGATGGACATTTGGAAACATCTGTTACTTATAGTGCATCTATTAAGAGAGAATTGAGGATAATTTAATGTGTATGCGTACATATTTGAGAAGAGTTATACAATTTGACAGGAATAGAGAGAGTCACTTATTTTGAGGAGCCACAAAAGGGCTCTTAACGCATGCATAGCGAATAATTAACTGCGGCAATACAGCGGATTGAGTGCTAAATATCTGCAGTAAATGAGTCTATGTGCAGTTGTGAGCCCGATATTGCTGCATAAAAATATATACTCAAGAGTGCAATAGGTGTGGCTCATTAACCCTGTGATACCTGTCACTACCTGCAGCTGTGAGTCCGATATTGCTGCATAAATATATACTCAAGAGTGCAATAGGTGTGGCTCATCAACTCTGTGATACCTGTCACTATAATCTATCACTATAACTTACCTACTCTCATTAAGGGACTCTCATTGCGACCTGCCAGTGAGTGACCTCCTGCACTGGTTTTCCAACAGGGGCGATCCAAGGGCTAGGCCCCAAAAGCAGATCCCGGTATCTTTCTTCAATTGCCCCGTCAATTAGTGGCCCCTCAACCTGTACACCGCTTAACCCGTTCACTGCCAGTTGGCACACGGGCAAGCAAGGAACAGGTGGGACCCTAAGGGAGCATACTATCCTCACTATTCTTCCTCGCTATATAGCACCTAATTAACTACGCAGTACATGCAATATCTAACCTAAGATTAATGGGGTTCTCTGTCAGTGGTCTAAACCACCAAATATTAACATCATCGCCATTGTTTTAAGAGTTTTTTAGTAACCTTTTTTTGTACTCTTTTTTTTGCAATTTTCACGCAAACCTTCTTTGGTGCACATAGCACATGTATCACTGAGCATATTTAAAATATATAAAAAAAATCAGAAAAACTCAGCACAAACGGTCAACTGCCCCTGTGGTTCTATGAAACACAGTACATGGATAAATTGACCAATTAACAGCTGATACAAATATTCATTTTGATTTTCATTCTTATTTTTACTACTGTGCATATAGTGGCAGTACATGGCCAGAGTGTTATGACATATATATACCAGGAGTCATTAGGCAAACTTGGGCCAATAAACCCAGGTATGCGCGAATCCACCACATGGTCAAATTAATCTCTTAATACTACACACTATATACATCTAGTTTCCTCTCTCCTATGTCCAACCTAGTGTCCCCCCACAGATCTATCAGTCTAGGGCCTCACCCAAAATTGCTGTCCGGCCATTTGAAGTACCCCCCCCATCCATCTTATCAGTATACGCATAATTAATCTTTTTTATCAACATTAAAAGCAGTGCCCCCAAAAAAAGAGTTATCTTTTTTCTTCCACACAAAATTTATGGTCACCCATAACTCCGGGGAGCACCACCAGCATAGAAATGAATTAGGTATTTATACCTGTATTTAAATAATAGCTGGCATTAAAATCATACAATAACATCAGTCAGTGCAAGCCAAACCCCCTTTTTCCCCCCAGAAAGTTCAATAAATTCTATGCAGACGGACCACAATAAAATGGCCGCTCCCATACCGCAGACAGTTTCAGAGAACAGTCTGCTTTATGGGGCGGCCATTTTATCGTGGTCCGTCTCCATAGCATTGATTGAAGCCAGGAGGGGAGCCGGGACGCTCGGACAGGTAAGCATGCGGGGGATGGGGGGCGGGGGATTACTATAGCACCGCAGCCCCCCCCCCCCATATGCACAGCCCCCCCCCCGCGACCGCGGGGGCTGCAGTGCTATAGTTACACCACTGATTGTCAGGAAGTGGGGAATGAAAACCAACTACCTCTACACATGCGCAGATGGACTGCTGGTGCTGAAATCCACATAAAGATGGCATTACCCGCTGCAGCCAAGCTGTGCGATGCATCGCGTTCTTCTGCCGCTTGGTACAAATGGGATATGTAGGCAAATTCCAGAAATAAGAAACTCCTCCTTATCTGGAAGGCCTGGATCCAGGTCCCCCTCTGCCTTCCCAGAAACACGCCGTGCTGCATGTGACATGCCAATGAGCCATGTGCACCCTGTGCTCGTTGTGTGCGCGGCCTGTGCTGTGATTGGGCTGAGCCAGGAGGAGATGTGTCCTCAGTGAATGAGCTCTCTGTGTTCCAGGCTCTGAGTGACACCACTCGGATGATGGATGAGGGGGGGCAGCTGCTGTGGAGGCCTGCTGGGATATTAACCCCTGGCAGGAGAACATTGCCAGGCACACACACGATGCTTTGATTCTGCAGATTACTATTACGTTGTATTTATAAGGTGCCACATGTGGTTGACAGCGCCGTACATTATAGGAGAGACGAGGGGTTCTGACATCAGCCAGGTATACAGTATATTCTGTGGGAAACTAAGGCAGCGGAATGTGCATCTCGGTGTATTATCACCTCCATCAGTAACTACAGGGGGATGAGCAGGACAGCGCCACCAGGAGAACACTCAGTGCTGTCCTGCTCATCAGTAACTACAGGGGGATGAGCAGGACAGCACCACCAGGAGAACACTCAGTGCATCTCAGTGTATAACCACCTCTATCAGTAACTACAGGTGGATGAGCAGGACAGCGCCACCTGGAGGACACTCAGTGCATCTCAGTGTATAACCACCTCTATCAGTAACTACAGGTGGATGAGCAGAACAGCGCCACCTGGAGGACACTCTGTGCATCTCATTGTATTACCACCTCTACCAGTAACTACAGGTCGATGAGTAGAACAGCGCCACCTGGAGGAAACTCTGTGCATCTCATTGTATAACCACCTCTACCAATAACTACAGGCGAATGAGCATTACAGTGCCACCAGGAGCACACTCTGTGCATCTCAGTGTATAACTGCCTCTACCAGTAACCAGTAACTACAGGTGGATGAGCAGAACAGCACCACCAGGAGAACACTCAGTGCATCTCAGTGTATAACCACCTCTATCAGTAACTACAGGTGAATGAGCAGAACAGCGCCACCTGGGGGACACTCTGTGCATCTCATTGTATTACCACCTCTACCAGTAACTACAGGTGGATGAGCAGAACAGCGCCACCTGGAGGAAACTCTGTGCATGTCAGTGTATTACCACCTCTACCAGTAACTACAGGTGGATGAGCAGAACAGCGCCACCAGGAGGACACTCCGTGCATCTCATTGTATAACCACCTCTACCAGTAACTACAGGTGGATGAGTATAACAGCGCCACCAGGAGGAAACTCCATGCATCTCATTGTATAACCACCTCTACCAGAAACTACAGGCGGATGAGCAGAACAGCGCCACCAGGTGGACACTTTCCATCTGCTGTCACATCGGGCCGAATTAAACTTTGCACGCAGTGCCGACGTTTTGGCAACAGAGCGATTTATCAGCAGACTACGCATGTCCCGTGATCGCACTGGTAAATTGGCGACCATGACCTCACTGACTGAGCAGAGTGATTGAGGGGAAGAGAACGTTTGGGGAATTTAAGGTGGGGCTGGTGCGTCATGGCCGTATTTGCTGCGTATGATAACTTCAGATGCGATCATGTACATAGGAAAACATGTTGTCAGTGCTCCGGGCTGCGGTTCAGGGCTTGCCAAGCAGCGAACGACCGCTGCTTAGCAAGCCAAGCTGAATCCGCTCCAATATAGGGAAAGCATTACATAGACAGCTGTGGATGTTTTTAGCTCTCATCGCGGTTCTGTCATTTATAGTTAAATCTAATGGTAAATAATGTCCTGGTTATGGGAAGTTATACTCCTACATGGATATCAGCGCATGGTTCCGGTATTTGCATGAAGAAGACAAATATATAATAACCCCATTAGCATCGGTAACATTGCTGATGTCACATGTACCCACGTGAATGGGCTGCACAGTACTCCTGAGGCTGCCATGACATGGGGATTATATGGAGGCCTGTAGTTCCCCCTCATCCTGGCAGTGCTGTACGGTCATCTGCTGAGTCTGCTGAGTCCATCCTTTTATATTTATATATATATATATATATATATATATATATATATATAATATTCCAAACGGACAAAGGCACTCAGAGGCTTGATGCATCAAGCGTCTGAGTGCCTTTGTCCGTTTGGAATATTGTACATGGATGTCTGTGTGTCCACACAGACCATCGACTTATGGCAACAGAGCAAGCCACATGAAAACGCAGCTCACGTCAGTCCTGAGTGACAGGTCCTTCTCTTGGTATATATATATATATAGTCCAAAGAGCAGTCGCACCCGCTGACTTGTGTAGACAGACCGTGCCAGGTCACAATTGGATAGGAAGAAAGTCCTGACAAAATGCTCCAGAGCACGCAGAACAACCGGCACCAGTCAAAGGATAAGATTTTCAAAGTGATATCATTTAATGAATAATAAATCCAGGCTCAGTACAGTGAGTTAATCATGAACACCCATCAGGCAGATACAAAAGGCAATACTTTACACGTCTCCTCGACGGCCGTTTCGGCGCACACAGCGCCTTCATCAAGAGGGGTCATCAAGACACTGAGCCAGAGACCTAGAATTTAAAAGGTGTACAGAGCCATACTCACCTGCGCAGCGTCAGCTCAATCACAGGGATCCGGCGCTCACATTCTCACACCCACACGCGCGTCACCGCAGTCAGCACCTGCCGCACGTATGGACAGGAAGTCCAAACGGCGGTGTGGAACTAAAGTGCAGCGTCCGCCGCAGGGGGGAAGACAATGTGGTTCCTAGTCCCAGGAAATGAGCCGGGTCGCAGGTTGTTGCTATGGAGAACTGACGCCAGTATATCTATAGCATGTAGGCAGCGGCGTGCCACAGTAAACACAGGAAATATATGTACATAAAAAATAGTGGGCAAGAAAAATATGCAAAAAAGTGGCAGAACGATAAATCAATTATTAGATGACATAAAACACACTAAATAGAATATTTTGAGGACATCGGAAGTGGTAAACACTATTAATACAGAATATTATTATTTAATAAAGGGAGAAAAAGAAAACTCTTCATTTAAGCCAACCGGACTCATAGAGTTGAGCTCATAGATCCAGTAGCATTCTTTTTTCATAAGAATGCCATGTCTGTCACCACCTCGCCTCAACGGTGGCACGTGTTCGACGGGCATATCACTTTGAAAATCTTATCCTTTGACTGGTGCCGGTTGTTCTGCGTGCTCTGGAGCATTTTGTCAGGACTTTCTTCCTATCCAATTGTGACCTGGCACGGTCTGTCTACACAAGTCAGCGGGTGCGACTGCTCTTTGGACTATACATGGTTCTCTTGAACGTTTCATTTGCACCGCCGTTATCATCTATGTGGTTGTACACCACCGCACACGGACATATACCAGTGTCTGTATATTTTGTGTTTAGTGTTGTATGGATCTATGAGCTCAACTCTATGAGTCCGGTTGGCTTAAATGAAGAGTTTTCTTTTTCTCCCTTTATTAAATAATAATATTCTGTATTAATAGTGTTTACCACTTCCGATGTCCTCAAAATATTCTATTTAGTGTGTTTTATGTCATCTAATAATTGATTTATCGTTCTGCCACTTTTTTGCATATTTTTCTTGCCCACTATTTTTTATGTACATATATTTCCTGTGTTTACTGTGGCACGCCGCTGCCTACATGCTATAGATATACTGGCGTCAGTTCTCCATAGCAACAACCTGCGACCCGGCTCATTTCCTGGGACTAGGAACCACATTGTCTTCCCCCCTGCGGCGGACGCTGCACTTTAGTTCCACACCGCCGTTTGGACTTCCTGTCCATACGTGCGGCAGGTGCTGACTGCGGTGACGCGCGTGTGGGTGTGAGAATGTGAGCGCCGGATCCCTGTGATTGAGCTGACGCTGCGCAGGTGAGTATGGCTCTGTACACCTTTTAAATTCTAGGTCTCTGGCTCAGTGTCTTGATGACCCCTCTTGATGAAGGCGCTGTGTGCGCCGAAACGGCCGTCGAGGAGACGTGTAAAGTATTGCCTTTTGTATCTGCCTGATGGGTGTTCATGATTAACTCACTGTACTGAGCCTGGATTTATTATTCATTAAATGATATCACTTTGAAAATCTTATCCTTTGACTGGTGCCGGTTGTTCTGCGTGCTCTGGAGCATTTTGTCAGGACTTTCTTCCTATCCAATTGTGACCTGGCACGGTCTGTCTACACAAGTCAGCGGGTGCGACTGCTCTTTGGACTATACATGGTTCTCTTGAACGTTTCATTTGCACCGCCGTTATCATCTATGTGGTTGTACACCACCGCACACGGACATATACCAGTGTCTGTATATTTTGTGTTTAGTGTTGTATGTTTTGTGGTGACTGTGTCACATTCTGTTGCAATGGATTTTGATGCTAACGATCTAACTGGCACAAAGAGGTTCCTGGATAAGGATGTGAATAAAATCCTCTTTTCAGATACTAAAGAGCTGGCTTTTGATGTGGATAGCCCCCTTGAAGTACATACTGACTTACTCAGACTCCGTAAGAGGTTGGTGGAACTAGAACTCCACGGGTTAACCCTGTCACAGTACCACAGGGAAGGCTATATACCTAGGGGGTTCCGCATCAAGAACCAGCCCACCATAGGCCGCACCAATAAGGATTTTTGTAAAAACTGGTGTGCCATCCTTAACCAATGCAGTTTTGATTTAATTGTATTGGTGGTACAGCAGGTGAATTGTGACATAGATATTGTGAAGCGTGAGATTGTGATTTGTGAAAAGGAGGGCACTGCAATTTTAAAAGCTGACACCTCCACTGATTGGTTGACCAAACTGGAAGACACAGTAGCTGCATTTAAGTCTGAGCTATTAGCCTTTAAAAAAGGCAAATATAAAAAAGTAAAAGATGATTATAGAGAGCTACGTGTTTATCCCTGGTTAACAGGACAAAATGCCAGACGTCCGTGGCGTGAACAATACACTGCCAGTAGGAAACGCAGAGAGGTTAACTTTACTGATCTCGAGTCGCAAACGTCACACAGCGACTCGGACCATTCTAGTAAAGGTGTTTTTTTAGGCAATCGAGCGAGCAATCGCAACAAAGAAAAAAGAGGCCCGCGAGATGCAGGAGAGGGGGCGTCAGGCACAAATACTCAAAAAGGAAGGGGAAGGAGGGGGGATCAGAAATAATGGTGTTTAACCTCTCAGCCCATGTCTTGTCTGAGATGGAAATGTCTGTATTGAATATGGGTTTAACTTTTGTGCAAACCCATAAGCAGAGACCTTTTGAATGCGAGACAGAACTCTTTCGCTTCCACAGACAGTTACGGCTCAAAGATTTTTTCCTCAGGCAACCACAGGCTGCCAACGCCAATCCATCTCCTTTTCGAGTCAAAAGTGACTTTGACCCCCCCTCTCCAAATGCATCCATCGATACTTTTATGCGCCTTGTTAAACGGGATGCTCTACCAGTGGTTAAAAAACCAGGTAGATACTACTCCAACATCTCTTAAGGTGAAAGACTGGCCATTAAATCCCTGCGAGACAACTCTAATATCATCATTCGCCCCGCCGACAAAGGCGGGGGCGTAGTTGTTCTCGACAGGGATTATTACATTAATGAAATCAAAGGTCAGTTGAGTGATGCCAGTTGTTACTTAAAACTCACATATGATCCCACTCAGAAATACAAGAAGGAGTTTGATGCTCTTATTCAAATGGGATTGAGTAACAACTGGATCGATGAGTCAACTAGTGAGTTTCTCAGTCAAAAATTTCCTGTGACTCCCTTGCTCTATTGCCTTCCAAAGGTACATAAATCTTTGGTCTCCCCACCTGGGAGGCCAATTATTTTCTCCATGGGGTCAATCAGCCAGCCGGTGTCCCAATACATAGATTTTTTTCTACAGCCGGTAGTACAGGCTAGCCCATTTTTTTACGTGACACCACAGACTTTCTAAATAAACTTGGACAGTTTGGTCAACCTCCAGAAGGGTGTTTGCTGGTGACCCTTGACGTCACCAGCCTTTACACAAATATTGAGCATGATGAGGGCATCGGAGCGGTCCGTGAGTGTATCAGTGCCAGTCCATTTTATACAGGTCCACCAGTTGATTTTTTACTTACTTTACTCGAATTGGTTCTTAACAAAAATTATTTTTTGTTTGATAATGGGTTTTTTTTGCAACGCCGCGGCACAGCGATGGGGTCAAACATGGCCCCATCGTATGCCAATCTTTTTATGTTTCAATATGAAAAACGGTATTTGCATTCCCATCCCATTTTTTCCAAATTTATCAGCTGTTACGTTCGCTACATTGATGATTTGTTTTTTGTTTGGACTGGCACTGAGAAACTCCTTAATGATTTTGTATTTTTTTTTTAATTCTATCCCAGGGAAAATTCGGTTTACTTCCAGCTTTAGTCCCACATCGTTACATTTTCTTGATGTTCTAATTTCTATTAAGAATGGGACTTTCGCTACTTCACTCTTCAAAAAGCCAACCGATAAAAATACTCTTTTACTTGCATCCAGTTTCCATCCCCAGCCGCTTAAGCGCGGTTTACCGTTTTCTCAGTTATTGAGAGCAGTACGCATCACGTCTGACAGAGCAGCACTTGACGATGTCCTGACTGATATGTGTAAGCAATTCACTGATCGCCAATACGACCACAGAGAAGTGGACGAGGCAAAATCCAGATGTCTGAGTTTATCCAGGTCCGATCTGCTGGTTCCTAAAGCTAAGGAAGAAAAAGAACAGAGGCTGCATTTTGTGACCACCTATTCTACAGCGTCTAAGGCCATAAAAGAAGCCTTTTTGCAGCATTGGCACATTTTGCGCACAGACCCAATTATGGGGAAGGTATGTCAAAGCCCTCCTATGTTCTGCTTCAAAAGAAGCCAAAACCTGAAACAACAGTTGACCTATTCGGACATTAGCCCCAAAGTCGATCAAAGAAGTTGGCTATCCAGGCCAGTTGGTTCGCAGAAGTGTACTGGATGTGTCAACTGCCGACACATAATTAAAACCAATGTTTTTACACACCCATTATCAGGCAACAGATACAATCTAAGGCATGCTATGGACTGTGACACAAAGTACGTTGTGTACCTTATTCAGTGCCCGTGCAACAAATTGTACGTCGGCAAAACAATGAGAATGTTAAAGGAGAGAATTGGAGTACACAGGTCCTCAATTAAGAAAGCTTATCTGAAGATTGATGCAAGCACCCCTCCGGTAGCCAGGCATTTTGTCGAAATGGGACACTCTATCAATGATTTCGCGTTCATGCCCATCGAACACGTGCCACCGTTGAGGCGAGGTGGTGACAGACATGGCATTCTTATGAAAAAAGAATGCTACTGGATCTATGAGCTCAACTCTATGAGTCCGGTTGGCTTAAATGAAGAGTTTTCTTTTTCTCCCTTTATTAAATAATAATATTCTGTATTAATAGTGTTTACCACTTCCGATGTCCTCAAAATATTCTATTTAGTGTGTTTTATGTCATCTAATAATTGATTTATCGTTCTGCCACTTTTTTGCATATTTTTCTTGCCCACTATTTTTTATGTACATATATTTCCTGTGTTTACTGTGGCACGCCGCTGCCTACATGCTATAGATATACTGGCGTCAGTTCTCCATAGCAACAACCTGCGACCCGGCTCATTTCCTGGGACTAGGAACCACATTGTCTTCCCCCCTGCGGCGGACGCTGCACTTTAGTTCCACACCGCCGTTTGGACTTCCTGTCCATACGTGCGGCAGGTGCTGACTGCGGTGACGCGCGTGTGGGTGTGAGAATGTGAGCGCCGGATCCCTGTGATTGAGCTGACGCTGCGCAGGTGAGTATGGCTCTGTACACCTTTTAAATTCTAGGTCTCTGGCTCAGTGTCTTGATGACCCCTCTTGATGAAGGCGCTGTGTGCGCCGAAACGGCCGTCGAGGAGACGTGTAAAGTATTGCCTTTTGTATCTGCCTGATGGGTGTTCATGATTAACTCACTGTACTGAGCCTGGATTTATTATTCATTAAATGATATCACTTTGAAAATCTTATCCTTTGACTGGTGCCGGTTGTTCTGCGTGCTCTGGAGCATTTTGTCAGGACTTTCTTCCTATATATATATATATATACAACGAAATGGAAGTGGCACTCCAAAGGTTTCAAATCACGAGTTTAATAAGCAATCACAGCAACGTTTCAATGCCAGCTAGGGCATTATCTTCAAGGCTAACAGCTACAATACATAGACATACCTTATATACATGAAAAGGACTCCGCTTTGCCGCGAACGGGACCACGCACCCGAGCGGCGGCGCAGGAGAGGTGACGTCATTCCGCCGGCGCCTCGCCTAGCGTCAGCGGGGAGCGTCACTAAGCAACCCTGTAAACAAAAACAAAAAGAAAAAAACACATTTAAAATTACATAGAACGCAATCAAAACATAGCAAAAATCAACATAGCATGGGCACAAACGTACATATGTCTAGGTCCGCCCAAATAGGTAGCAATCTATGGTGAAAAAGTGATGCCAACGTGGCCACAGTTATACCAAAATAATAACCACGAACAAACAACGGGCATCTAAGCAAGAGGGCATAACTACCATACTTGCTGAGTAGCCAAATCTATATGGCTAAGACGGGGCAGAACAAAAGGGTGCAAAGAGAATAACACAAGAAAAATACGCATGAATGGGAAATATTAGGTGGACAGTATGCTTATTCCCGAATGTTCATTAAGACCATTTGGGGTCACGGTGCCCAACCTGAGTATCCACCTGGCCTCACATTTAAGTAGGCTCTGCGCCCTATTACCACCCCTCAATGACCCAGGCACATGATCGATCATGCGATATTTAAGTTGGGACATAGTGTGGGAAGTGGTGGACCAATGGCGGGCTACAGGTTGTTCACTTTTTTTAGTTAACAAGGCATTTTTGATAGCTGACCTGTGGGCTGTCATACGCTCCTTAAAGGTGCGCTCGGTTTTACCGACATATGACAGCCCACAGGGACAGACAATCTGATACACAACGAAACGGGTGTTGCATGTAAGGGTATGATTGATATACATGGTTTTCCCAGTCTGAGGGTGTGGAAAAGTGTTACCTGTAATTAAGAACCGACAGGTAATGCATGTGCAGCGGATGTTGCCTTTGTGAGCAATTTTTATGCTAGGGCCAATGAGGATATTAGTTTTCACCAATGTATCTTTAAGATTTCTAGGTCTTTTGTAACATGCCATGAGGTCAGTAGATTGTAGGCCCAAGTCAGGGTCAGATTTGACCATGTGCCATAGCTTTTTGGAGGTGGAATTAATCGTAGGGCTACTAGTGTTGAAAGTAGTTACCCAGGGCATACGGTTACCCAATTCTTTTGCTGTTATTTTGGGCATCAATAAATCTTTTCTGTCAAGGGCGTCAACTTTTTTACGGGCTGCTTCTAAGACCAAAGTGGGGTATCCCCTATCTTGAAATTTACCGATCATTTTATCCATCTGTTCATTAGCTATACTTGGGTTGGAATTAATGCGCTTAGTCCGCAGTAATTGGGAGTAAGGTAACCCCTGAACCGAGGCTTTAGGGTGACAACTTGAGTAATGAAGAAGGTTGTTTCTGTCGGTAATTTTAGAAAAGAGGCTGGTGGATATCTGGCCAGCATCGCATCTTATCTCAACATCTAAGAAAGTAACACATTCCCTGCTATGCATAAATGTGAATTTAACAGGGCTAAGTGTCGAGTTATGAAGTTCGATGTGCCTGATGAAGTCCTCTGGGGGGCCCCTCCAAAAAATCAGCAGATCATCTATATAGCGGGTATAGAATGTAATTCTCCCCGCTATATGATGATCACTAAAAAACACTTTTTCCTCTACATCAAACATGAATATGTTTGCATATGAGGGAGCTACCGCCGCCCCCATAGCACATCCGGTTAGTTGGAGGAAAAATGATCCATTGTAGATGAAAAAGTTTTTAGTCAAAATGAGCTCAAGGAGCTGTAAAACTAAATCCACACTAGGGCCACTATACATAGGGTGGTTAGTTATGTAGTCCCTAACCGCGGCCATCCCCACATCGTGGGGAATGACCGTGTAGAGACTACACACATCCACCGTAAAAAGACTGATATCACCATCTATGAACCCAAGAGATTGTAGTTTGCAAAGAAGGGACGTGGTATCTAACAAATACCTGGGGTGGGCACGTATACAGGGCTGCAACACACTATCCACAAGAATGGAAGAGGGCTGGAACAGGGATTCCCGGGCTGCGATAATGGGGCGGCCGGGGGGGTCCACTAGTGTCTTGTGTATTTTAGGGGTAGTGTACATAAGTGGTACCAATGGATAGGCAGGGATTAAAGCATCTTTCACCTGCTGGGTAATTATTTTCTTGTCAACTGCTAACTGAAGGACTGCAATTAACTCTGTTTTAAAGGTACTAGACGGGTCAGACGCCAATTTTTTATAGGTAAGTTTATCATTAAGGTGCTCCATGACCTGCGCGTGGTATTTGTCACGGTCTTGCAGGACAAGGGCACCCCCCTTGTCTGCTGGACGGAAGATCAATTTGTCATTTTTGGACAAGTCCTGCAATGCTGACCGTTCGGCTTTGGAGAGGTTGTCCCTGGTGGGTATCTTCTTGGGGATTTCAACTTTAATTTCATTGTTCAGCAACCACATATATGTTCTGATGGTGGGGTTAAAGGACTGGGGATCGAAATTAGACTTAGGTAGAATCTTCTTCAGTTGGGGGGGTATAGTACCCCAACCACTATGTTCGACCTGTGCACATGATGTCACGTCCCTAGGCTTGGAGAAATAGTCCTTCAGTCTTAGTTGGCGTGCAAGGCGGTGCTGCTCAATATGCCAGGTGTCCTTATCAAAATGTGAGGTAGGGGCGAATGAGAGACCTCTAGATAAGAGGCTCGATTCAGCTGGGGTAAGGGGGTAGGAGGACAGGTTTATAACTAGTTCCTGCCCCTCCCTGCTGGTGGTTTTCTTCCAGCGTTTTTTCCTTTCGGCCTGGCCCCCTCTGCGGGTATATGGGCGCCACCTCCTTGAGGGCTGCGCCGATTGCGAACCCCTAAAGGGTGAGGCAGGCTGACTGATGAAGGTTCCCCCCCTACACATTCTCCTTCACTGTTTGACGAATTAAATTCAGTAGAGGACCCCTGGTACCTCTCTTGTCCACGCTTGTACCTTCGGAAAAATGTTTTTTTAGGCCCACTTGCTTGTTGTGGGGCTGTCCACTGATAAACCAGATTTAGTTCATAGTCTGTGTCGACTTTGATTTTCTTTTCCCTCTTAAATTTAATCAGATTCCTTTTGTAAGCTTGCAATTGCTCATTCAGCTTTGCATACCAGTCGGTAGTGGTGTCTTCACTCAAGCTAGTTTTATGGCTAGCTTCAAAATCAATGATTTTATTTTTGGCCAACTTGACTTCTTGTGTGGAATATTCAATAATTAGAAGCATCAAGTCGTATGAACATTTGTTCATAATGGAAACCCACTTCCTACAGAAAGTAGGGTCATGCTTGCCAATTGTAGGGCCATTTTTCATACGAAGACCCCTAGGGATTTTTTTGGCCCTATAGTACTCACTGAGGGACAGGCCGTGATAATAGTAGTCTATCTTGCGTTTCTTTAGCTTTAACAGATCCCTGTAAAGCTCTTCCAGAGACGCAGCCTCTGATAAATCATCCAGTAAGCTGCTATATCGGATGGCCTCAGCGTCCTCAGGAGTGTAGCTATGAGCCGACCCCACTGGGTATATAGTAGGACAATAGCCCACCGCCGACTGTTCTGATGCCGCCTGTGACATGCTATGTTGACACTGTCTGTGTCGACCAGGACCCAAACGGTCCACAAGTGGTTAAAAGTGAGCGGGGAGCACTCACAACGCCAACCCGTTATCCACGGGTGGCAAACGCAGTCCTTATCAGTGACACAAAGTCTTAGTTCTGGGGGTGCCTGGACAGGGGGATACAGATGCGAGTCCGTTTTCCTCCAATAATACAAACACAGCGGGGTCCGGCACAGCCTCCTGTGGTGTGCGTGCTTGGGTGCCTCCAGCAAGGGGGTAGATACAACGAAATGGAAGTGGCACTCCAAAGGCTTCAAATCACGAGTTTAATAAGCAATCACAGCAACGTTTCAATGCCAGCTAGGGCATTATCTTCAAGGCTAACAGCTACAATACATAGACATACCTTATATACATGAAAAGGACTCCGCTTTGCCGCGAACGGGACCACGCACCCGAGCGGCGGCGCAGGAGAGGTGACGTCATTCCGCCGGCGCCTCGCCTAGCGTCAGCGGGGAGCGTCACTAAGCAACCCTGTAAACAAAAACAAAAAGAAAAAAACACATTTAAAATTACATAGAACGCAATCAAAACATAGCAAAAATCAACATAGCATGGGCACAAACGTACATATGTCTAGGTCCGCCCAAATAGGTAGCAATCTATGGTGAAAAAGTGATGCCAACGTGGCCACAGTTATACCAAAATAATAACCACGAACAAACAACGGGCATCTAAGCAAGAGGGCATAACTACCATACTTGCTGAGTAGCCAAATCTATATGGCTAAGACGGGGCAGAACAAAAGGGTGCAAAGAGAATAACACAAGAAAAATACGCATGAATGGGAAATATTAGGTGGACAGTATGCTTATTCCCGAATGTTCATTAAGACCATTTGGGGTCACGGTGCCCAACCTGAGTATCCACCTGGCCTCACATTTAAGTAGGCTCTGCGCCCTATTACCACCCCTCAATGACCCAGGCACATGATCGATCATGCGAAGACACCACTACCGACTGGTATGCAAAGCTGAATGAGCAATTGCAAGCTTACAAAAGGAATCTGATTAAATTTAAGAGGGAAAAGAAAATCAAAGTCGACACAGACTATGAACTAAATCTGGTTTATCAGTGGACAGCCCCACAACAAGCAAGTGGGCCTAAAAAAACATTTTTCCGAAGGTACAAGCGTGGACAAGAGAGGTACCAGGGGTCCTCTACTGAATTTAATTCGTCAAACAGTGAAGGAGAATGTGTAGGGGGGGAACCTTCATCAGTCAGCCTGCCTCACCCTTTAGGGGTTCGCAATCGGCGCAGCCCTCAAGGAGGTGGCGCCCATATACCCGCAGAGGGGGCCAGGCCGAAAGGAAAAAACGCTGGAAGAAAACCACCAGCAGGGAGGGGCAGGAACTAGTTATAAACCTGTCCTCCTACCCCCTTACCCCAGCTGAATCGTCGAGGTCTCTCATTCGCCCCTACCTCACATTTTGATAAGGACACCTGGCATATTGAGCAGCACCGCCTTGCACGCCAACTAAGACTGAAGGACTATTTCTCCAAGCCTAGGGACGTGACATCATGTGCACAGGTCGAACATAGTGGTTGGGGTACTATACCCCCCCAACTGAAGAAGATTCTACCTAAGTCTAATTTCGATCCCCAGTCCTTTAACCCCACCATCAGAACATATATGCGGTTGCTGAACAATGAAATTAAAGTTGAAATCCCCAAGAAGATACCCACCAGGGACAACCTCTCCAAAGCCGAACGGTCAGCATTGCAGGACTTGTCCAAAAATGACAAATTGATCTTCCGTCCAGCAGACAAGGGGGGTGCCCTTGTCCTGCAAGACCGTGACAAATACCACGCGCAGGTCATGGAGCACCTTAATGATGAACTTACCTATAAAAAATTGGCGTCTGACCCGTCTAGTACCTTTAAAACAGAGTTAATTGCAGTCCTTCAGTTAGCAGTTGACAAGAAAATAATTACCCAGCAGGTGAAAGATGCTTTAATCCCTGCCTATCCATTGGTACCACTTATGTACACTACCCCTAAAATACACAAGACACTAGTGGACCCCCCTGGCCGCCCCATTATCGCAGCCCGGGAATCCCTGTTCCAGCCCTCTTCCATTCTTGTGGATAGTGTGTTGCAGCCCTGTATACGTGCCCACCCCAGGTATTTGTTAGATACCACGTCCCTTCTTTGCAAACTACAATCTCTTGGGTCCATAGATGGTGATATCAGTCTTTTTACGGTGGATGTGTGTAGTCTCTACACGGTCATTCCCCACGATGTGGGGATGGCCGCGGTTAGGGACTACATAACTAACCACCCTATGTATAGTGGCCCTAGTGTGGATTTAGTTTTACAGCTCCTTGAGCTCATTTTGACTAAAAACTTTTTCATCTACAATGGATCATTTTTCCTCCAACTAACCGGATGTGCTATGGGGGCGGCGGTAGCTCCCTCATATGCAAACATATTCATGTTTGATGTAGAGGAAAAAGTGTTTTTTAGTGATCATCATATAGCGGGGAGAATTACATTCTATACCCGCTATATAGATGATCTGCTGATTTTTTGGAGGGGCCCCCCAGAGGACCTCATCAGGCACATCGAACTTCATAACTCGACACTTAGCCCTGTTAAATTCACATTTATGCATAGCAGGGAATGTGTTACTTTCTTAGATGTTGAGATAAGATGCGATGCTGGCCAGATATCCACCAGCCTCTTTTCTAAAATTACCGACAGAAACAACCTTCTTCATTACTCAAGTTGTCACCCTAAAGCCTCGGTTCAGGGGTTACCTTACTCCCAATTACTGCGGACTAAGCGCATTAATTCCAACCCAAGTATAGCTAATGAACAGATGGATAAAATGATCGGTAAATTTCAAGATAGGGGATACCCCTCTTTGGTCTTAGAAGCAGCCCGTAAAAAAGTTGACGCCCTTGACAGAAAAGATTTATTGATGCCCAAAATAACAGCAAAAGAATTGGGTAACCGTATGCCCTGGGTAACTACTTTCAACACTAGTAGCCCTACGATTAATTCCACCTCCAAAAAGCTATGGCACATGGTCAAATCTGACCCTGACTTGGGCCTACAATCTACTGACCTCATGGCATGTTACAAAAGACCTAGAAATCTTAAAGATACATTGGTGAAAACTAATATCCTCATTGGCCCTAGCATAAAAATTGCTCACAAAGGCAACATCCGCTGCACATGCATTACCTGTCGGTTCTTAATTACAGGTAACACTTTTCCACACCCTCAGACTGGGAAAACCATGTATATCAATCATACCCTTACATGCAACACCCGTTTCGTTGTGTATCAGATTGTCTGTCCCTGTGGGCTGTCATATGTCGGTAAAACCGAGCGCACCTTTAAGGAGCGTATGACAGCCCACAGGTCAGCTATCAAAAATGCCTTGTTAACTAAAAAAAGTGAACAACCTGTAGCCCGCCATTGGTCCACCACTTCCCACACTATGTCCCAACTTAAATATCGCATGATCGATCATGTGCCTGGGTCATTGAGGGGTGGTAATAGGGCGCAGAGCCTACTTTAATGTGAGGCCAGGTGGATACTCAGGTTGGGCACCGTGACCCCAAATGGTCTTAATGAACATTCGGGAATAAGCATACTGTCCACCTAATATTTCCCATTCATGCGTATTTTTCTTGTGTTATTCTCTTTGCACCCTTTTGTTCTGCCCCGTCTTAGCCATATAGATTTGGCTACTCAGCAAGTATGGTAGTTATGCCCTCTTGCTTAGATGCCCGTTGTTTGTTCGTGGTTATTATTTTGGTATAACTGTGGCCACGTTGGCATCACTTTTTCACCATAGATTGCTACCTATTTGGGCGGACCTAGACATATGTACGTTTGTGCCCATGCTATGTTGATTTTTGCTATGTTTTGATTGCGTTCTATGTAATTTTAAATGTGTTTTTTTCTTTTTGTTTTTGTTTACAGGGTTGCTTAGTGACGCTCCCCGCTGACGCTAGGCGAGGCGCCGGCGGAATGACGTCACCTCTCCTGCGCCGCCGCTCGGGTGCGTGGTCCCGTTCGCGGCAAAGCGGAGTCCTTTTCATGTATATAAGGTATGTCTATGTATTGTAGCTGTTAGCCTTGAAGATAATGCCCTAGCTGGCATTGAAACGTTGCTGTGATTGCTTATTAAACTCGTGATTTGAAGCCTTTGGAGTGCCACTTCCATTTCGTTGTATCTACCCCCTTGCTGGAGGCACCCAAGCACGCACACCACAGGAGGCTGTGCCGGACCCCGCTGTGTTTATATATATATATATATATATATATATATATATATATATATAATCCACCGGTGTGTATGGTTGTGTTATGCTGTTCAGCCATACAGATCTCAGAATCTCTTAGATTATATGCCTGCAGGGGGCGCTGTTACTTCCCTTTTGCTCACTTCACCCTAGACAACAAAGGGATAACACCATTAATAACATTGCTATAGCCGGTAGTAAATCTGCCGGCTTCTGATGGCAAAATCGCTCTCCCCGTACTCACTGTTACATGTACACTGGTGTGGGAGAGGAGCTGGGTTTCGTATAGTTCACCAGGCGGTAATGATAAGCTACAAATGGGTATTGGTTCAGGGATGCTGGAAGAGCTCTACAACAGTAATTAATTAGGTTTCTCATAGGGGCTAGACAGGATACTTCTGTCTCCCATCTTGGTGTCCATCTTGGGATAGGGCATGAGCCTCCCTGGAGGTAATGAGGTCACTAGGGATCTGGGGACCTATCACAAAATGAAGGATATCTGTGAGGAAGACATCCTTGTTGTATTTAATGCAGGTGGCAGCTGTGAAACTTCTAAGATGCCACTTCCACACTTTCACTTGAGGGGCTTGGGTTTCGGGGGCAGTGTGGGGTTTGGGGGGAGGGGGTGGCAGGTTGAAGTTTTAACTAGGGTGCCGAGAAGCCATAGACCGACCCTGGGTGTGAAAGTGGTACCAGCTCCTGTGACATTACAGGTTTGAGTCTGACAGACCGCACCAGAGAGCATGGCTCTGGGGCTGGCTGGAGCAATGGCAGACTCAAGGGTGGGTGGCAGTGGGCAATTGCCTCTTGAACCGAACCCTTGTAGAATATGATTGGTTACTATTGGCAAAACCTTCACTTGTATATTTTAAAAGGGTGGACCCTTCGTCCAGTATCTGTGACTGGGAGCAATGGGGAAAAGGTAAGTAGATTGGTAGGTGGCCTGCGGGCTGTAGGTGGCTGACTATTAATAAACTGTATTGCACAATATGAAGTGGCCACAGTGCATGGCCACTGCATGGCCCTCCTCCTCACAAGATGTGGCTTTGTTGGGCCCCGCATCCTCCAATGTAGAACCACAAAAAAAGCGGAACACAGAACCCATTTGAAACTGCGCCCATCAAAAGCAGACACTGCACATGAGGCTGCTGCTCTCATTCAGGTGCATTTATAACTGGGATATAAGCTGTTACTGTAGAGTCCTTGTTCTGGGTCAAATAAAATATTCGCTTTACACTCAAATCAGGTCCCCATGAGGCCAAATTAGCATGAAAAATAGCACAATACCATCTCTGTTTTCCAAGTTTGGGGACTCTACAAGAACTGGTCCCCCTTATAACGCTCCTCCGGGGGATCCTTTGCTGTCATAAATTCAGGAAGACAGGATATAATCCCTGTCATGCTGCTACGTGTTCGCAGACAGCCGTGTCCTGCTGGCACCGTGCATCAGTATTATATTTAGAGACATTCCCTTAATTATTTGTCTTTCCCACAGATCCGGTCTAAAATTACAACCCGCTGCTTTATTTGTTGTCTTAGACTTTTTCTCGGGACCAAATTCAACTCTGAATATTTACAAGGAAAACAAAAGCAGATCTCCAGAAGTCACAGAGAGATATTCCCGGGAGCTTCTGTCATTACAGATACTATAAAAAATGTTACATATTTCATGCTCCCGGTATCATAACATGAGGAATAAATTCTAATTTTAGTTTTTGATATTTTGAGCTGGATAAATAAACATTTATTAGATTTGTTTGTTTTCAGCTTCTGGTGAGAGTACAGGAGAGTCTGGGCGTGATTCGGAGATGGGGCTAATAATGGCCGCTGCGTATGTGTGCGATATGCTACCTACACAAGACAGCCTCTCTGGTCCGCTGCTGTCTATGAGGATACAGCATCGGATCATCTGCGGGAATATTGGTCATCTGAGTGACTGGGAAATTCATGTCGCTGAAACCAGTGACGCAGAAGCCAAGTACGGAGCCACTGACTTCAGTATGCCCAGGAAACAAGTCTAATGCCCCCACACATTCAGAGAGGAGGCCTGTGCACAGTCTTCTTCACCAATGATTCCCCAGTGTGCGCACAGTCTGTGCGCAGACCAGGACTCAGCGGCTGTGATAGAATCAGTCTGATCGGGGGCGGAGCTGATGTCACATGACTTCCCCTCATACACCTGACCACGCCTGCATATTATCTGACACTCCCAGACAACAGCCGCCCGCTCCCCATGTAAGGATTCCACAGTGGGCGGTATTCAATGAGAATACCTGCGAGGTGCAGCGAATCCTTTTTAGTATTCGCTGCACATTCGCCACGTTCCGGAGCCTCGCCGGCTCCGGTATTCAACGTGTCAGGGGTTCGCTGCCCCTGACTGGTGAATATGAGCTCCTGCGGCGAATGCCGCAGGGAGCCTGAGGACGGTGGCAGGCAGAGAGATGGAAGTCTCTCTGCCTGCCCCAGAACGTTTGTGGGGGGAGGTGGGCTCCCCGGGTGCCAGGCAGCACAGGCTGCCCCCCGGGGGTGCCAGCAGGGGACCGTATATTCACTATACCCGATCGTAACGATCGGGTGCAGTGAATATATGAATATGTAATGAGCGGCTCGGCTCCGGCGCCCCCTGCTGGCTGCTGTGTAAAAAAAAAAAAATATATATATATATATATATATATTTTTTTTAAATTAAATATATATTCATGTGCTTACAGCACATGAATAAAAATAGCATGCCCCTCTTTAGAATAAAATTCCTGATTTTTTGACACCAAATGTAAAAAACAAAACACTTTATTTTAAAAGTTCACATTCCACTTCTCCATAAAAAGATAGCGATTGCTACTCGGTGAATCATGGCGAAAAAAACCTTCAAATGTATTCGCCATGTGGTCATTGAATAGGGTGATTCACCGTTTTTGTCAAAAATTCGCCAAACAGCACAAATTCGCCATAAAAACATGGCGAATCAGGCTCATTGAATACCGCCCAGTGTGTGCAGTCTGTGCGCAGACCAGGACTTACTCAGCGGTTGTGATAGAATCAGGTTGATCGGGGGCGGAGCTGATGTCACATGACTTCCTCTCATACACCTGGCCATTCCTGCGTATTACCTGACACTCCCATATAACAGCCGCTTACCATGGAATGATTCCCCAGTGTGTGCAGTCTGTGCGTAGCCCAGGTCTTACCCTGATTGGCTGAGCTATGCGTCTCCATGGAGACGCACAAGTCCAAGACGCTATCAGCCTCTATAGCGCTGGGACAGCGCTACAGAAGGTGATAGTTGCGCCGAAGAAAGCCGGCTCACCCCGCTGTCAGTTCGGGGTGAGTCAGCTCTGCAGAAGGGAGACCAGCGCTAGATCTTGGATTGGTAAGTATATTGGTGTAAAAGTGAGGTGTGTGTATGCGTGTGAAATAAAGTTATACCAGGCTTGCCTACCCTCCCGGAATGGCCGGGAGTCACGAAAATTGGGTCCCCCTCCTGGCCCCCCGGGATGGTGGGCAAGTCTCCCGCAATTTTCTCAGAGCCCAGGCAACCCCCTTCCCCGCAACTACAAATGCTGGAATTCACGCTGTACGGGGGAGGGGCGGGACACCGGTGACAGCCCCAGGCTTCAGCCCTGGACAGTTGAAGCCTGGGGGGTCCCCTTTAATGGGGGGGTCCCCACTCCTCCAGGTACCCCGTCCAAGGCTGACCAGCCACCGTGCTCATGGTTCGGCCAGGGGACCTTATATAAAAAGTGTCCCCCGGCTGTGGCATGACACCGCGGGCTGTTGGAGCCCGGTGCTGGTTTCAAAATACGGGGGACCCCCACATCATTTGTCCCCCGTATTTTTGGGACCAGGACCGGTCCAAGAGTCCGGGGCTGGTTATGCTCAGGAGGGAGGACCCCACGCCATTTTAAAACAATAAATAAACACTTTAGCACATTTTTTAACACAGGACCATGCACAGATCTCAATGATTTGTGCAGGGTTCTGGCCAATTCGCAAATGTTTGGCGATTTAAGTAACATTTTCCAAAATTTGCATCTCATTAAATATGTGAATTGTATACTTTTCAATAGGAAAACATCCGGATGCGAGTTCCGGCGCGACTATAAATAGCACTTTCAGAAAGTGCGATTTCACGGCAAAATCGCAGTTTTTGCCGTTTTTCACATTTCATTAAATATGCTAATTCGGGAAAAAGTGCGATTTTGGCCATTTTTGGCAAAAAAAATTGTAAAAAAATCTAATTTTTGTATCCTATTAAATGTCACCCACAATGTCTGAAACTGTTGTTATACCCTCTCCTGCTATTATGCCATTTGCTGCCACAGAGATACCCAAGACCCGACCGTAAGGTTCCGGTATTGCTCGCCAAATGCATTGCCACTCTGTCATTCTCAATTGCCATATAAGGTCTTGTATGAGCAGCGTTGGGGCAGAGAGGGTCAGTAGATTCTGCAGGGGGATGTGGGCAAAGTGGTGGCACTGGGGACCCCTCAGGCTGAGGGGTCCCCAGTGCCAAATCCCTCCGGGGATGAAATGTTTATTTATCAGTGCTAAGAGCATAAAGTGGCTGATTACAGAAATTTGAAGTCATCTTCTTTAGGTGACCTTGTGGCTGCCAGATCCCGGCGTTATGCAACCAGCTGTCCTGTGCTTTTATCTCGCTGGAAATGATTTTCCACTCAGCTGCCTGATACATCCGGACGTCTGAACTCTCAATGAGGGGAATTTCTGCCACTGATTTTCCTGTGCTCTTGAAGGAGTATGTGCCAGAGGCGAACTCCCATTGCACCAGGCACTTGAGGACTAGGGGGCCGACTTTTGCCCCTGTCACCCTCTTCCTGTTATCCACTGGAGTTCCATGTCACAATCCGTATCCCCCTGCCATGCCCTGCCTCTCCCTGTCACCTTCTGTCTCCCCCTGTCACCCTATGCCTCTCACTGTAACCCTCTGCCTCCCCCTGTCACCCTCTGCCTCTCACTGTAACCCTCTGCCTCCCCCTGTCACCCTATGCCTCTCACTGTAACCCTCTGCCTCCCCCTGTCACCCTCTGCCTCTCACTGTAACCCTCTGCCTCCCCCTGTCACACTCTGCCTCTCACTGCAACCCTCTGCCTCCCCCAGCCTCTCCATTTCACCCTCTGCCTCCCCCTGTCACCCTCTGTCTCCCACTGCCTCTCCCTGTCACCCTCTGTCTCCTACTGCCTCTCCCTGTCATCCTCTGCCTCCCCCTGCCTCTCCCTGTCATCCTCTGCCTCTACCGGTAATCCGGTTCCAGACAACCATGGTCCTAGTGAGTTCTGCCTAAAATGTCACCAGAAATGAAAGAATTCACTGAGGTATGAAGGGACTCCTGCCCCAATGATGCCCCTAGTGCAATGTTATGCTGCAGTAACAGTGAGGATGCACTCCTGGAAGTATAAGGTCATAGTTTTGGCAAAAGGTGAACCTTGTGGTCACATGACCTGGTGCAGCCAATAAGGAGCAGGAATAAGAACAGGATATGAGACTGAGGAGTGTAGAGGATTCCTATTGGAGAAAGCAATTCTGGTATGGGAAACACATAGCTGCCAATATTAATATGTACAACTGAACGTTGAAATGTTTTTGCAGTAATGAGAACCCAAGGATTGTATCATGCTACACTGATGGCAGCTCTGTGGTGCATCCTGCATTTCCTCACTGCCTTGTCGTCCGCCTGGCTTGCGCCCTTGGTTAGATCACATGGAAACCCTCCTGGAAATATTTGGATAGAGAGGCACTTGTATCGCCTGCTGTTTTGCAGGGAGGTTGCCATGGAAGCACATCTTTTATCACTTTGTGTTTCCTAACTTATTTTCCTGGCTGAGAGTTTGCTGTGCTAATCGTAGCCCACTCTGAGAGCCTGGGAATAAACAAATCCGTGACTCAGAGTGGAGGCTTCGGGGCCCGGGGTATAATACAAACCCCCTGACCCACGTCACCTGTATTATCTCTCCTGGTGAGAACATGTGTCGTTAGTTACGTCTTCACTGAACCTAGGACACAGTGTTTCCTGCCATGCATGCGTAACTTTTAAGGGCCCAGCGCGTTCAGGTGGGGTTGGAGTTGCTATTGTTGCTGCTTACATAGAAACATCAGCGATAGCGCTACTATGGTAATGCAGGAGAGGAGCGCCACGTCTCCGCCGCAATGCCGGGAAATGCCTCTGTTTTAAGAAATGGAGGCCATTGCTGCCCCCAATCAGCTGACAGTCTGATGCTGATCTGAATTAGGGCCAGTTAGTAGCCCAAAGCCAATATAATTACAATTAAGGGCCCGATCAGCAATTAATTGTGACAATTTTCAGATATGGAGATGATTGCCACAATTAATTTTAGATGTGTGGGCTCCCCCTTTTGGCAATCCCAATCAAAATCGCCAATCGATTGCTTAATCAGGTTTTTAAACATGTTTAATAATCTGGTATTATCTGCAGATCTTTTTTATATGTGTGGGCGTTCCCAATTCGTCTTCTTCATCTATTTACATTATGAACAGCAATCGATTGGGCAATTTCCAGATATGAAGATGCAATCTTTAGATGGAAAAATCTGCCGATCACTGAAATAAATCTGTAATATGTGGGCAAAGTCAGATAGATTGTAAAATCCATTTATCTGGCCAAAAAATCCCTGTATCTGGAAATCCATAAATTGTGATTGCTGATGTATGGGCCCCATAAGGGTGGCACATATTATGGGCGGCAGCCAGCCAGGCAGAGTGGTGACTGACCTCTGGCAGCAGCATCGGATGGCCGAGCTGCGAGTGGCACGCAGCGCCACTTCTGACATGATCCATGCCTACGGCGGCGGCACTTGCCACTCACTGCTGTCCGCCACTGCCCACCCGGCTATGCACATTAATCATATTTGCGGTCTGGAGGCGGGGACAGTAGCTATCCTAAGCCTCTGGGTCCTCCCTTCCTCCGGATTCAAGGGGTGCACACAAATATTGTGCCTAGGGACGGCCTGACTCCTAAATCTGGCCCTGCTGGGGGAGATGTATCAATCCTCCTAAATGGGTGTCTGCAGAGCCGTGTCTGTATGTTCTATTATCCTGATGAGCATTTAAAAAGTATTGACGCTGCCATATGTCTCTGAGAGGCCGTCTCTCACTCCTAGCTAGTTGAGTTTGTTAAAAAAACATGGATGAACCTGAGTGTGCGCTACTGCCTATGGAGGTGCTGGCAAGGCAAATCAGTGTGGTATCTCATTGAGTGTAATGGGAGTGTTTAAATAGGGTTTAAGGGTGACAATATGGTTACAAAGGGGGCAGACTAGATAGTCCGAATAGTTCTGTTCTCCGGTCACATTCTATAGTTTGCCATGTTTCTATGGCGCTGAATGGACCCAGACATTGATCAGCTACTCCCATTACTAAGCCTATTGCCACTTGTCAGTAAGATGCCCCCCTGTGGCTCCCGTATGACAAAAAGCCTATTAATAAAGACAATGGACCAGATGCACTAAGCTTCAAAAGTGATAAAATGGAGAGTGATAAATATCCAGCCAATCAGCTCCTGCCTGACATTTTTCAAACCCAGCCTGTGACATGGCAGTTAGGAGCTGATTGGTTGGCTGTTTATCACTCTCCATTTTATTACTTTTGAAGCTTAGTGCATCTGGCCCAATGCCTGGTTTCATTGTTAGGCCAAATAAAGTATTAACTGGGATAAGAACTGAGACTCTCCTATTCCGCAGGTCTGTGAGTGAAACACTGGAAGATCACGTCAACTGTTTCGACCGCAAAATCCATGCCAGCTCTGGGTCCAAGGACGCAGAGATACTGGAAATAAGACTTATTCCAAGACATCAGGAGATTCATTGAAATTAATATTCTTATTTCCATCCAACTTCTAAATGTTTTTCTTATGCAGCCAGATTACAGAAAACATAACAAATGGAACAATTTATATACCCTGAAACCTTTAATTTCCCTGCGTTATTCTCTTTCAAATACAATGGGGCTGATTCCCAGGTTGCAGATCTTGCGATGGTTTCCTGGTGCTGGAGATTTCTGGGGATATTGCAACCACTGCCTGGTCAGTGGTCTAATTATGCCTGCCCTCATCGAAAATGTCCACTCCAAGTAAGCAGCCTGCAGTGTGCACAGTCACCCAGAGGGTCCAGGATGCTTTACACCAAGGGGTGGCCAAATCGGTCCTCGAGATCGACCAGCAGTCCATGTTTTCCAGACCAACTGTGGATCTGTAGTAGAAATACATGCAACCTGTTTCAAAATGTCACAGTTAGTAATGACTGCACCTGTGCATCAGCTAGGTGGACTGAGAAACGTGACAGTTAGTAATGATTACACCTGTGCACCGGCTAGGTGGTCTGGGAAATTTGACAGTTAGTAATGATTACACCTGTGCACCAGCTAGGTGGTATGGTAAATGTTACAGTTAGTAATGATTACACCTGTGCTCCAGATAGGTGGTATGGGAAATGTTACAGGGCGTTTTTGACCATTTTTAGAAAAAATCCAAATCCAAAGCCTTTCACTGTACTTGTTTCCTAGCACGGCCACACCGATTTGTATCGGGGTGATCGGGTCAGAAAAATCGCGTCGGTTGCATCGCATGCGACCAAATCGCATGCGATGCGACCGACGCGATCGACCCGATTTTTACATTAAATCAAATGTGAATAGGGCCCCATGGACCCTATTTTACATTGGATTCAATGTACAGTAGTTCCCAGACCCCAAATTTTACCCCCTCAACGGCACCCCACGATTGACGCCAACCCGAAGAGTGGCGAGCGCAGCGAGCCCGCGAGGGGTGGCGGTACGCGTCCTCCGACCTTTTCATTCCCCTACTATCCACGTCGGCGTGGAGTTGAGAATATAAAGTGTGGCGAGCGCAGCGAGCCACCGAGCCCGAAGCGTGGCGAGCGCAGCGTGCCCCGCGAGGGGACGCGTATAACTTCACAGGTATACGCATCCCCTTGCGGGGCTCGCTGCGCTCGCCACACTTTATATTCTCAACTCCACGCCGACGTGGATAGTAGGGGTATGAAAAGGTCGGAGGATGCGCACCGCCGCCCCTCGCGGGCTCGCTGCGCTCGCCACGCTTCGGGTTGGCGTCAATCGTGGGGTGACGCACACAATGGGGTTGCTTAACTTTTTAACGATGACGGGGCCATATACAATGTGAAATGGGTCATATTGGCCCATTTCACATTGTTTGCTATGTAAAATGGACTTAATCAAGTCCATCTCATCTTGTGGCATTATAATGGCACAAGACTGACGCGATGCTCCCGATTTCAATGTTAAAAATATTTTAACATTGAAGCCTATGGCAAAATCGCGTCCATCGCGTCGGTCGCGTCGCGGGCCATGTTAATGCACGCGACCGACGTGATGGTCCCGATTTTGCCTTTGTCGGCAAAATGGACCTGATTTCAAAGGAAATCGGGTCCATCGCGTCCATCGTGTACCTTAACTTTAAGGTACACGATGGACAAGATTGTGGCCGTGCTAGGAAACAAGTACCCCTTTCACCGCTATTTAACAAAGCCAAATCCATATCCCGGCGACTATTCCAAATCCAAATATTTGGCCCCGGCACTCATCTCTAGTTAGTAATGACTACACCTGTGCACCAGCTAGGAGGGCTGGGCAATGTGACTGTTATTAATGACTGTATCTGTGCACAGCTAAGTGGTCTGAGAAACATGACAGTTATGATTACACCTGTGCACATTGGCGTAACAATAGCTCCACAGACTCCGCGGAGGCGCTGGAGGCCTGCGGGAGCTATTGCCAGGACTAATACAGAGCATGGAGAGAGATTGGGGGAGAGAGACGGTGGAGTAGGCAGCTGCTGGGTCTCTCACATATTGACACGCACCCGCTCAGTTCGGCTACATCTCCCTGACACCGGAGACAAAGCAATGACCAGTCTGTCACTGCCAGCCCCGGGGGCACCCTGTATAGCCTAGGCTGTACCCAGCAGCACCTGTAGCAGCATTGTGTATGACCCCGGCCGTGGTACCCAGCCCCGTCAGACGCTTGTACCCCATTGAGGGTCATATTGTGTACTCAATATGGGTTATATGTATAATGAGTACCCAGATTAATGCGGGTCAAATACTGGATGACATCCTAATTGAGATTGGCATTTCCTGATACAGTGCGTGTCAAAGATAGGATGTTCCCTATCAAAGACACCCAGACTATCAGTTGCCTCTTCCGGACACAGTTAATGACGTCTCTGCGGTCTAAACACTGGAAGTGACCGAGACGCACTATGATAAATACAATTGGTGCTCGTGAGCGTAACGTCGCACAAAAATTCATATCGCCCTCTGGTTTTAAATGGTCAACAAGTGGAGACGGTTGATTCTTTTAAAGTCTTGGGTGTAACTATGTCTAAAGACCTTCTCTGGAGTACCCACATAAACATTGTTATAAAAAAGGCCCACCAGCGTATGTTTTTTCTAAGGAAACTACGCTCGGCTGGTAAGTGTAGGAGAACCTTGGTGAACTTCTACATGTGTCATCGAGAGTGTTCTTACCTATGGTGTTGTGGCGTGGTTCGGCCCCTGCTCTGCTGCTGATCGCAAATCCCTTCAGAGGGTAGTATCAGTAGCAAGCAAAATAATCGGAGTTGCCTTACCAAGCATACAACACATATTTGAAAAGCGGCTTCTCTCAAAGACAAAAAGCATCTTGAGGGACCCTTCTCATCCGAGTGGCGATTTGTTTTCTTTACTTCCTCTAAAAAAGCGATACCGTTCAGTTTTAGGCAAAACTAAATGATACAGAGAGAGTTTCTTCCCGGTGGCAATCCGTACTTTAAATACTTTGTGTTAATTCTGAATACGCACAATCTTGTACTCCAATGCTACTTTTTTTAATTGTCTTTATTCTGTACTGTTTTTCGTTTAATGTTCATTGCATGTGGGCATTTTATGACTAATAAAGATATTATTATTATTATTATTATTACTTCTGGTGTAAACAGATCCGAGTTAACATAACCTCCTGCCGATCGCGGCTGATCGGTAAATAAGATAACGATTCCCCCATATATTCAACCCAGTGAGAATGTATTCCACTAATCCAGATTATATTCATCCATTAAAATGAGGTTGTTTAACCATATATGAGTTTATTAAACATGCTACCCGGAAGTAATCCGGACCCAATAGGTCAAACAGACCTTTTACTTCATAATTCATTGGTATTTTCTAGTAATATTAAGTTGGGTATTTAAATATGGTATTTATGATTGTTTACAATACTGTCTCTGAGTAAGTTTTATGATTTTTTATTGAATAAATATGAGTGCATCAATTAATTATGCAAATGACCCGTAGAGGAAGTAGGGTATAAAATGGATTCCACCAACCTTGATAGACACCTTGATAAAGCAGTCAGTTGGGACTGTGAAACTTGTTGGTGCTATTTGGACCCAGTGTGGATAGGACTCGTTTCCCCTCACCAAGAGACTCTATCTACATGCTTACTCATCTGGTTCCAGCTACAAACTTTTTGGAAGTCCATGCCCATTCCATCATGGATACCTGATCACGCATAGCTGTGAGGCTACCCGAGATGGCTAAAAACTGCATCTTCTGCCATCGGAAAAAGGACATAAGTGACAACCAGGATACCATTAGTGGCTCTAAGGACTCCAATTGAATTACCACTGGATCAGCGCAGGTTTCACGAATTTCAAACTGGTGACTATATTGATTAACACTAATTGCTATTTAATATATTTTTATTGATACACTTGTTTATACATACACTCAGAGTAATGCATATGTAAGCAGTGAGCGATCCATTTGATCTCAGGTGGATCTCCTGCACCAAGAACAGGGCTGGAGAGTCGGGGTGGGGGCGCCCTGGTGCCGGGGGGGTACCTGCTGTGCCATCTAGGGAGCGGGCAGGGGGGTCCCTGCCGGCGTCTGACAGGAGCGCGCAGGGGGTACCTGCGGCACTGTGTATAAAGCTGGCGCCGTCGGCGTCCCTGCAGTGATTAAGGTGCTGGAGCTGGCAGGGGTGTCCATGCCACGGGGGTACCGGCAGCGCGGTGTATAAAGCTGGCGGTGGAGGGGCCCTGCAGTGAATACAAAATAACTAGCACTATGCGGCGGCGCAAGAAGCGCTTCTGATTTGGAAAACACTGGCCACACGCGCCACAGGTACCCCCGCGGCACGGACACCCCTGCCCGCTTCAGCACCTTAATCACTGCAGGGACGCCGACGCCGCCAGCTTTATACACAGTGCGCTGGAGGGTTACTCCATGCGAGGGGCAAACTGCCGCCCTCCAGTGGTGACGCCGGCCCTGGCTGGAGAACATGTGCGCTGATAGTGAATGTACACAGGCAGGGCAGCCATCAGTGGAGGGGCTGCAGGGACTCCAGTCCCGAGGCCCAGACAGAAAGGGGGCCCAGGACTGGAGTTTCTAAAGAGTAGTTTGTTATAAGGTTCACATTTCCCATGACGCAATTTGGAGGTTGAGAAGTGCAGCCAGTGCTGCATACACCGGAGGTCTCCCCAGGGATTCCAGGCAAGGGGGCCAAGTCCCAGGAACCACAATTTCTGATGGCAACCCTGCACCCAGGTAGAGATCAGCACAGGTGACAGACCTGAATGAGTCCCACTTTATCATTCAGGTCTGTCACCTGATCATTTATCATCCCTATAGCGATGCCTTGTATCAGTGAGTCACCATACCCGAATATTCCAGTTACTTTTCTGCAGACGTCTCACTATATAAGTGGCTTGGAGTGAAAACTATGGGGCAGATGTATTAAGACTTAACAAGAGATAAATGCAAGGGTGATAAAGGGCCGCATTTATCAAGTAATATTTGCGGCTAAAACACCCGTTTCGGGGGTTAACCGCAAATATTAAGTATCCCCAAATGTATTAAAGGGGGACCGCAGCAGGAATCTCCGATCCCTGCTGCGATCCCCCCTGCAGCGCCGCCGGCCGCATCCTCCATAGTTTCTATGGGAATGCGAAGCTGCCCGATGTATCAACATCGGGCAGCCCGGCATCGCACCCCTGGGCTATCGCCATTCTGATATGGCGATAGCCCATTGTAGCCTATGGCTACACATCGCACTGCCCGAGCGGCAGTGCGGTCAGCAGGGTCGCGGGGGGGGGGGGGGTCAGCGCATAACCACGCATGCGCAGACCCCCCGGCTTCTGGGTCATTGCTTCGCAGGGACGGGCTCCTTTCGGATATCTGTCCCTGCGCCCTTACATTGATAAATACCGGCGGTATTGCACAATACCGCAATGTGATGTCCGGCGATGTCACCGCGCCGGCATCACTCTGTAATGATAAATGCACCACAAAGAGAGATAAACGTGCAGCCAATCACCTGCTAACTGCCAAGTTACAGGCTGTGTTTGAAAAAAGTCAGTAAGGAGCTGATTGGCTGGACGTTTATCTCTCCTTATCACCCTTCCATGTATCTCTTGTTAAGGCTTAATACATCTGCCCCTTTATAAGAACATTTTCCTTTTTAAAACCTGTGCTGGTCTCTGGGGATACACTGGTTACTGGTCACATGTAATGATGTTCTCGTGCTTTCCCATAATATGTTATGAGGGATTAAAACGAATAAATGTTTGTTTAGACCAAAGTAGGGGAATTCTGTTATCTCTATATAGCAACAAGTTATATTTTAGACTCTAAAAGCCATAAAGGCTATTTTTGGGAACCTGGGTTGCTCAATCCTAATTCTTTAAATCATTATTTCTTTCTGAAATCTCTCTCTACTGCTACATTTCCATTCAATGCTGGTGAACTTGGAATAGCGAATTTATGATGCTTAATAGGCAGCTGATAATCATGGTATTCCGTATTGGTTCCATAAAGTATCAACCCTCTGCAATCATTTACATTTACTTTTATCCAAATTACGAGCTTTTTAATTTCATGATTGTCAGATGGTTCTATTAATTTTGATCAGGTAAGGACACAAACACCTTCAAATCCTGCTCTTAATCTATGAGTATGTCATCAATATTGTACTTATATAGCATTATATACTACCTATAAAAGTTATTATTTTAAATTGGCATAGATGGGGGCAAAATTTGTACCCATTGCAGTACCACTGGCTGTAGTACAGTAGGTGCAGTGTTGGCTGTAGTAGGTGCAGTGTATCTTGTAGGAATGTTGCTGGCTGGTTGTAGTAGGTGCAGTGTCAGCTGTAGTAGGTGCAGTGTCGGCTGTAGGAATGTTGCTGGCTGGCTGTAGTAGGTGCATTGTCGGCTGTACTAGGTGCAGTGTCGGCAGTAGGAATGTTGATGGCTGGCTATACTAGGTGCAGTCTCGGCTGTAGTAGGTGCAGTGTTGGCTGTAGAAATGTTGCTGGCTGTACTAGGCGCAGTGTTGGCTGTAGTAGGTGCAGTATCGGCTGTAGTAGGTGCATTGTCAGCTGTAGAAATGTTGCTTACTGTAGTAGGTGCAGTGTCGGCTGTAGTAGGTGCAGAGTCGGCTGTAGTAGGTGCAGTGTCGGCTGTAGGAATGTTGCTGGCTGGCTGTACTAGGTGCATTGTTGGCTGTAGGAATGTTGCTGGCTGGCTGTAGTAGTAGGTGCAGTGTCAGCTGTAGGAATGTTGCTGGCTGGCTGTACTAGGTGCAGTGTTGGCTGTAGGAATGTTGCTGGCTGGCTGTACTAGGTGCAGTGTTGGCTGTAGGAATGTTGCTAGCTGGCTGTAGAAGGTGCAGTGTCGACTGTAGGAATGTTGCTGGCTGGCTGTAGAAGGTGCAGTGTCGACTGTAGGAATGTTGCTGGCAGGTGTAGAAGGTGCAGTGTCCACTGTAGTATGCGCAGTGTCAGCTGTAGGAATGTTGCTGGCTGGCTGTATTAGTAGGTGCAGTGTCAGCTGTAGGAATGTTGCTGGCTGGCTTACTATGTGCAGTGTCAGCTGTAGTAGGTGCAGTGTCAGCTGTAGGAATCTTGCTGGCTGGCTTACTATGTGCAGTGTCAGCTGTAGTAGGTGCAGTGTCGGCTGTAGGAATCTTGCTGGCTGGCTGTACCAGGTGCAGTGTCGGCTGTAGCAGGCGCTGCGTCGGCTGTAGGAATCTTGCTGGCTGCTTGTAGTAGGTGCAGTGTCAGCTGTAGTAGGTGCAGTGTCGGCTGTAGGAATGTTGCTGGCTGGCTGTAGTAGGTGCAGTGTCAGCTGTACTAGGTGCAGTGTCGGCTGTAGGAATGTTGATGGCTGGCTATAGTAGGTGCCGTGTCGGCTGTAGTAGGTGCAGTGTCGGCTGTAGAAATGTTGCTGGCTGTAGTAGGTGCAGTGTCGGCTGTAGTAGGTGTAGTGTCCGCTGTAGTAGGTGCAGTGTCCGCTGTAGGAATGTTGCTGGCTGGCTGTACTAGGTGCAGTGTTGGCTGTAGGAATGTTGCTGGCTGGCTGCAGTAGTACAGTAGGTGCAGTGTCTGCTGTAGTATGTGCAGTGCTGGCTGTAGTAGGCGCAGTGTCAGCTGTAGGAATGTTGCTGGCTGTAGAAGGTGCAGTGCCGGCTGTAGTAGGCACAGTGTCGGCAGTAGGAATGTTGCTGGCTGGCTTTACTAGGTGCAGAGTTGGCTGTAGGAATGTTGCTGGTTGGCTGTAGTAGGCAGAGTGTCGGCTGTAGTAGGCAGAGTGTCAGCTGTAGTAGGCGCAGTGTCGGCTGTAGTAGGCACAGTGTCGGCTGTAGCGTGCGCAGGGTTGGCTGTAGGAATGTTGCTGGCTGTACCTGGTGCAGTGTCGGCTGTAGTAGGCGCTGTGTCGGCTGTAAGAATGTTGTTGGCTGGCTTACTATGTGCAGTGTCAGCTGTAGTAGGTGCAGTGTCAGCTGTAGGAATCTTGCTGGCTGGCTTACTATGTGCAGTGTCAGCTGTAGTAGGTGCAGTGTCGGCTGTAGGAATCTTGCTGGCTGGCTGTACCAGGTGCAGTGTCGGCTGTAGCAGGCGCTGCGTCGGCTGTAGGAATCTTGCTGGCTGCTTGTAGTAGGTGCAGTGTCAGCTGTAGTAGGTGCAGTGTCGGCTGTAGGAATGTTGCTGGCTGGCTGTAGTAGGTGCAGTGTCAGCTGTACTAGGTGCAGTGTCGGCTGTAGGAATGTTGATGGCTGGCTATAGTAGGTGCCGTGTCGGCTGTAGTAGGTGCAGTGTCGGCTGTAGAAATGTTGCTGGCTGTAGTAGGTGCAGTGTCGGCTGTAGTAGGTGTAGTGTCCGCTGTAGTAGGTGCAGTGTCCGCTGTAGGAATGTTGCTGGCTGGCTGTACTAGGTGCAGTGTTGGCTGTAGGAATGTTGCTGGCTGGCTGCAGTAGTACAGTAGGTGCAGTGTCTGCTGTAGTATGTGCAGTGCTGGCTGTAGTAGGCGCAGTGTCAGCTGTAGGAATGTTGCTGGCTGTAGAAGGTGCAGTGCCGGCTGTAGTAGGCACAGTGTCGGCAGTAGGAATGTTGCTGGCTGGCTTTACTAGGTGCAGAGTTGGCTGTAGGAATGTTGCTGGTTGGCTGTAGTAGGCAGAGTGTCGGCTGTAGTAGGCAGAGTGTCAGCTGTAGTAGGCGCAGTGTCGGCTGTAGTAGGCACAGTGTCGGCTGTAGCGTGCGCAGGGTTGGCTGTAGGAATGTTGCTGGCTGTACCTGGTGCAGTGTCGGCTGTAGTAGGCGCTGTGTCGGCTGTAAGAATGTTGTTGGCTGGCTTACTATGTGCAGTGTCAGCTGTAGTAGGTGCAGTGTCAGCTGTAGGAATCTTGCTGGCTGGCTTACTATGTGCAGTGTCAGCTGTAGTAGGTGCAGTGTCGGCTGTAGGAATCTTGCTGGCTGGCTGTACCAGGTGCAGTGTCGGCTGTAGCAGGCGCTGCGTCGGCTGTAGGAATCTTGCTGGCTGCTTGTAGTAGGTGTAGTGTCAGCTGTAGTAGGTGCAGTGTCGGCTGTAGGAATGTTGCTGGCTGGCTGTAGTAGGTGCAGTGTCAGCTGTACTAGGTGCAGTGTCGGCTGTAGGAATGTTGATGGCTGGCTATAGTAGGTGCCGTGTCGGCTGTAGTAGGTGCAGTGTCGGCTGTAGAAATGTTGCTGGCTGTAGTAGGTGCAGTGTCGGCTGTAGTAGGTGTAGTGTCCGCTGTAGTAGGTGCAGTGTCCGCTGTAGGAATGTTGCTGGCTGGCTGTACTAGGTGCAGTGTTGGCTGTAGGAATGTTGCTGGCTGGCTGCAGTAGTACAGTAGGTGCAGTGTCTGCTGTAGTATGTGCAGTGCTGGCTGTAGTAGGCGCAGTGTCAGCTGTAGGAATGTTGCTGGCTGTAGAAGGTGCAGTGCCGGCTGTAGTAGGCACAGTGTCGGCAGTAGGAATGTTGCTGGCTGGCTTTACTAGGTGCAGAGTTGGCTGTAGGAATGTTGCTGGTTGGCTGTAGTAGGCAGAGTGTCAGCTGTAGTAGGCGCAGTGTCGGCTGTAGTAGGCACAGTGTCGGCTGTAGCGTGCGCAGGGTTGGCTGTAGGAATGTTGCTGGCTGTACCTGGTGCAGTGTCGGCTGTAGTAGGCGCTGTGTCGGCTGTAAGAATGTTGTTGGCTGGCTTACTAGGTGCAGTGTCGGCTGTAGTAGGTGCATTGTCGGCTGTAGCAATGTTGCTGGCTGGCTGTACCAGGTGCAGTGTCGGCTGTAGAAGGCGCTGTGTCGGCTGTAGTAATGTTGCTGGCTGGCTGTAGTAGGCGCAGTGTCGGCTGTAGGAATGTTGCTGGCTGGTTGTACCAGGTGCAGTGTTGGCTGTAGTGGGTGCTGTGTCGGCTGTAGGAATGTTCCTGGCTGGCTGTACTAGATGCAGTGTCGAATGTAGCAGGCGCTGTGTCAGCTGTAGGAATGTTGCTAGCTGGCTGTAGTAGACGCAGTGTCAGCTGTAGGAATGTTGCTCGTACTAGGTGCAGTGTCGGCTGTAGGAATGTTGCTGGCTGTACTAGGTGCAGTGTCGGCTGTAGTAGGCGCAGTGTCAGCTGTAGGAATGTTGCTGGCTGGCTGTAGAAGCCACAGTGACTGAGCACAGCTGAGCTGTTTGTCCTGTTCTACCTAATTAGCTTCTGTGCATTTTATTACCATTCTCGCTGCAGCTGCTGCACTGAGCTGTGTACTGGCCGTTGTGTGCACGCTGCTGGAACAAATGGCTCATTGTAGCCCCTCATTTTTTGGATGTTTTTGTACTGAGGACCACTTTGTATCTCTCTGTATTTCATGGTTTCCAGCACAGACACACTAGCACCTGTATACTGGCCTATATACAGTTTATACACTGTAGTGTGCTTTCCTGGCAGTCAGCCAGCATTGTCCCCAAACCTGGAAAAAACGGCAATGATTCAGGGCTAAATGTCATGAGCCGCCTCACTTAGCCCCGCCCCCAGCACTGCAATTGCACTGCTTTCTCCCCATACTGCGCACTTCATAAGTAACAAAATGATGACAAGTGATAATAAGTGACAAAATGATGACATTTTCCATGTCAGCATTTCACATTGTCTAGAGCATTGTGAACATGCTGACATTTTAACAATGGTGCCATCATAATTGGTGACAATTTCAGGGAGTACCTGCAAACAGTAAGGATTTGTGGTATGCCACAGACTGAGAGTTATATAGTGGGAGGAGCAGGGTCCCAGCAGCACAGAGTATATCAGAAGATGAGTGAGGTGTCAGTAAGGACAGGGCAGCATGTGACTGGGGCAGTGACACAGGGCCGTCTTAACAGCAGTGTGGGCCCCTGGGCAAAGCAATGCACTGGGGCCCTTACCCATTCTCCCCTCCTAGGGGTGGGGGGTGCTATCAGCAGCAGCTTTGATGTCCCACGGGTGGCAGCGGGTGCTCTATCTTCCACTCAACATGTAGGACCTGGAGCAGTAACTTCTGCTAATTACTCCTTTACTACACAGGTGGTGGGAGGGAGAACACTAACTTTCAAGCGATCCCTGAAAACTCACCTCTTCAGGCAAGCCTATCATGTTTAAGTACCACAAGCATAACCCTCTGAGGCACTTATGTATTATATAGCTTTTCTTCTGGACTTGTAACTTGGTGGGACTGCTATGCTATTACTGGTGCCTGTCCTTGTGTTTCCCTCCTATGTCCCTAAAGATTGTAAGCTTGCAGCAGGGCCCTCCTACCTCCAAGTCTGTCTGTTGTTACCCAGTTTGTTTTATCATTTTATACTATTGTAAAGTGCAACGGAATCTGCTGCGCTATATCATAAACTGTAAATAAATAAATAAATAAATGTGTGGAAGGGGGCACTGAGCTGAATGAAGGGTCCCTCGTAAATGACTTCCAGGGAGGTAAGGGGTGTTTTATACGCAGGGGAGGGTTGGATAATAGAGTATGCTTAACCCCTTCCTGACACAGCCAGTTTTTGCCTTCCTGACAGAGCCCTTTTTTTCAAATCTGACATGTATCACTTAAGTGGGGATAACTTTTTTTTGCTTTTACTTATCCCAGTGATTTTGAGATTGTTTTCTCGTGACACATTGTACTTCAAATCAGTGGTAAATTTGGGTCGATACAGTCTGTGTTTTTTTGTGAAAAATACCAAAATGTCGTAAAAAAATGGAAAATTTAGCAATTTGCAAAATGTTAAATTTTCTGCTTGTGAGACAAATAATCATACCACTCAAAATAGTTAATAACTAACATAGACCATATGTCTACTTTATGTTTCCATCATTATTTCAACTTCCTTTTAATTTTTTTGGACACTAGGAGGCTTACAATATGAATAGCAAATTCTCAAATTTTCAAGAAAATTTCAAACACTGATTTTTTTAGGGACCAGTTCAGTTCTGATGTGACTTTGAGGGACTTGTATGTGAGACACCCCCATAAATGATGCCATTTCAAAAACTGCACCCCTCACAGTATTCAAAACAGCATTTTGGAAGTTTGTTAACCCTTTAGGTGTTTCACAGGAATTAAAACAAAGTATAGGTGAAATTTCAAAATTTCATTTTTTTTGCAGATTTGCAATTTTAATACATTTTTCTAAGGAACACAGTAGATTTTACTAGAGAAATGTGACTAAAAATTGATTCCCCCAATTCTTTTGTTTTCATAAATATCCTATATGTGGCCCTAGTGTGCACGTTGACCAAACCACAGGCTTCATAATAGAAGGAGCACCTACTTGATTTTGGAGCCTCCTTTTTATGAGATTATTTTTTAGGCACCATGTAGGTTTCTAGGCACCATAAGATGCTAAAATTTAGGAACCCCCCCTCAAGTGACCCCATTTTGCAAACTACACCCCTCAGAAAATTCATCTAGGGGTATAGTGTACATTTCAAACCCCCAGGGGTTTCACCAATTGTGGTACAACTGGGCAGTGAAAATGAAAAATTAAATTTTTTACACAAAAATGCAGTTCTGGCTCAAAATTTTTCATTTTCACAAGGAATGAAGGAGACAAAGCACCCCAAAATCTGTGCCCCAATTTCTCCCGAGTACGGCAATGCCTCACATGTGACCAAAAAATACCATTTGGGTGCATGGCAGGACTCAGAAGGGAAGGAGTGATTTTTGGATTTTGCAGCTCAGATTCTGGTGGAATGTTGGTGGGTGCTATGTCGCATTAGCAAGACCCCCCAAGCACCAATACAGTGGAACCCCCCCACAAGTGACCCCATTTTGCAAACTACACCCCTCAGGGAATTCATCTAGGGGTATAGTGTACATTTCAAACCCCCAGGGGTTTCACCAATTTTGATACAACTGGGCTGTGCAAATGAAAAATTACATTTTTTACACAAAAATGCAGTTCTGGCTCAAAATTTTTCATTTTCACAAGGAATGAAGGAGACAAAGCACCCCAAAATCTGTGCCCCAATTTCTCCCGAGTACGGCAATGCCTCACATGTGACCAAAAAATATCATTTGGGTGCATGGCAGGACTCAGAAGGGAAGGAGTGATTTTGGGATTTTGCAGCTCAGATTCTGGTGGAATGTTGGTGGGTGCTATGTCGCATTAGCAAGACCCCCCAAGCACCAATACAGTGGAACCCCCCCACAAGTGACCCCATTTTGCAAACTACACCCCTCAGGGAATTCATCTAGGGGTATAGTGTACATTTCAAACCCCCAGGGGTTTCACCAATTTTGATACAACTGGGCTGTGCAAATGAAAAATTACATTTTTTACACAAAAATGCAGTTCTGGCTCAAAATTTTTCATTTTCACAAGGAATGAAGGAGAAAAAGCACCCCAAAATCTGTGCCCCAATTTCTCCCGAGTACGGCAATGTCTCACATGTGACCAAAAAATACCATTTGGGTGCATGGCAGGACTCAGAAGGGAAGGAGTGATTTTTGGATTTTGCAGCACAGATTCTGGTGGAATGTTGGTGGGTGCTATGTCGCATTAGCAAGACCCCCAAAGCACCAATACAGTGGAACCCCCCCACAAGTGACCCCATTTTGCAAACTACACCCCTCAGGGAATTCATCTAGGGGTATAGTGTACATTTCAAACCCCCAGGGGTTTCACCAATTTTGATACAACTGGGCAGTGAAAATGAAAAATTACATTTTTTTACACAAAAATGCAGTTCTGGCTCAAAATTTTTCATTTTCAGAAGGTATGAAGGAGAAAAAGCACCCCAAAATCTGTGCCCCAATTTCTCCCGAGTACGGCAATGCCTCACATGTGACCAAAAAATACCATTTGGGTGCATGGCAGGACTCAGAAGGGAAGGAGTGATTTTTGGATTTTGCAGCTCAGATTCTGGTGGAATGTTGGTGGGTGCTATGTCGCATTAGCAAGACCCCCCAAGCACCAATACAGTGGAACCCCCCCACAAGTGACCCCATTTTGCAAACTACACCCCTCAGGGAATTCATCTAGGGGTATAGTGTACATTTCAAACCCCCAGGGGTTTCACCAATTTTGATACAACTGGGCAGTGAAAATGAAAAATTACATTTTTTTACACAAAAATGCAGTTCTGGCTCAAAATTTTTCATTTTCAGAAGGTATGAAGGAGACAAAGCACCCCAAAATCTGTGCCCCAATTTCTCCCGAGTACGGCAATGCCTCACATGTGACCAAAAAATACCATTTGGGTGCATGGCAGGACTCAGAAGGGAAGGAGTGATTTTTGGATTTTGCAGCTCAGATTCTGGTGGAATGTTGGTGGGTGCTATGTCGCATTAGCAAGACCCCCCAAGCACCAATACAGTGGAACCCCCCCACAAGTGACCCCATTTTGCAAACTACACCCCTCAGGGAATTCATCTAGGGGTATAGTGTACATTTCAAACCCCCAGGGGTTTCACCAATGTTGATACAACTGGGCAGTGAAAATGAAAAATTACATTTTTTTACACAAAAATGCAGTTCTGGCTCAAAATTTTTCATTTTCAGAAGGTATGAAGGAGAAAAAGCACCCCAAAATCTGTGCCCCAATTTCTCCCGAGTACGGCAATGCCTCATGTGTGACCAAAAAGTGGCAGGACTCAGAAGGGAAGGAGTGATTTTTGGATTTTGCAGCACAGATTCTGGTGGAATGTTGGTGGGTGCTATGTCGCATTAGCAAGACCCCCAAAGCACCAATACAGTGGAACCCCCCCACAAGTGACCCCATTTTGCAAACTACACCCCTCAGGGAATTCATCTAGGGGTATAGTGTACATTTCAAACCCCCAGGGGTTTCACCAATTTTGATACAACTGGGCAGTGAAAATGAAAAATTACATTTTTTTACACAAAAATGCAGTTCTGGCTCAAAATTTTTCATTTTCAGAAGGTATGAAGGAGAAAAAGCACCCCAAAATCTGTGCCCCAATTTCTCCCGAGTACGGCAATGCCTCACATGTGACCAAAAAATACCATTTGGGTGCATGGCAGGACTCAGAAGGGAAGGAGTGATTTTTGGATTTTGCAGCTCAGATTCTGGTGGAATGTTGGTGGGTGCTATGTCGCATTAGCAAGACCCCCCAAGCACCAATACAGTGGAACCCCCCCACAAGTGACCCCATTTTGCAAACTACACCCCTCAGGGAATTCATCTAGGGGTATAGTGTACATTTCAAACCCCCAGGGGTTTCACCAATTTTGATACAACTGGGCAGTGAAAATGAAAAATTACATTTTTTTACACAAAAATGCAGTTCTGGCTCAAAATTTTTCATTTTCAGAAGGTATGAAGGAGAAAAAGCACCCCAAAATCTGTGCCCCAATTTCTCCCGAGTACGGCAATGCCTCACATGTGACCAAAAAATACCATTTGGGTGCATGGCAGGACTCAGAAGGGAAGGAGTGATTTTTGGATTTTGCAGCTCAGATTCTGGTGGAATGTTGGTGGGTGCTATGTCGCATTAGCAAGACCCCCCAAGCACCAATACAGTGGAACCCCCCCACAAGTGACCCCATTTTGCAAACTACACCCCTCAGGGAATTCATCTAGGGGTATAGTGTACATTTCAAACCCCCAGGGGTTTCACCAATTTTGATACAACTGGGCAGTGAAAATGAAAAATTACATTTTTTTACACAAAAATGCAGTTCTGGCTCAAAATTTTTCATTTTCAGAAGGTATGAAGGAGACAAAGCACCCCAAAATCTGTGCCCCAATTTCTCCCGAGTACGGCAATGCCTCACATGTGACCAAAAAATACCATTTGGGTGCATGGCAGGACTCAGAAGGGAAGGAGTGATTTTTGGATTTTGCAGCTCAGATTCTGGTGGAATGTTGGTGGGTGCTATGTCGCATTAGCAAGACCCCCCAAGCACCAATACAGTGGAACCCCCCCACAAGTGACCCCATTTTGCAAACTACACCCCTCAGGGAATTCATCTAGGGGTATAGTGTACATTTCAAACCCCCAGGGGTTTCACCAATGTTGATACAACTGGGCAGTGAAAATGAAAAATTACATTTTTTTACACAAAAATGCAGTTCTGGCTCAAAATTTTTCATTTTCAGAAGGTATGAAGGAGAAAAAGCACCCCAAAATCTGTGCCCCAATTTCTCCCGAGTACGGCAATGCCTCATGTGTGACCAAAAAGTGGCAGGACTCAGAAGGGAAGGAGTGATATTTGGATTTTGCAGCACAGATTCTGGTGGAATGTTGGTGGGTGCTATGTCGCATTAGCAAGACCCCCAAAGCACCAATACAGTGGAACCCCCCCACAAGTGACCCCATTTTGCAAACTACACCCCTCAGGGAATTCATCTAGGGGTATAGTGTACATTTCAAACCCCCAGGGGTTTCACCAATTTTGATACAACTGGGCAGTGAAAATGAAAAATTACATTTTTTTACACAAAAATGCAGTTCTGGCTCAAAATTTTTCATTTTCAGAAGGTATGAAGGAGAAAAAGCACCCCAAAATCTGTGCCCCAATTTCTCCCGAGTACGGCAATGCCTCACATGTGACCAAAAAATACCATTTGGGTGCATGGCAGGACTCAGAAGGGAAGGAGTGATTTTTGGATTTTGCAGCTCAGATTCTGGTGGAATGTTGGTGGGTGCTATGTCGCATTAGCAAGACCCCCCAAGCACCAATACAGTGGAACCCCCCCACAAGTGACCCCATTTTGCAAACTACACCCCTCAGGGAATTCATCTAGGGGTATAGTGTACATTTCAAACCCCCAGGGGTTTCACCAATTTTGATACAACTGGGCAGTGAAAATGAAAAATTACATTTTTTTACACAAAAATGCAGTTCTGGCTCAAAATTTTTCATTTTCAGAAGGTATGAAGGAGACAAAGCACCCCAAAATCTGTGCCCCAATTTCTCCCGAGTACGGCAATGCCTCACATGTGACCAAAAAATACCATTTGGGTGCATGGCAGGACTCAGAAGGGAAGGAGTGATTTTTGGATTTTGCAGCTCAGATTCTGGTGGAATGAATGGTGGGTGCTATGTGGCATTAGCAAGACCCCCGAAGCACGGTGAAATGATGAACCTAATAATCCATAGATGTGTGGTATATTTTAAAACACTCCTTTATACATAGGCCGGGTTTGTCGGGGCAAGTTTCACAGTGGAAAATAGTTTCCTTTCTTATTCCCTTTTTATAGCAAACTTTGCACCTTTTTTGTGTCCTGCCCTTTCTTGCAGTGGAGGGGATTTCGTTAGGAAAATGCTGCCCTGGTACAATACGGGGGCCAGTACTAGAAGTACTGGGGCCCTCTGCCTGCTGGTTCCCAAATATTAGGCCCTTTATGACTTCCTCTTGAAAGTGCATAAATGTCCCCCTCTGGCTGGTAGAACGGAATAGCACGTAAGCGTTATACAGTGCCATCTGGATGATATACACGGCCAGCTTCTTGTACCAGATTTTTGTTTTCCGCAGGGCACTGTACGGCTTCAGTACCTGATCTGAAAGATCCACTCCGCCCATGTACTTATTGTAATCTAGGATACAATTAGGTTTTGAGGTGTGGGTACTGGTACCTCGTACAGGGATGGAGGTGGTACTGTCTCCATGAATTGTTGTCAGTATAAGGACATCCCTCTTGTCCTTATATTTGACCAACAACATATTTTCGGTGCATATTCCCCTGCTTTCACCCCTTCTCATTACTTGGGCAATGTGCGTTTTTGGGAGGCCTCTTTGGTTCTTACGCACAGTACCGCAAGCTGCTGTACCTCTTGAACCAAGGGCCTTAAACAGGGGGATGCTAGTGTAAAAGTTATCCACATAGAGGTGATAACCTTTATCCAGGAAGGGGTGCACTAAATCCCAGACAATTTTTCCACTAACACCTACGAGGGAGGGGGGGCATTCTGGCGGTTCAATTCTTGAATCCTTCCCTTCATATACCCTAAACCTGTGGGTGTACCCTGAGGTGCTTTCACACAGCTTATACATTTTTATGCCATACCTTGCCCTCTTACTGGGAAGGTACTGGCGGAATTTAACCCTTCCTTTAAAATGTATAAGGGACTCGTCAATACAAATAAATTTTTCAGGGATGTACATCTCTGCAAATTTGGCACTGAAATGATCAATGACCGGCCTGACTTTGAATAGCCGGTCAAAGGTGGGATCATCTCTGGGTGGGCACAGTGTATTATCGGTGTAATGTAAAAATTTAAGGATTATCTCAAAACGAGCCCGAGTCATGGCCATACGGTAAAATGGGGTGCTGTACAGAACATCTGTACTCCAATATTGCCTAATTTCTGGCTTTTTTACTATGCCCATATGTAACACCAGACCCCAAAACGTCATCATCTCTACTGCATCTACAGGGGTCCACCTAGCAAATGATGACGTGGGGTTTTGAGCAATAAACTGCTGGGCATATAAATTAGTTTGGTCCACCATTAAATTTATAAAATCATCAGAGAAAAATAATTTGAAAAAGTCAATTTCTCTGAGACCTGCTGAATCAAATTGGATTCCTGGGATGGCCAAAAACTCAGGAACCTGGGGCTCAAAATTGTCTGGTGGTGGGGTCCATACGGGATCAATCATTTGGGGGGGGGTCTCAGCTGCTCTATGGGGGCGTCTTTGAGGGGGTCCCTCATCAGCAGAGGAGGAAGAGGAGCTTAAGGCGAATCCTTCAAATTCCCCGCTTGCATCACTGGCTGTGTCAGAGTCAGATTCAGAGGCAAGCATGGCATATGCCTCCTCCGCTGAATACATTCTTCTGGATGACTGGGATGACATTTGGGATGACATTTGGGATGACATTTGGGATGCCATTTTTATTTTTGTGTTTCTGTAAGTGTAATGTTTCAACACGTGTATAGTGTAGGGGGGGTACAAACTTTATTTCAACACGGGGGGTATGTAGTGTGTAGTGTGTATGTAGTGCAGAAAAAAAAAATACTTTATACAGGAATTTGATCCCAATAAAAAAAAAAAAAAATTGAAGGGGTTAAAAAAAAAAAAAAAAAAAGGTCCTGCGCCAAAAATTGAGCACAGATGTTGGTCAGTAACGTCCGTCACTGAACAGCGCTCAAAGGCAACAGGAATTTGATCAAAATAAAAAAAATAGATCAACCCTGTGCCGAAAAAGCTGATCAGTGATGTACGTCACTGATCAGCGCACAGTGGCCACAGGACACCCACAAAATCACAGTGTGTGTAAAAAAAAAAATTTAAAAAAGACCCCACAGCACCCTCAAAAAAAAAAAAAAAAGGTGATCAGTGATGCGACACTGATTACCAGTGAGGGGCAGCAGGTGCACAACCTTTGGTGCAACTGACAGTGCAACTGGCAGCAACTGACAGGTATATATAAAAAAAAAAAACCCTGCACCCCCAAAAAGTTGCTGATCAGCACAGATATACTGATCAGCACAAAAGGGGGGGTAGCAGACACAAAATATAGCACTCTCTATCACTCTCTGTCACTATCTCTCTCTATCTCTCACTCTCTATCACTCTCTATCACTCTCTATCACTCTCTATCACTCTCTGTCACTATCTGTCCCTATCTCTCACGATCTGTGACTCTATGACACTGCTGCAGCAGCACACACAGAAGTCACAAGATCCAGGAAGTATCCAGCTGCTGGCAGCACGCTACCAGCGGTGATCAGCGGTGATCAGGTAAGTTTCAGGCAAGGATCAGGTATGTATCACGACAGATTGGCACGGTGACTGCTCTGCACGCAATTCCAGACCGGAATGGCGTCTGCAGCGCAGTCACCGTTAGTTTAAATCACGCGCCTTGGCTGTGATTGGTCCGTGGGTCCCACGGACCAATCACAGCCTTGGGGGCAGGTGGGGTGAGGTGTCGTCGTCACCGATGACCCCCTCATGCCCCCTGACGCCCGGCGGTGATTGACACCTGTGTTACCGAGCGTCTGATTCGCCAGTAACACAAGAAAACGCTGTGAATGGCTGTTCACACTGAACAGCCAATCACAGCGATCGCCGACGGGGGGGCGGCATCGCAGCCCCCCCTGGGCATGCAGGGACATGTCTGCTGTCAGGGACAGCAGACATCGTCCCTCTGTCACTGCGTCTCGAGACGCAGTGGCACTTTGAAGTCATGACGTATATATACGTCATGTGTCGGGAAGTACATCCCGGCCATGACGTATATATGTTAGAATGCAGCGCCCGGCGCCTGTCTCCATACACTGTTTAGTGTGCAGCCTAACAGACTGCCTTGTCCCCTTCTGGCCACGGTAGCTAGACGTCACCCTGAGTGACAGCTCGCTTAAGCGTATAGCAGGGCAGAGACCCCTGACCCTGCTGGCAGCGTTCCCTTTCCTGTAAGGAAGTCCCCGCGTGATAGTGTGCCTCGGAGCGTGTGTGACATCCTCCATGCTGTTTGCAGCTCCACGTGTACCGCAGCGCACAAGACAAAGCCCCGCTGTAATCCCGTTACAAGCGTGACCTTTTGCACAGGGAGATCCATCATCATTGGCAGCAGCGACGACTGGGAGAGATACCGCAGCGTAAACCAGTTAATTGCCATTAACCCTGCACAAGCTAAACGCTACAGCTAAGTAACACCCGAGACTGTGATTCCTATGCAATCAGTTGTATACTGTCTGAAGTTAACTACCAAAGTACTGTTATACCTTGCAAGCCTGTCACTTGAATAAACCTCAAGTTGGTTATATCTTCTAAGTGTGTCGTCTAACAACCACACTGCATGTATTTATAGACACTCTGCCAATAGGTTATGGGCCCAGCACGTCACGTGCGCGAAGATTAACCCCCTAAAGACCAAGTGCTAGCACAGTACATAAAAGAACACAAAGAAATATTCCTAAATTGTCATTTGTGGAAGAGTTAACGAGAATGCACAGTACAGGGCATAGCATGAACTTTCCAAAACTCAAAGGCTCAGAGAATTATACTTCATGGAAGTTCGCTATGGAAATGCAGCTTAAAAGGGAGAAGCTATGGAAAGTCACAATAGCCCCAGGAGATAGTCCAAACCCAGAAGAGGTAGACAAGGCCATTGGCACAATAGGCCTGGCTGTGGAGCAGCATGTTTATTCTACTATATGTGGGAAGGAGTCCGCTAAGGACATGTGGACAACTCTACAAGGTGCTTATGAAAATAAAGGCTTAATGAGAAGAATAAGTCTGAGACGCACACTGTATGGAACAAAGTTGAATGCATGCAAGGACATGAACGATTACATTGATAAGATACTATCGATAGCTCAGCAATTGGCATGTGTAGGAGCAAAAGTGGATGAGGAAGAAGTGGCGATGGTAATGCTGCAGAACTTGACAGAAGAATTTGACTTCCTAGTTGTCACACTAGAGTCAAATGAAACCAAGCTTACAACTGAAGTTGTGAGAGCCAAGCTACTACAGTTCCAAGAGAGAATCCACAAGGATGCCATAGCTGAGGGTTCTGCCTTAGTAGCAAAGGGTGCAAAACCCAAGAAATGCACATTCAAATGTTATGTGTGCCATAAAGTAGGGCACAAGGCTTCAGAATGCAGGATGAAGAACACTAGTGGCATGCACAAGCGGCATGACAAGAAGAACGAGTCAGCACTGAATGTAACAGACAAGCCAAGGAGGGATCTCTGGTACATGGACTCGGGAGCCTCTAGACACTTCAGCTGCAACAAGGAGTGGTTCAATTCTTTAACACCGTGTACACCCACAACAGTTACCGGGATTGGTGAAAAGGTCCTTACTGCATCAAATGTTGGGACAATCACAGTGAGACTAAGGATTGAGGGACAGACAGTAGTCACAGATATCCAAGACGTCCTATATGTACCAGAATTGGGAAGTAACCTCATCGCTATCAGCGTACTCGAGGCAAAAGGCTACAGAGTCCAGTTTGCAAAGGGCAGGTGTATGGTGCATAATGAAAAAGGGACTGTAATTGCTTCAGCAACCCGATGCAACCAACTATACGTCCTAGACACAGATGAATGTGTAGCTTTGGCAGCCTCTGCTGAAAATGAGTCGATGGAACTCTGGCACAGGCGTTTGGGACACTTAGGATATGATAATGTCCAGAAATTAGCTGATGGGATGGCAACAGGAATCACAGTGAAAGACACCGGAAGACCTGTGTGCGAGAGTTGCATAAAAGGCAAGCAGACCCGCAACCCATTTCCCAAGTCAGCGAGCAGAGCAGAATCACAGTTAGCTCTGGTGCACACAGATGTGTGCGGACCAATGGAAGAGGAGTCAACCAGTGGTTACAAGTACTTCATGACTCTCATTGATGACGCCACAAGAATGACACACGTATACTTCATAAGGAAGAAAAGTGAGGTGGTCAAGAAAATTGTGGAGTACAAGAACCTAGTGGAAACTCAGACGGGCCTAAAGCTAAAGGTCCTGAGATCCGACAATGGGGGAGAGTACGAAAATGAAGAGCTAACCGACTTTCTAAAAAGGCATGGCATAAAGCATCAGCTGACGATGGCCTATACGCCTGAACAGAATGGCGTAAATGAAAGGGCGAACCGAACAATCGTTGAAAGAGCACGAGCGATGGTGAACGATGCTGGCCTGGAGAAGAGTTTTTGGGCAGAAGCTGTATCTACCGCAGTATACCTGAAAAACAGAACACCCACAGTGGCCGTGAAGGGAAAACCCCCCTTAGAGTCCTGGTCTGGGAAGAAGCCAGACATCAGTCATCTCCGTGTCTTTGGGAGCAGAGCTTATGCGCATATACCAAAGGAGAAAAGGAAGAAACTTGACCCGAAATCAAGACAGTGCATATTGCTAGGCTATTGTGAGGAGAGCAAAGGGTACAGGCTCTGGGATGCAGAGAACAGACGTCTTCTAAAATCAAGAGATGTGATATTTCAAGAAACAGCATAACCCACAAAAGCAAAAGAGCAAGAAAAGCAAGCACTAGTAGAGGTGTGTGAAATAGAAAGCATACCTGAAACAGAAAATACTGAAGAGGGAAGCGAACCAACAAACAGAGCTTCCATAAGAAGTAACAAGGGCATACCAGCCAGAAGATATGAGGAAGAATACGCGAATATTGCCTTCAGTGAACCTCAGAGTATTCGAGAAGCGAAAGCGTGCAGTGATTGGGCGAAATGGAAATCTGCAATAGATACAGAGCTATCAGCACTGAAAGAGAACGATACTTGGACCATAGTAGATAGGCCAAGCAACCGCAAGACAGTCAAGAACAAATGGGTCTTCTGCAAGAAGTTAAATTCAGACGGAGAAGTTGCCCGTTACAAAGCCCGTCTTGTTGCTAAGGGATACACACAGAGATCCGGAATTGACTATGGGAAGATATACTCACCTGTTGCGAGGTACAACACTCTAAGATTAGTAATTGCAGTCGCCACCTTACAAGACTAATACGGCCTACACACATGCCGATATTAAGGCATTTTCTAAGCGATTTTGCTTAGTTTTGCAAAGTCGCTTAGCAAATGCCCTCACATCGGTGTATGTGTGGGGGCTGTATCTGCATCGGCGCGCGTCCCCGCGCGTCTTTATCGGTGGCCGAGATTGACGGACAGTGTCCATCAATCTCGGCATCGGCAGTGTTCTCCCACCGGAGAACACTGGTGCTGTCCGCTCGCTTAGCACACAGAGCTGACAGCTCGCTCTGTGTGTGGGCTGTCAGCTCTGTGTGCTAGGCGATAGCGGCGCAGCACAGCCCGACATAGCGCAGCTAGGTAGCCCTGCACACATCGGCATGTGTGTAGGGCCCATTACTGCTATATCAACTAGACTTCGACTCAGCGTTCCTAAATGGAGAGTTACTTGAAGAAATCTATATGGAATCACCAGATCACTATAATGAGGATGAACTTCAGACAGAGAAGGTGTGTCTTCTGAAGAAATCCATATACGGCCTAAAGCAGAGTGGTCGTTGCTGGTACATAAAATTGGACACAGTACTACTTGAAATGAATTTTATTAGATCAGAGACTGACCACTGCCTTTATCACAAAACTCTGGGAGAAAAGTTGTTCATCATAGCAGTCTATGTGGATGATATACTTATAGCAGGTCACGAAGATCACATCACAAGTGTGAGAGATCAACTAAAACAGAGATTCAAGTTGAAAGACTTAGGTCCAGCCAATCATTTGTTGGGAATGAGAATTGTTCAAAACTTGCAAAAGGGAACAGTCACGGTCGACCAACAAATGTACATCGAGGCAACAATCTTGAAGTATGGGATGGCAGACTCCAAGTCAGTAAATACACCAATTGACAAAAGCATCAAGATTACAAAAGGTATGTCACCAACCACACAAGAAGAAGTAGAGGAAATGCAAGATGTTCCTTACAAGAACGTGGTTGGAAGTCTTATGTATGCAAGTATTGGGACCCGTCCAGACATCACTCATGCAGTCAGTCGGGTGAGCCAATTTGCAATAAATCCTGGAAGACAACACTGGATCGCAGTGAAGAGGATCCTGAGATACCTAAAAGGTACAAGTTCCTTGAAATTAAGATTCGCCAACAAGAAATTCAAATTTGGAAGTCTTCTGCGATGCCGACTGGGGAGCAGATGAAGATGATCGTCGTTCCCACACCGGTTACCTGTTCACACTGGCCGGAGCAGCAGTTAGTTGGGCGAGTAGAAAACAACCAACCGTTGCTCTTTCGACAACTGAGGCCGAATACATGGCTCTTACAGAGACATCAAAAGAAGCACTCTGGATCAAAGAGACTTTGTATGAGTTAGGTCTACTTTTTTGAAGAAGAGACTATCAGCATCGCATGTGATAACAGGGGAGCAATAGATCTTTCCTGTACTACCAAGCACCATGGAAGGTCAAAACACATCGCAATAAGACACCACTTCATCAGGGAACTAGTGGAGAACAAGTCCATCGATGTTGAATACATTGCAAGTGAACAGAATGTCGCTGACATGCTTACAAAAGGACTGTCGACAAACTTGCTTATTAAGTTCGTGAAGGACTGTGGACTTGTCTAAGTTCAAAATGTTGATTTGAAGTTTTGATGTTCTGAATGTCTTTTCTCTCTAACCATATTTTCGGTTACAGGTATTACAAAAGGACAAAGTATTGTATTGAGTTCTTTTATGTAGCCGAAGACAGCCTTGAGCGAGGGGGAGTGTTAGAATGCAGCGCCCGGCGCCTGTCTCCATACACTGATTAGTGTGCAGCCTAACAGACTGCCTTGTCCCCTTCTGGCCACGGTAGCTAGACGTCACCCTGAGTGACAGCTCGCTTAAGCGTATAGCAGGGCAGAGACCCCTGACCCTGCTGGCAGCGTTCCCTTTCCTGTAAGGAAGTCCCTGCGTGAAAGTGTGCCTCGGAGCGTGTGTGACATCCTCCATGCTGTTTGCAGCTCCACGTGTACCGGAGCGCACAAGACAAAGCCCCGCTGTAATCCCGTTACAAGCGTGACCTTTTGCACAGGGAGATCCATCATCATTGGCAGCAGCGACGACTGGGAGAGATACTGCAGCGTAAACCAGTTAATTGCCATTAACCCTGCACAAGCTAAACGCTACAGCTAAGTAACACCCGAGACTGTGATTCCTATGCAATCAGTTGTATACTGTCTGAAGTTAACTACCAAAGTACTGTTATACCTTGCAAGCCTGTCACTTGAATAAACCTCAAGTTGGTTATATTTTCTAAGTGTGTCGTCTAACAACCACACTGCACGTATTTATAGACACTCTGCTAATAATATATACGTCAAATGTCGGGAAGGGGTTAATATTCGTCATTTTTCAGTGGAAGGGCAGCTTGTTTGACTGCAGATATCGCCATTATCTGGAAATAGATTTCTTAGCCTTCAATAGTATAAAAACCTAGAGTCCCAACTTTCAGGAGGTGCTGGGAACTTGGGGATCAGAGATCAGGAGCCAGAGCAATCCATTAACAAAAATGTAAAACTGTACACAGACGTTTGGAGCTGGAGCAGGGACTGGTTGCTGGAAGGCTGGTATCTCTGGTTCTGGGCACAATAGAGACAAGCCGCTAGTGTTGACAGAAAGGGAGAGTCCCAGCTTTTGGAATATACTCTCAGAAAAACTCTCACCTCCTGAAAATCTTTTGCTCTTTGGGAAAATAGCTCAGTGTGTACGCACCACTTTGGTGAAAGATATATCTATCAAAGATTTTGCCAAAGTCTTTTGAAATGAAAATCTTCAAGTGTGTATGGCCCTAAGTCAGAGAGAACCTGAGAAATATGACTGGGAATTGCAATTAACAGGTCGGATGTGGACTGCTGCTTTGAAGTTAGATATCTCCAGTTCTCCAGGGCCGATTTTCAAAATTCTGGTATCCCTGGAAAAAGGGGATCTTCAGCTATCAGCATAGGACCTTATACACCTGGGGCCCCTGGGCGAGTGCCCATTAAGCCCATACGAAAATACGGCCCTGCAGTGACATGATGTGAGGAGGGGAATGGGGGCAGCAGGAAGCCACAGACTGAGAGTTATATAGTGGGAGGAGCAGGATCCCCAGCAGCACAGAGTATATCAGGAGAGGAGTGATGTGTCAGTGAGGACAGGGCTGCATGTGACAGGGGCACAATGTGATAACACAATAAATATGTTAACAAGCCCTAATAATAGAAGACTCATCAGGGTCCTGAGCAGCACCAAGAAGTGTAGTTCATGCACCAAACTTGGTTTTATTTCTGAATATTGCCTCATTCTAATAAAGAGCTCCTACTAATGTGTCTTCCCGTAGTGTTACTGCTGACCAGCTGGCATTCCGGACCCAGTGTCTGTGTGCAGTGACCCACACATGATGCCCATGCTATAAAAAGACAGACACCTGCTGCGTAATCTGACTTGTACAGGTTGGACGTCGTCCTCATTATCCAACTTAATCTGGAAATTCTCTTCCCAGGTCCGGGTGCCGGGCTGATCCCCGGGGTGCTGTCCTGTGAAGGGTTAAGAGGAGCCTTCGGGAATATGAGGTACACCGAGTGCTTGCTGGGACATGTAAACATGTTCTTGGCAGAATAAGAGTCGGTTTGGAAATTGGCAAGCCGGCAGCGCCTCAGACGCACACACACATCCATCTTCTGCCGTCTGCAAATCTAATTACCAAATACAGCTAGCCGCTGCTACTGAGGAGACTCAGCCTTCCGTGCTCAAAACCAACTTCACTTTCATGTCACCGCGGGGCCCCGCAACATTACACACAGCCATTCTCACACCCGCTAATCATAATAACTCAGGGGCAGATTTTTTAAGCCCGGTGAAGTGATAAAGTGGACAGAGATAAAGTATCAACCGATCAGTCCCTAACTGTCATGATACAGTATATTTTTTAAATGACAGTTAGGGGTAAATTGGCTGCTGCATTATAACCTTTCACTTTATCACTTCACCAAGCTTAATACATCTTCGCCTCAGAACTTTCTGGCTGGTTTATTAAGGGGAAGATCCCCCTACTGACAGTGAATCCTGCAGGTGACCTGGTGATTGTCAGCGGCAAGAATTGTCTTTCCAAATCCTAAACCGCCGCAAGCGTTTTCTGTGGCCGCCACCCAGAGATAGCGGCCTCAGAGGGTTAATGAGGTCTGTTCATGTATAAAACAATAGAGAATTGTTACTTTTCCAATCAGTTCCATGAAATATATGGCATCTGGATGGCTCACAGACAATGTCACAGTAGACAGTTATTATGTTGACACCATAAGTTCGACATAAACTTGGTCGACATTAACAAAAGGTTGATATGCAGTAGGTGCACACTGTCTGTGAGCAGTGATGACTCTTACCTCTGTGGAGATGGGGGGGCTGCTGCAGTGCTGGGCCCCCCCTCGGCTGCCGCCACTGTTGGACCCCACTGCCGGTTTCCAGCAAGTCCCCGGAGGCGCCTGCTGGTCTCCACTGACGGTCCTGACCTTGGTCACGGTCACGTGACCAGTGCATGCGCAGTAGGTACTGTGCACGCACTGGCCCCCCACCTCTATGGGCTGCTACGACAGCAGTCCATAGAAGCATATTCATGGTCCCACCGCACGTGCAGTATCATCCTTGGTACTGCACATGTGCAGAACCTGTTTTTATGGGCTGCCGCCGCAGCAGCCGTGGGGGCATCCAAGAGGGAAGGAACACCTCCCATAGGGACTGCCTTGGGTAACTGGCAGGTCAGCCTTCCAATAAGAAGCCACTGCCAGTTACAGTGAAGCCAGTGCAGTCCATAGTTGCGTCCCCTTCTGCATTCTGCAGGAGACTCCCTGACATAGCAGCAATCTCCCTCTCTCCCTCATTAGTATAGCAATCTCCCTCATTTCACCTAGCCCACATTACACTGTTACATTTTTTTGGGAAAAAAGGAATGAGAGTCAGATACATTTACATTGAACCATCAGCAGCACCATTTCCCAGCACTTTAGCAAGTAAAGTAGCTCTTACTAACTGCTTTGGGGCTCATCTACATTTGGATAGAAGTCATTTTAAAAGATTCCTCTCAGATGTAGCAGTACACACCCACGCTTCTAGGTGCCACGTTCACAATCTCTCCATATATGGAACTAGACACGCCCTTTAAGTGGAGCATGACATGCCCCCTCAATGGGGCGGTGTGCAAAATTCTACTACCAACTATAATCTCCCTGGAACTATTTTTCAAAAGTAGGCAAGTATGGTGCAGTCTCACATACTACGGGCCAGATGCACTTAGCTTCAAAAGTGATAAAAGGGAGAGTGATAAACAGCCAGCCAATCAGCTCCTACCTGTCATGTCTCAGACTGTGTTTGAAAAATGTCAGGCAGGAGCTGATAGGCTGTTTGTTTATCACTCTCCATGTAATCACTTTTGAAGCTTAGTGCATCTGGCCTTACATCTGGCTTCACACAGTGGCGGATTCTACCTGAGGGGGCTGCAGCCCTTCAGCCCATAGGTAAAAACCGCCACTGTCTGTGAGCTATTCCCCACCCGAGATATATAGGTTTGTTAAGTATTATTTCCTGTACACTTAATATTGCAATGCAGTCTGGAATCCTGGGCTCCTGTGATGCTGTCTTCACCCGCGGTTCTCTCTTAGAAGGCCGATCCTTTGCGTGCATGTGTCTGCGGCTCAACCCACGGTCGACTGGAAGTTCAGGGGTCAGAGACAGCACGGATGCCGGGCAGAAAACAGGGTAGTAGGCATTATTTTTAAGTGCTTGCAATGGGAACCGAATTCTCTAGAAAAGACCTTGCTTTTAATGAACTGGGTAGTACGTGCCATATAACCCTACCCAATACCTGCATGTAAGGCAAAGCCCTGGCATCTATTGTGGGGTGGTGGTAAATAAAATCCTTCTTTCTGAAGAATAAATAAATGAGCGAAGGCCATTTCTCATGGTGATAGCTTAAACCATTTGTTGTTTGTATAATCCTCAGCCTGACGTCCCACTGGTTAAACTTTTACATATACAAATGCGTCACTGAGACTCAAGGAGCAATCAGTTCATTGAGAGCTGGCAAAATCCAGGTAGGACTGCGCCCTCTACTGGCAACTCTTTGGAATGGTAACCAGTTCCCATTAGGGTTGCTATTAACCCTTTGAGTGCCAACATTGCTGTGAGCGATCCTCAAAATATCCGCTAAAATTGCCAGCGCCGCTCGCAGGTTTAATACTGTGATTCACCATAACATTTGCTATAAGTTCTAGTAATGCTTTAGAGAATCCATGGCATATCTCACCCCATAAGGCCATTCTCTGTGGGCCACAGGATGTTGTGGGTGAGATGTACTAAGCCGTGGAGAGGGACACATTGGAGAGAGGTAAAGTACCAAACAATCTGCTCCTAGCTGTAACTTCATAAACACAGACTGTAACATGACAGTTAGGAGCTGATTGGTTGGCAGTTTATCTCTCTCCGCTCCACATTATCTCTCTTCAATGCTAAGTACATCTGCCCATCTCTGTGGCGTAGAGTCTCAGCCAGTGTCCCTCTCCACAGCTGCAGTGAAACCGGATCATTCACCAGTGGGCTCGGACTGACAGCGCATCAGAATAAATAGGCTGCATTGAGTCACGGCCAGACGGACCGTCACTGTATGTGGAGCTCAGTCTCCCGAGTGAGACGGCCATTAAAGTCAGATTTCGCAAGACTGAGGGGAGCTGGAGGCACCGTACCCCCCACCGGACATGTAAGTACAGTGCAGGATGTGCTGCAGATGTGTAGCGGAGGGATGACATGTTACATGGCTATTTCACAGAACTAGTTTGTCTGCTAGCAGAATTCTACATGAGGTAGTGTTACCATTGTTGGCCTCCTCTTACCCAGAATCCACTAAGTGTGATGTTCTTCCCCTTACAGAGTAACAATGTTTTGGCTTCCGCAGGCTCCACTTTCACCACCTCTCATCTGCAAAGTAATTGTATTCCGATATTTATATTTAAACCAGTGATGGCTAACCTTGACACTCCCAGCTGTTGTTGAACTATACATCCCAGCATGCCCTGCTACAGTTTTACTATTTGGCCATGCCAAAACTGATGCAGGACATGCTGGGACGTTCATCAACAGCTGGAGTGTCAAGGTTAGCCATCATTGATTTAAACTATAGTGCTAAACGGACATTATTTTAATATTATTCATTTGATGTTAAAAAAAGTCGTTTATTTAACTGGAGAATCAGTTTCTCGGTCCCTCATGCAGAGGCATTCTTGACACGAGGCACAATGAGCGTGTTCTATCAGGTGACATCCCCGTGAGGGCTTCATCAGGAAGATTTTATCCTCTCTCTCCCGTCATCACCTGATATGTGCCAGGCTGTATGGATCTGACTCAACCAGGATATTTGTTTGGAGTGTTTAAATGGGACAGGTGTAAACTGTCATATGTTCTACTTCTGTCATGCCTTATGCTCCTAACTGCCATGTATCCCAATCATGTCATATGTTTTGCTCCCAACTACCATGTTGTATGTTCCATACTGTCATGTGACCAACCCCTAACTGCCATGTGCTTCTCTCCAAACTATCATGTATTTTGCTCCTGGTCCAGTGTTCCACTCCTAACTGCCATGTGTTATGCTCCTAACTGTAATGCATTATGTTCCCTACTATCAAGTGTTCCGCTCCTAACTGCCATGTGTTAACATGTCATGCATGTTATCCCTAACTGTCCTTTATTCCACGCATGTCATGTGTTCTGCTCCCAACTGTCATGTCTTCTGCTTCCTACTGCCATGTGTTCCAACCCTATCTTGTGTTATGCACCTAACTGGCATGTGTTCATCTCCTAGCATTTATTCTGCTCCTAACTGTCACCTGGTTCTTTTGTAACTGTTACAGTATGTGTTCCACTCCCGTCATGTGTTCTGCAACTAACTGTAATGTATCATGCCGCCAACTGTTATGTAATATGCTCCCTACGATGATGTGTTCTACTCCTAACTGTCATGTGTTCTGCTTCTAACCATCATGTGCTCCACTCCTGTCATGTGTTCCGCTCCTAACAGTCATGCGTTTGAAAACTGACAGCTGGGAGCTGATTGGCTGGAACACAATTAATGCAACCAGTTTCTGTCACTTGCTGATAAATGGGCTCCAAAGTGTCTAGGGCTAGGCGGACAGTTAATAGGTTGACACCGCATAAGTAGCCATGCATTAGGTCGACGCGTACAAAAGGATGACAGATTAAATACTGGCAGCGCTTAAGGCCGACATTTTCAAAAGTCGACATGACAATGGTGGACACATGTTTTTGGGGTATTTTATAAGTTACTATCCATGCAGACTATGATTGGGAAAAGTAACCTGTGGGGAGTGCGCCACCGTGCCTGGAGTCAAGTGTGACGAGGGTATTCCAAGGTGGTATATGTTTTTACTGATGGTGGTCACATATTACCAACCATACAAGATTTGACCCAAAATAATTTTATGTCGACCTTTTGAAGCTGTTGACATAATGGGGGAAATTTACTAAAGGAAATTTGTAAAAAATAGGTGTATTTGTATCCAGAAATACACTTATTTTTGACATTTACTATCCCGAAAATACGGCAATTCGTAGTCGTATTGATGTGCTATCAATATGAATACGAATGGCTGTATTTTCGGGATAGTAAATGTCAAAAATAAGTGTATTTCTGGATACAAATACACCTATTTTTTACAAATTTCCTTTAGTAAATTTTCCCCAATGCGTTGACCATTCGGTGTGGACCTATTGTTTGACAACCTAAATCCAGTAAATCTTCTATACCTCACGTGTAATAGTCATGTGCAGGGGGATTAATCTGAGAGTTGCTGTGTCCCCCATATTGCAGATAGCTGGGGTTAATGTTCCGCAGCAGCAGCAGCAGCAGCAGCAGCAGCAGCAGCAGCAGCGCTAGTCCCGGCCGAGCTGCAGTACCTGCGTTGGCCGCACGGTGGTGCCCGTCTCTCAGCAGCCGGAGGAGGAGAAGGGGGGGAGGGAGGCTCAGCCATGACTGACACGGACCAAAGTTATCCCGGAATAAGGACAGCACGCATGTGCACGGACCCGGATGTGAAAGGCTTCGCCCAGGAGCCTCCTCATACTGCAGCCGTGCCGGGCTGTGCCGAGCCGGGCGGGACCGGACCGTGCCGGGCGGAAGCGGGCCAGATCGGGGTGAAGACGCGGGAGAGACGCCCCAACCGGGCCACGCCCGTGCCAGGGCCAGCCAGTCAGGGAAATACACCCGGATATCGCCACCCCTCCTAGCCTTGTATATGTAGTCTAATAACAGTGGTGATAATAATAGTGATTAGAATAATGATCCTATATATTATACCCAGCCAGGGTCATTATATAGGGGTGGTGGGTTCTGCAGCCCCCTGGTCCCTATAGCTGGGCTATCCCGGGTCATTGTCGCCCCATATGAGGTATTACGCATTGGAAAGTCTATATTATACCTGCACACCGTATAATCTGGTGCCCACGCTCACCGCTGCCGGCTCACGTGCCCATTAGCGGGTGTAGAAGAACGTCATTGCATTTTCATTGGCCAGATAATAATATAGCCGTTAATGAGTGTTAGCCTTGTGGTCTAGGAGTCTCCCTGATGTATCGCACTCCCCCGTGCCACAGTAGTAATGTTCTCCGATAGAGTAGCATAGAATAACCCCTTCTGCGCCATAGTCCAACCCCCTCCTGGCAGCGTTACCCGCCTCCTCCAGGTTTCCCGGCCTAGGATGGATTTCCGCGGGAAGAAGTATGAACGCGGCAGCAACTGGTCGGACCCGGAGGTGGTGGAACTTCTCCAGCTGTGGGGAAATGAGTCGGTGCAGATGGAGCTGGAGAGCTGCCTGCGGAACCAGCACGTCTTCAACCGGATCGCCGATGTTCTGCGGGAAAAGGGGATCCACCGGACCGGGGACCAGTGCCGGGAGAAGATCAAGAAGATGAAGCTGGAGTATCGGAGGCTGAAGGACAACAGCAAGACGCTGCGCGGCGGCAGGGCATGGAAGTTTTACGAAGTGATGGACAGGGTGCTGACCCACCGCCCCACCCTCTCCTATGGGACCATGGGTCCAAGTGGGGTGCTGGGGCAGCCGGTGCTGCAGAACCCGATATCCGACGGGTTTCATGCTCACTTCCCGCAGTACAGTCACCCGCAGCACCCGGAGCTGATGGAGATCAAGTGCGAAGAGGTGCAGTCCGATGAGCAGTGTCTGACGCCCGAGCCGCGATCTATGACCTACATACACGACTCCAGCGCTGACCAAGAGGAGGAGGAAGAGGAGCATAGCATGATGGACAGAGGAGCCGCAGACTCGCCCATATCCAGGGTGGAGGTTACTGGTGATGTGGGCGGGTCTCCCTCAGGTAGGGAGCTACTGCGAGAACATGGCGTCTTACAGGGTAATTCTGCCCAACACTAAACAATTAATAGGGGGTTTCCAAAAGTACTCCATTGGGTCTGGTGGTCCCAATAAGTGTCGCTCTCACCCCCTCTCTGAACATTCAAATTTGCATCATCGTCCCATTGGTCTATTTGAAAAAATTTCTAGCACAAATTGTTCTATAGCTTAGCACTGAGATACAGACGGGAGTGTTCTAGATGCTCCAAAGCAGTGATTGACACCCCAGGCAGGAAAGAGGAACTGCATGGGTTGGGACATGTCCTACAATGAACACTATCAGCATTTACTGTATACGGCACCAGTATATTCTGTTGTGCTTTACAAGTGATAACAAACACAGTAATAATATACAGACAGAGGGGTAGGAGGGCCCTGCCTGCAGACTAGGGAAATAGAAATGTGATACCTGAGGGCCAGTGCTACATATTGTAAATTAGTCCAGCCAGATTGCTGAGCCTGTATGATCCGGTCACACGGTGGTGTTGGCCTGTGGTCAGTGGGATGTGTGAGTGAAGACAGAGAACACATGTAAGTTTTGTGTGATCTGTGTAAAGGGGAGGAGACTCAGCAGGGTCTCCGCTGTCTGCTCTCAGTGCTGGGGACCCGGCTTACTCCAATGTCAGGCTGACAGCGCTGCTAGGCTGATGGTTAGGAGCCGTGCACAGTTTGGGAACCACTGGTGTTAACACATACACTATGGGGCCGATTCAGTAAGCTGCAAAGTTCGCAGCCTACCGAGCTCCTGAGACGCTGCCCATCCAAACGGTGGTCCAGAATCGGCCCCTGTATATACAGCAAAGGGGTCCAGGGCCAGGCACAGTGGAGCGGGGCTGAGATAAGCCAGGTACACACTAGACAATATTTTAAATTAATTTGCTGATTACGACAAATTCTAAAAATCGCCCATTGTGTTTCCACTACGCTCCCCCTCATCTATACATGCAGCTTAATTGGGGGATGACGCCAGCGACGTAGTGACACCAGCATGGCCTGTCGTCACTATCGAGGTCGTGCTGAGTACACAACGTCTAGTGCAGACATGTGCAAACTACGGCCCTCCAGCTGTTATGAAACTACAAATCCCAGCATGCCTTGCCATCGTTGTAGCATTCTTTAATAGTAAAACTATGGCAAGGCATGATGGGACGTGTAGTTTCACAGCAGCTGGAGGGCCATAGTTTGGACACGCCTGGTCTAGTGTGCCCATCAGATACGACCATGTCAGGGAATGCCCAGTGTGGTATGGTCGCATCTGATGGCACTGTGCCAGACAAGTGGTTTAGAGGCGGGATTTCAGGGAACGCTGGAAGGTTTGGGGGCTAGAGGAAAGTCTAAAGCCCCATATACACTAGACGACTTTTTAAAAGTTAGGGCTCAAAAGGGGCGTTCCAAGTGATGTTGAAAAGTCTAAATGCGTACACGCAATTTTGTTACCGATGCCAGCAATATCGGCCATGGTGCGCGTCGCCTAGTGTGGGTGGGGCTTTAATGTGCAAGGGAGGGCATCCTGTATACAGTATAGGGGTGGCCGTCTGATTAGGGGAAGCCCAGCAAGGACATATAAAAGCTTGAGGGGCAATACAAGTAATTGCCTCTTTAAAATTAGCATTTACAAGGCTGTAATAGCTTTGGAGCCAGCAAATCACAGGCTGCTACGTTCGGGCCTGGATTATCAGTCTTTATGTAACTCCCCGGCAGGCCCTGGTGCAATGTATCACAGTAAATGAATAACCTCCCGATATTAGCTAGAGGAATGTTGCAGACACTGAGCCGGGAAGGGAGAGCACAGAAGTACAAGCACCGGTGTGTCACCAGGCGCTGACGCTCGGTCTGCGGTTCTGTAAGTGGGGATTCCGGACAGCAATGGAAACACAGAACAGGGTCAGTTTCTTATATCGCATATAGAGTGCAAGCCTGCGAGCAGGGCCCTCTTCCCTCTATGTCTGTTATTTCCCAGGTTTATCACTACTTGTTCCCATGTGTAAAACGCAATGGTATATGCAGGCACTATACAGGTGACTCCCTACCTTTTTATATACCCCGTAGGGTAAATGAGAGTCTTTAACATCCCCGAGCTTTGTGGCGAGTTCTGTCTGTTATATATCAGCTCCGTTCATTCATGAGATTGTCGTAACTTCCGGCAAAGATATTGTACAGGTTTATGTCATATAATTCATTAACGTTTAGCTTATTTACGGCACCGCATTGTAACCTCATAATACGTTCGCACAGCAAAGGCCATCATACACAAGGTCACCATCAACAGTAGTTTGAACCAGAAGGTCAACATGGAAACTTTGACACAAGAAAAAGTCCAGGGGTTTTTGGGGGATTCTTTGGAGCGAAGCATCTGCCTGATCCACATGGCGAGTGGAGTGAGCCATTTGAGGCGCCGCATTACACTTATTGGTGTCCATGACATCAAAAAATGCAGGAAATCCACATCGACCCTTATATGTGTCAAGCTTTCAATGTTGACCCTTTTGTGGTGTGGTTGATCTTTTTTGTCAGTGTCGACCTTGTATATGTCGATGTTTTGTTGTTGTCTTAATGACTGTCCAACTAGACGTTGTGTGTGAGATATACCACACCCGTTCGGAACTCAATGTTAAAAGGAATAATAAAGTGATATAGAGGTGTGTAGTACTGTCATGTAGCCTAAAGGGGGCACTGTTACTGTGGGGCAGATGTATTAAGCCTGGTAAAGTGTTAAATTGGCCAATCAGCTCCTAACTGTGAAGTTACAGGCCGGGTTTGAAAAAAATGGCAGTTGGGGCTGGTTGGCTACTGCATAATCACCTTCACGTTAGCACTTCACCGGGCTTAATACATCTGCCTTCTACATACATAGACTTCTTAGACAGGATGTGCACCGTACAGAAAACACTGATCATGTTAGCAATTAATAAACGTACAATGTGTTTATTGTCGGGGACCTGTTTATTATGCCGCTTTCAGACCGCATAACTGGCTTTGACCCTGTATTTGGAAACGTTTCCAAAAACGGGTCTGCCAGATAAAACCCCTTTCACACCGCAGCACTTAAACGGTATATTACCGTTTAAGTGCCGATTTTTTGACACTGGCAGACCCGTTTTTGGAAACTTTCCAAATACAGGGTCAAAGCCAGTGCAGCCTTCAGCCCTCCCCTCCGTGCAGCTCCCCCCCCCTCGCGCGTGTCGACCGAGCGCATGTCGACGCCCCCGCGCATGTCGACGCCCCCGCACGTGTCGACGCCCCCCGACGTGTCGGCGCCCCTCCCTGTCGACTTACCCCGTGCCGGTACCTCCGTTGTGGACTGCAGCTCAGTATGCTCGGAAAGCACTTATGAAAAAAGTGTCTTCCAGAAAATGGCTGCCCCATAGGAAACCCAGTTTAAAAAAACTGTCTTTCGTATGGGGGCAGCCATTTTCTGAAAGACACTTTTTTCATAAGTGCTTTCCGAGCATACTGAGCTGCAGTGCCGGGAACCACAACGGAGATACCGGCACGGGGTAAGTCGACACGGGGGGCGCCGACACGCGGGGGGGCGTCGACACGCGAGCGGGGGGTGTCGACACGCGCGGGGGGGGGGCTCCAGTGCTGTGAATACTTAATGAGCGCTCATTAAGTATTCACTGTGCTGAATTTAGGACCCAGCTCATTGGCTGGGTCCTAAATACCGTTTCAGAACCGATTTTGAGCCTAAAATACCGGTTCTGAAACGGGTAGGACCCTGCATTTTAACCGGTTAGAAAAAACGTTTTTTTCTAACCGGTTAAGTGGTCCTGCACCTTTCAGACCGCACACATTACCGTTTTAAAACGGTAAAAAAACGGCAATATACCGTTTTTAAAGTGCGGTCTGAAAGGGGCATTATTTCATCGTATATAGAATGCGATCTGTGTGGGATCTACCACCCGGGATCGCATTGTAATATGTGATCCATTCGGCAAGATCTACCTTCCTGCACTCGCAAGGGCTCTGAAAGGAGCCTGTCCCTGTGATGTTCTGAGCTAGGCACCCCTAATAGCCTCTGGGGGAAGCGGCTTGTGGCGGTGCAGGAGGGATCGCAGCAGGGAGCAGAGATTCCAGCTGTGGTCCCTCCTACATACATTGGCAATACTTAGTATTTGCAGCTAATCCCTGAAACTTGTTTTTGTGGAATTAGCCGCAATTATTACATAATAAATAGGCCCCATAGAGAGATATTGATAAATCTCAGGTTATGAGGAAACAACCTGTCTCTTTTGTCATTATTCCTGTAATCATTGTAGACCAGGTGTAAGAGCACAGCTGCTGTGCATGCTGGTATTTCTAGTTCCACAGCACAGAGTTCTCACTGTGTCTCCCATCTCTTCCCCCTTTCCCAGGCTTCAGTGAATCCAACTTAGCCGGTTCCTCGGGGCAGGGCGGGCATCAGAGGTTTTGGAGGAAGAGGAAGGTGCGCGAGCCGCTGGAGGACCTGGTCTCCCAGATACTGGTCGCACAGCGGTCCACGGAAGAGCGATTCCTTCAGCTGGAAGAGCGGAGGCTGGAACAGGAGCAGGAGGCGGAGGACCGGAGGCTGCGCTTGGAGGAACGCCGGCTGCAGCTTGACCGCCAGCACGAGCTGCGCATGTTTACGGTCTTTGCCCAGATGCTGGGCATGATACGCCAAGGAGGAGAGCAGGCACCCTCGTCTGACAGCAGCTTTCAGCAGGATGGGGACGTTCTGGGGAGAGGGCGGGCAGGCAAAGCGCTGGAGCCGGAGCTGGGGGAGATGTACAATTGCAGCCAGTACAGCAGCCCCTATCTCTCCAACCGTGGGAACATACTGTGCGGCTTCCGCGGATCCTCCGAGGAGGGGTACCGGGCTTATCATGAGGACAAGTACGATGAGGACAAGAACCCCAATGTGAGTGTTCTCTCCCAGCCCCTTATCTATCATAGCTTATCCAACCGAACTAGTCTAATATGATTTTCAAGTTTGTACAATAGAACTTATCAGCAGATAGCGATGAATGAGCCCCAGAGGTCCACCAGCATTACACTCATCAGCATGTCATTTACATAGATTAGGTTTATGCTTATTCTAGAACCCTGCATCTTCCAAATCCCCTGCAGTTCCTCTTCCCTGCCTGGGGTGTCACCCTCTGCTGTTCTGAATCTAGCACAGCGTGGTCTGTATTTCAGCACTGATATGCAGACCTGATCTGTGCTAGAAGCACCACCCATGGCAGGGCAGAGGAAATGCAGCCGTTTTGGAAGAAGCAGGGTGCTAGAATGAACACTATAATTTTATAAACCTCTATCCTCATTGGTTTTCTCCCGGGATCCCCGGCAGCTGCTGTCCAATCAGCTGCTACCAGCGTTAGACAGGGACTGACCATGACATGTAATGTTTTTGATTGCACAACCAGCCGGTACACTGTTGCTGAATCCTGGGTAAGGGTTGGGAGAACAAGCATCTCCTCAGTCTTGGAGAACGCTGATCCTGGAGGTATATTCTTGTGGGCAGAGCTGTACTTTAAAGTACTTTTCCTACATACAGTAGACACCTGGTGCCTGGGTTTGTCCTTATCACACTTGGCAGCGTTCGGGTATTATCCTGTGTCTAATTGTCTTCTTATTATACCACTGTGTGCTTTCATCTCCAGGGCATCATCAACTTCGGCACCAGTGAAAATAAACTTTGTTTTGACCTGATGTCCAAGCGGGTAAGTTCATGGTTCCTTCTCAGCGGTTCCTCCAGCTGAATAGTGAGACTGTATGTTTATCTATTGCTGCCATAATTGTCCAAGTGCTTCCAATAGTGGCGGAAAAACTCAATGAGGACTCGCTTGAGACTCCGGTCACTGATCTCCAAGTATCGCAACTGGGTGATCTGTGCATGCGAGCACTTTAACTGCAGTCTCACCGCAACCACAGTTTAAGAAGCGATGGGGGCGGATACACAGTGTTTTGTGGGAACGGTCCAGACAACACAGACATGTCCAGACCGCTCTGGTGGATAGCCGTGGTGGTTGCGTGTCACCACATGGAGCCGCTGCAGAAATAATACATTGAAAGTAGTTACTGCCACTGACAAGAAGAAGAAGAGAGTATATAAAGGGGGACAGAATATTTGATGACTTACACAGCGTCCCCACCTCCCCGTCACCGGGGCAGTTTATAGAAATTCACCAGTAACTTGTTTCCTAGCACGGCGCCCACTAAGCAAATATCTTAGTGGGCTATTCTGCGTAGGAAAATCGCATCGCTTACCGTGAATAGTGCTGTGCGATGCGATGTCCATATTAAGTGCACAGGAGTGCTTATACAATGAAATATCGCATAGGATGGCATGGCACCAAATGTGATGCGAGCCGATGCAATATTTCATTGTACAAGAACCCATGCCATGAGATGTGATGGGTGCTTACTATGACATGTGACCCCCTGTATCCACGCCACCCCGAAGCCACTCCGACCTTTTCATACCCCCACTATCCACGTAGGCGTGGAGTTGATTTTATATAGTGTGCCAAGCGCAGCGAGCCCCCGAGCCCGAAGCGTGGCGAGTGGACGCGGAATACATGTAAAGTAATCCTCGCCCCCCCCCCCCTTGCGGGGCTCGCTGTGCTTGCTACACTATATAAGATTAACTCCACGCCAACGTGGATAGTGGGGGTATGAAAAGGTCTGCGGACGCGTAACGCCGCGCTTCGGGGTGGCGTGGATAGTGCTGGTGTTTTAGGAACACATTCACACCTGCACATTCATACATCTGACACAGTAATGTGTTAACTAATAACTAATTTACCTAACAAATTTAATTAATGTAGCATAAATAATTTAAGAACATTCATAAGCAGGCATCGCATCGCATGCTAGTACTATGCGTTATGAGATGCGATTTGACTACGTTTGCGTACGTAGCAAATCTGGGCGCCGTGCTAGGAAACAAGTACCCAAATGTTTTCTGTTAAAACAACTTTTCGATGCATTTCAATATGGAGTAGTCTTTTGATCACGTCTCCTCTCACGTTTCCATTTGTGCAGCTAACGCAGAGCGACATGAATGTGATTGAGCCTCCGCTATTGCAGTACCCAGACTGGAAAGGGCACAGCTTGTGAGTATTGCACCACTTCCTCACTGATTAGTTGTTGAAAACTGTATGCAATGGGGGGGGGGGGGGGGTCTAATAGATGCTGGATGGATTCTCCCTGCTAATTCTGCATGACACCCGCTGCACTTCACAGCAGTGAGATCACGCTCAAAAGTTTGTGCTATCCCATGGGATATCGAGCACTACTGAGCAGGTAGAGGAGCAGTTCAACCCGCCGAAAGATGATGTACCAGGCCTTTAAATGCCGCGCCAACGGCAACTGTCCTCTTCTCCAGCATTTCAATCTCCCCTTAAGTAACAAGTATTTGGCTAAACAAATCCTCTGCAGCAGGTTGTAGGTAAGCAGAGACGGATTGGCAGCTTCGTTAACTTGCTGGGTTTGGTTTATTATATTACACAAACGCAGCAATTGCAAAAATATACAAAATCGCTGCCACCTGACATTGCAAAAATCCCAGAAGCTGCCTTCAATGACTCAATAGTCCATCGCAGATAGGTTCATTATACAAGTCTTGGGTAGCCCTTTGGTTGGGCAGCAGTGTAAGACGCTGGAGGCCATGCAGGTGAGTACGGGATCACCGTTGCAGCCTTATATATGCCCCCAAAATCCGCATGGATGCTGATGACAAGCGGCAGCCACATTTCATTGGCTGAGTGTCTCTTGATCCCTCCCACATTATATACATTATTAGCATGCCTGCTGTGTTATATTCTCATTGGTCCGTGGCAGGGATGAGGATTCCTACTCCATTCTTAATGGGAAAAACAATAAAAGTTTAATTGAATTTAATTAGTAGTTTAGTTTTGTGTTTGTATCTGTATTTTATAGGCTAAATGTAACTAATTAATAACAGGCACAGATAATGCATACAGTATTATGTTGTATATAGAGAAAATACCAAGTATTTGAATACAGGCGCTTCACCGGGCTCTAACCCCCCAGCAGCTGTTGGAAAAGGGATAGTCAGTACTTTTGGATTGGGCTGAAGGTGCCCCCTTACAGCACCCGATGTAGCATGCCATCTTGAAGAGGGTGGGAAGAGGGTGCGGCATTGTAGCACAGCGCTAGAAGTAGTGCTAGTGGGCAGCAGGGGTCAGTGGTGGCAGCAGAATAGTTTAAACACTACAATGCCGCCCTCTCCCACGCCGCCAGCGGTCCCTCCGGCCCCCAAACCCCATGCCGCTGAAAGCGTTCCCTCCACACCACACCCACAGATTGCATTCGAGCGATCGCATGTGGTTAAAAACTCTATAGATATTATGATATTATAGATATAGGATCTATAACTTAAAAATGCATACAATCATTCGATTTATCGGCCAGATATGGTCGAAATCAAATGATTGCATGCAATATCTCACAAGTGTCTGGGCAGCTACTCAGCGGCTGTGATAGAATCAGGCTGATCAGGGGGCAGAGCTGACATCACATGACTTCCCCTCACACACCTGGCCACGCCTGCGTATTCCCTTACACTCCCAGATAACAGCCGCTCACCATGTAATGACTCCCCAGGGTGTGCAGTCTGTGTCCTTGGCTACACACAGACTGCTATATATGCTCTACCACCTAGATGGAAGAGAATATAGAAAGGCGCTAAAGAGATGAATATCTAATGCTGAGCAGCTCACACCGGGTAATTGGGTATTACATATAATAAACGGTTTTAATATATCATTAGCACATAAGTACAATATAAAAAATCACAACATGCATATATAAAATATATAATTTGCATGCAATAAAGAACAATAAAATTGTGTTAGCAATATTCACCCCTATGGAAAAAACTGAATGTGGATTTAAATGGTAGGTAAGAGTCTCACTTGTTCCTAGTAGGGATTTCACTCTGGCTGGGCAGCGTATACCTGATCTGCAAATTAGCCGTCTAGCGATCCAGTCTGAATAATCCCCAGAGTCACAATATATTGCGTTAACACATATATATAGCACCTCTCTCTGGCCAGAAGAACAATGGCTATACTTAGGCACCCACTATGTAGTTAAAGGAAGTCCTGTTCCTAATAAGTCCTCTTTGACACAAGGTATTGAAATGGTGACAGGTCCTTAGAGAAAACTGTACACTTACGATTGGAAGGGTATGATGTGCTGTTGGCACTTGCGTTCCGTGGAAGTGTCCCCTGGAGTGGCAGTACACAAAGGGAGATCAGATGGTATTGGGTCTGTAGGACCAGGTCCCCAAATGTCAAAAGTCCAGTGCTCCCAGAGGTACGGTGCTATAACACCTAGGCCGCTATCTGAGCGCTATCTTCCTTCAGACAGGCTCCACATCAACCAATAATTGTTGGTGCCAGCCTTGTGCCCCCAATTTGTGTACACTGAGTATGTGCAATACTCCTTGTTCCCAATTGCTCCAGTGCCAGGGGTTCCTTGCTGGTTCTCTGCCAGGTTCACTGACCGTCACGTTTGCTTACACACCACAGTTCCCCCTACTCTGCACTCTATGTTACTTTGTGACCAAACCTGCAGTGATTGGCTAAATCTTCTTTTTGTTTCAGTCTAAGAGAAGAAGTTGCCCGTTTCCTGACTTATTACTGTAAGGCACCAGCCCCGTTACATTCAGAAAATGTAAGTAGCCGTTGTATAGTTGGAAGCCATCCCCACATCTGGCACTGATACAGTGTAACGGCTGATTGTGCGTTATTTCCAGGTGGTTATACTGAATGGCTGCGGATCGCTGTTCTCGTGTTTGGCTGCGGTCCTGTGTGATCCAGGAGGTAAGACCACTTCCTGCGCCGGGGAAGCTGCTGCTAATATGGTGGCTCATTGGAAATGTGTTTTGGTTTTTCTATTACATCTAATACCATATTGTTATCACACTGTATTATCATTATTATTACTGCTACCCTTTATTACTATTTGTATAAAGTGCTGCCATGTTACTCAGCACTGTATAATGAGTATCATGACACATACATACTAAGATGAGAGACACAAGGGAAGAAGGGTCCTGCACCATTGAGCTTCTAAAGAGATTTGATGGTTAAACATAAGGTTAGAAGAATAGCAATCCTGCCTCCATTGGTAACTGGCGTTTCGGTGCCATTGGTGTAGTTAGAATAAGAGAAAAAAGGGACACCTGGAGACCTATACAATAGAGAAGTCATCTGCTGGCAGCCATCTATTCACTATGGATTTTTCCTGAACTTGCTTCCTGGATTGCTGCTCTCACTGGGTCCAGCAGCTGACCTGAGATGACAGAGTGATGACAACTGATCTCACTGGGTCCAGCAGCTGACCTGAGATGACAGAGTGATGATTACTGATCTCACTGGGTCCAGCAGCTGACCTGAGATGACAGAGTGATGACAACTGATCTCACTGGGTCCAGCAGCTGACCTGAGATGACAGAGTGATGATTACTGATCTCACTGGGTCCAGCAGCTGACCTGAGATGACAGAGTGATGATTACTGATCTCACTGGGTCCAGCAGCTGACCTGAGATGACAGAGTGATGACAGCTGCTGACCTGAGATGACAGAGTGATAACAACTGATCTCACTGGGTCCAGCAGCTGACCTGAGATGACAGAGTGATGACAGCTGCTGACCTGAGATGACAGAGTGATGACAGCTGATCTCACTTGGTCCAGCAGCTGACCTGAGATGAGAGTAATGACAACTGATCTCACTGGGTCCAGCAGCTGACCTGAGATGACAGGGTGATGACAACTGATCTCACTGGGTCCAGCAGCTGACCTGAGATGACAGGGTGATGACAACTGCTGACCTGAGATGACAGAGTGATGATTACTGATCTCACTGGGTCCAGCAGCTGACCTGAGATGACAGAGTGATGACAACTGATCTCACTGGGTCCAGCAGCTGACCTGAGATGACAGAGTGATGATTACTGATCTCACTGGGTCCAGCAGCTGACCTGAGATGACAGAGTGATGATTACTGATCTCACTGGGTCCAGCAGCTGACCTGAGATGACAGGGTGATGACAACTGCTGACCTGAGATGACAGAGTGATGACAACTGATCTCACTGGGTCCAGTAGCTGACCTGAGATGACAGAGTGTTGACAGCTGCTGACCTGAGATGACAGAGTGATGACAGCTGATCTCACTGGGTCCAGCAGCTGACCTGAGATGTCAGAGTGATGACAACTGATCTCACTGGGTCCAGCAGCTGACCTGAGATGACAACTGATCTCACTGGGTCCAGTAGCTGACATGAGATGACAACTGATCTCACTGGGTCCAGCAGCTGACCTGAGATGACAGAGTGATGACAACTGATCTCACTGGGTCCAGCAGCTGACCTGAGATGAGAGTAATGACAACTGATCTCACTGGGTCCGGCAGCTGACCTGAGATGAGAGTGATGACAACTGATCTCACTGGGTCCAGCAGCTGACCTGAGATGACAGGGTGATGACAACTGATCTCACTGGGTCCAGTAGCTGACCTGAGATGACAGAGTGATGACAGCTGATCTCACTGGGTCCGGCAGCTGACCTGAGATGAGAGTAATGACAACTGATCTCACTAGGTCCAGCAGCTGACCTGAGATCCCATTGGTTGCTGCATCTGACCGGAGATTGTAGCAGCAATGACAGCTGATCTCACTGGGTCCTGTAGCTGACCTGAGATGAGAGTAATGACAACTGATCTCACTGGGTCCAGCAGCTGACCTGAGATGAGAGTAATGACAACTGATCTCACTGGGTCCAGCAGCTGACCTGAGATGAGAGTAATGACAACTGATCTCACTGGGTCCAGCAGCTGACCTGAGATCCCATTGGTTGTTGCATCTGACCGGAGATTGTAGCAGCAATGACAGCTGATCTCACTGGGTCCTGTAGCTGACCAGAGAGGGCAACAGCAATAACGGCTGATCTCACTGGGTCTAGCAGCTGACCTAATATGATAGTTGATCCCACTGGTTGCTGCATCTGACCAGAGGTTGTAGCAGCAATGATAGCTGATCTCACTGGGTCCTGCAGCTGATCAGAGAGGGCAACAGCAATAAGAGCTGATCTCATTGTGTCCTGTATCTTACCAGAGGTTGCAGCAGCAATGACAGCTGACTTCTGGCTCCAGCAGCTGACCATGCATGTCATATCTTAGTCCATTCATATTAACCCAGTTTTTGGAGACCTCTTGGCAACATCATGCCATTTCCCACAGCCCTCACAGTTATGGTTCTATATCTGTTGGAAGTTGATAATATAGGAGGATCAGCTCAGAGGTGTCCTTAGAGTGCCACCAGCATTTCCCGGATATCATGGGTTTTATTCAGTATACTCTATATGACATGATAAGGACATATGTATTATTATTTGTCTTGTTTTACAATGTATCCACCTGCTATGTTTTGTTTTGCAGATGCCATTCTGATCGCCACCCCATTCTATGGAGGAATCACACAGAGCATATTCCTGTACAGTGGCATCAAGTTGGTCTATGTGCACCTAGGGAGCAAGGTAAGTAGTAATGCTCTGCGATTCTGTTGCTCTGGTCTGCTGCACACTGAGGAGTAGAGTTATTAAGCTCGGTGAAGTGATACAGTGTCTGTTTTTTATCACCGGCCAATTGGCTCCTACCTGTCATTTTTTAAACCAAGCCTGTAACTTCACAGTTAGGAGCTGATTGGCCGGTGATAAAAACCAGACACTTTATCGCCGAGCTTAATAAATCTGCCCCAGAATGTGTAAGGTGGGATGGCACAGGGTTCTGTGGCACACTGAGGTGTAAGGTGGGATGGCACTGTGATCTGTGGTACACTGAGTGTGTAAGGTTTGATGGTACAGTGATCATGGCACGCTGAGTGGGAAAGGTGGGATGGCACAGTGATCTCTGGTATGCTGAGTGTGTAAGGTGGGATATTGCAGTGGTCTGTGGTACGCTGAATGTGTACGCTGCGATGGCACAGTGGTATGCTGAGTGTGTAAGGTGGGATGGCACAGTGTTCTGTGGTACGCTGAGTGTGTAAGGTGCGATGGCACAGTGATATGGGGTACACTGAGTGTGTAAGGTGGGGTGGCGCAGTGATCACGGCACGCTGAGTGTGTAAAGTGGGATAGCACAATTATCTGTAGTACGATGAGTGTGTACACTGCGATGGCATAGTGGTATGCTGAGTGTGTAAGGTGGGATGGCACAGTGTTCTGTGGTACGATGAGTGTGTAAGGTGGGATGGCACAATTATCTGTAGTACGATGAGTGTGTACACTGCGATGGCACAGTGGTATGCTGAGTGTGTAAGGTGGGATGGCACAGTTATCTGTTGTATGCTGAGTGTGTAAGGTGGAATGGCATAGTGATCTGCAGTACGCTGAGTGTGTACACTGATGGCACAGTGGTATGCTGAGTGTGTAAGGTGGGATGGCACAGTTATCTGTAGTACACTGAGTGTGCAAGGTAGGATGGCACAGCGGTATACTGCGTGTGTAAGGTGGGATGGCATAGTGGTATGCTGCGTGTGTAAGGTGGAATGGCACAGTGGTATGCTGCGTGTGTAAGGTGGGATGGTGCAGTGATCTGTAGTATGCGGAGTGTGTAAGGTGGGATGGCACAGTGATCTGTAGTACGCTGAGTGTGTACACTGTGATGGCACAGTGGTATTCTGAGTGTGTAAGGTGGGATGGTGTAGTGATCTTTGGTGTGCAACATTACTACATTGTGTCAGTCTGCCTTCAGATGTGTGCCGCCTGTCTATGTACGATGACAGTGATGATTGTGAGGGTAAACGTGTCTCATCTCTCTGCTCCTCAGATATCTGCCCCAGGAACTCGTCCTTTCCAGCTCACTGTACCCAAGATGGAGTCAGCCCTACATACAGCCAGAGAGGAGGTGAGTCTGCTGGATGTTGCCTATAACTGCAGTTATCAGTCCTTGGAGGCAGATTGATCCCGATGGATCTATCTAGAACATTGGATAACACTCGGGTGTTTGAGTTTCAGAATACCAATGATCGTTTGCTCCTTTATGATGCCTGCAGGGGGGTTAGGCCTAGATCAGAATAATTTCAGATGTATCACATAGATGATCTGACATGACTATTATTCCAGTATTGGTGGTCGGAGTATGGGGCAGTTTTGGGGCAGGATGGAAGAGAATACAGGCTTTTATTTTCTACAATTGAATCGCTTTGTCCAGCATCCTGCAGTCTTAGATAAACTACTGACTTAATGGCAGTCCTGTGGATATAGAGGGGAATGAGTGCCCAAACTCCTTACTGAGCCTCTGTGGAGAGGATGTAATGTATAACAATCCCATCAGCACAGCTACAGCGCCCTCTACTGGTTGCATTGATCCTGCATTCTGTCTTGTTTCTTCCAGGGCACCAATGTAAAGGCTCTCATCCTGATTAATCCCCACAACCCCCTGGGAGACGTGTACTCCGCTTCTGAGATGGTGGAATTCCTGGAGTTTGCCAAACGGTATAAACCTGTACTTAGACATTAGGAGTGTGTTCTAGTGTCATGTACCTCACTGACGTGATCTATTGATGAGTTTGTATCAAGTACCTCATGTTCTATTGACGTGGAAAGTGTTGGCAAGAGAATGGTAGAATGGAAAAAAGGTCCATGAAAGGCATAGGCAAAATGCTGGGACATCCATGGAGATATAGGAGAGCGGGCTGATGGGGTGAGGTCAGGGAATGGGAGGCAGGTGTGAGTATATTCAGCAGTAAGATGGATTTGGAGGCTGAAGGAGCAGATGAGATGGGGAGCATGTGTGGAGAGAGGAGAGAAGGGGACCATGGACAAAGTACGGGGAGGACGGAGAGAGCGACAGTGGCAGACATGTTGTTCCAAGAGTTTGGAGGCAGAGGGGAGGAGGAGATGATACCAGTGGGGGGCAAGCAGTGGAAAGAGGGGGTGGCAGGGAACGGGGTTAAGGGGGCAGCTGCAGTGGGAGGAAGAGGGAAGTGTCTCCAGTAATGAGGGAAGAAGAGGAATGGTTGGGTTGGGCAGTGTTAAAGGGTGGACAAAGGTGGATGTTGAGGTGTGTACGGAGATGACTATGTACAGAAGCCATTGTGTTCTCCCCTACAAGGTGCGGGAGACGGGAAGCGGAGGACCGGGAACGGCCAATCATTTATCCTTCACTGTGTACAGGTCGCTCTTATTAGCACAAGTTGTCAGTGTCAGTATGTAGGGTACACACTAGAACCACCATGATCGTGCAACAGTCGTGAAGCAATTTTCTGAAATCGTAGGATGGTCACACGATTAGATTGGAGCACACAATCTGCACACGACCGGTACCCAATCCAATATAGATGACAAATCTTTACTGCAGCAGGTAAAATCTTCAAAGCGACATATTCAGCCTTCAACACATATGGTTAAATGAATATAACTGAGGTACTAATTAAGTTACCTGTGCTCAAGCATGGATAGCACTAACACTTGGGCTGTTAGTATGACTACAGGGCCTAGGTTGGGTATGCCTGTCTGTGTTTTGTTGTTACTCTGTATTGTTCAATGTTGCCTGGATTGTGTTATCTGCCCTAATACATCATCCTAGCCTGTGACATGCAGGGCCCTCCGCACTCTTGTTCTCTCCTTGTATTTTCCCTGTCTCCAAGGCTCTCTCACTCAGTCAGCGTCATGGAGCTGTCTAGTCGCTCACACTCTGTAGTCTGAAGAGTTCACTGTAAGATCTGTTCCCCCTCTGTGTGTCTCCTCCCCCCCCCCCCCCCCCCCCGGTTTCCCCTCTGTGTTCCCCTCTGCCCCCCCCTGTGTCTTCCCCCTTATGTTCCCTCTGTGTTCCGCTCTGTGTCCGCTATTCTCTTCCCCTGGACTGTACTATAGACACGTGGTGGTGCCAGATAGATAAAAGAGAATAATCATTTTGTCACTGACGCGTTAACCTTCTGTTTTTCAGGCATTCCTTGCACGTCATAGTAGATGAGATTTATATGCTGTCTGTATTTGATGAATCTGCAACATTCAGCAGTGTTCTCAGCCTGGATAAGTAAGTATATGTTCTGTCATCACACCTGCATTATCCCTGACACTCCCAGATAACAGCCGCTCACCATGTAATGATTCCCCAGTGTGTGCAGTGTATGCGTAGCCCAGGACTTACTCAGTGCTGCCATAGAATCAGGCTGTTCAGGGGCGGAGCTGACGTCACATGACTCCCCCTCACACAAATGACCACACCTATGTATTCCCCCTGACTCCCATATACCAACCGCAAACACAGGCTTCCTGTCACTCAAACAGCGGCCATCTTGCGGTTATAACATTTCAAATTTGGCATCGCACATGCGTACGCATGCACATTTATTCAATAATCATCTGGCTTGCAAATTCCCACAACAGCGATCAGGCATGAATGACCCCCATGTCATCTACAAAATGAACACATCCCTCTGCTGCCCCCAACGACAACTTGTGCCTCATTTATCTCCCTGTCTGTGTTGTCTGTTCATTCTAGATTATAGGGCAGTTTTGCTGTTCAATTTACACTAATCTGTTAAATTAATGTTCTTAGGCTTCCTGACCCTCAGAGGACTCACATCATGTGGGGAATCAGTAAGGTGAGTGACCGGATGCAGACACAAAATGGCTGAGACTTCCCAAGGGGGGAAGATGCACCCGGTAGCGTCCCGGTGGCAGCACTGCATACAATACACCGTATGCGCTCCTTTTCCATACAATGTATCATATTCGATCCCAGCAAGTGATGGGGGGGTCTGTCAAATGCTTGGGGCGTCAGATCTCCGGCTGTGATGCGACGCGACGTGGCCACGAATCAGATCGATTTGACACACTTCCCCCGATTTCTCAGCCCGAGCGTTGTTACAGGGAGAAATGGGCCCAAATCGTACTAGTATATGGTCAGCTTTACTGTGGGGGACTTCTATATGGAAACATGGGGCAATGTTTAGGCTGCTGTTATTACGTCACGTGGACCCCTAACCGCCACATGGTTTGTGCGTTATATGCATATTACATTACCTATTGAGGCGAAAGGTACCTATTCCTCTTCCTGTGCCAGATACATCTCCACAGGGTCTCACTCTACAATCCTTCTACCCTGCAGGACTTTGCTGTGTCGGGAGTTCGTTTTGGGACGCTCTACTCTCAGAACCAGGATGTCTGCAATGGCGTGGCCTCCCTCTGCTACTTCCACGGGGTCTGTGGTCCTGTTCAATACAAGATTGCTCAACTGTTGCGTGACCGGGGTGAGATCATGGGACACCGTAACAAGATGGGGTGTCAGATTCCTCTATACATTTATCCCTGTATGTTCTGTAATCAGTGTTAAAAATTTTCTGGATAGGAACATACTTATATTGGAGACCTCTGTGTTCTAGCATCATTTTGTTGCAGATCAGAAAGCTACTGAATCTGCCTAGCATCAGCTGAGACTCCACAAACTCCTCCCAGAGGGGTGGGAGGGTGAACCAGATCAGATCGCTACTAAATCTGCCTAGCATCAGCTGAGACTCCACAAAATCCTCCCAGAGGGGTGGGAGGGGAACCAGATCACAGAGCTACTAAATCTGCCTAGCATCAGCTGAGACTCCACAAACTCCTCCCAGAGGGGGTGGGAGGGTGAACCAGATACGAGAGCTACTAAATCTGCCTAGCATCAGCTGAGACTCCACAAATCCTCCCAGAGGGGTGGGAAGGTGATCCTGATCACATAGCTACTAAATCTGCCTAGCATCAGCTGAGACTCCACAAACTCCTCCCAGAGGGGGTGGGAGGGTGAACCAGATCCGAGAGCTACTAAATCTGCCTAGCATCAGCTGAGACTCCACAAAATCCTCCTAGAGGGGTGGGAGGGAAACCAGATCACAGAGCTACTAAATCTGCCTAGCATCAGCTGAGACTCCACAAACTCCTCCCAGAGGGGGTGGGAGGGTGAACCAGATCCGAGAGCTACTAAATCTGCCTAGCATCAGCTGAGACTCCACAAATCCTCCCAGAGGGGTGGGAAGGTGATCCTGATCACATAGCTACTAAATCTGCCTATCATCAGCTGAGACTCCACAAACTCCTCCCAGAGGGGGTGGGAGGGTGAACCAGATCCGAGAGCTACTAAATCTGCCTAGCATCAGCTGAGACTCCACAAATCCTCCCAGAGGGGTGGGAAGGTGAACCATATCCGAGAGCTACTATATCTGCCTAGCATCAGCTGAGACTGCACAAACTTCTCCCAGAGGGGTGGGAAGGTGATCCTGATCACATAGCTACTAAATCTGCCTAGCATCAGCTGAGACTCCACAAACTCCTCCCAGAGGGGTGGGAGGGTGAACCCATATCAGAGAGCTACTAAATCTGCCTAGCATCAGCTAGGACTCCACAAACTCCTCCCAGAGGGGTGGGAGGGTGAACCCAGATCAGAGAGCTACTAAATCTGCCTAGCATCAGCTGGGACTCCACAAACTCCTCCCTGAGGGGTGGGAGGGTGAACCCAGATCAGAGAGCTACTATATCTACCTAGCATCAGCTGAGACTCCACAAACTCCTCGTAGAGGGGGTGGGAGGGTGAACCCAGATCAGAGAGCTACTCTGCCTAGCATCAGCTGAGACTCCACAAACTCCTCCACTAACAATCCTATAGGACAGTAGAAAACCACAACTAACATTCTCAATCATAAAGGGTAAACATCTGCAACACATTATAGAGACCCCTTGTGGTTTACTCTCCTTGGTGTTTAGTTCAGTTGAAAACCTTCAGTGTTATTGTGATGTCTCTGAGTGTATTTGTATGTTTTATAATGTTTAGCCATCTACATATATACAGATGTAATAGGTATAAAGCAGTAAAAATATTTATATCGAACAATGTAAAATAAATCATATCAACGCCTACATTTCCTAGTTCTTGTGCCCTTTTGTTTGTATGCGGTAATTTCCCTATTGCAGAGTTTCTGACTTTTTTCTCCCTTTCCTCCCTAGACTGGATTAACCAGGTGTACCTGCGGGTAAACCACTCTCGCTTGCGGGCAGCACTGGCATTTGTAGCGGGCGAGCTCCGCTCTCTCGGGGTGTCTTTCCTCAAGTGCAGCGCAGGATTCTTCATCTGGATCGACTTCCGCAAGGTGACCGACTCAAAGTAGCTTCTATTATATATAACTATGGAACTACATTAATGTATTATTTATTACCAGTTATTTGTATAGTGCACACTTATCCATTCACATCATTCCCTGCCCCAATGGAGCTTACACTCTATGGAGGTCATTCAGGTTGACTCGCAACGCCACCCACAGGAAGGCCCGCCCGCACACAGATTGCACCATCCATTCGCAGCTTGCGTGCGGGTGTAAAATCATTCAATGGTTGCTGACACTTTCTGGTGTCTTAGATCTGCAGCTCCCTGTATGGGAAGCGGGCGGGCAGCTGACTTCCGCTGATGTCAGCTGCCACCCCCGGCACCCGCGTCATAGGGTTAATTTTGTTGGGAGCCAATTAACCTTCCAGTATATGTCTGGATTGTGGGAGGAACCCAGAGTACCCGGAGGAAACCCACGCAAGCATGAGGAGAATATATAAACTCCACACAGTTAGGGCCATGGTGGGAATGGAACCCTCAGTGCTGTGAGGCAGTAATGCCTTCTATGTGTTACACGCAGGCCTGTCATAATCAGGGACCTATCACACTGACCGTGTATATTACCACAACTACATGACCGCACCAGCACCTGGACGGCTACTACACTAATGCTGGAGCTTAACTTGCCAGATTCATTTCCACAGTACTGGCTGCTATAAAAGACCCTTCTGGTTGTAAGTGAAATCCTTATAATGTAACGCTAGATGACACTGTCCCTGTGTACCCCTTTCTCGAGCCTTACAACAAGTCCTGTCTTGACTTGAGAGTTTACCCACAGAGGGCGGACTGTTGGCTGCTATTACTGTTTCTGTTATCTTGCTCCTCCTCTCATGTGGTGGTCATGCCCCTGCTCATCCCTCGCTCTGCCATCTCTTGCAGTACCTGAGGGCTCCCACCTTTGAGGAGGAGATCATCCTCTGGAGACATTTCCTGGATAATAAGGTTCTGCTCTCCTGTGGGAAAGCCTTTGAATGTGCTGAGCCTGGCTGGTTCCGGATTATATTCTCAGACAAGACCCACCGCTTGCAGCTAGGTAAGTGAGTAGCTCTGGGTTCCACAGCCTTCCTGGCTCCGCTTCTTCCTAGCAGAGCCGTCAGATGGCCGAGGGGATAGAAGATGGTGATCTGTCTCTCCTTCGCTTCTGTTAGGCGAGTTCCAGGCCGAGCAGTGTAATGTAAAAAATATATATATATAGGATTTATAATGGGAAAAAAGATCTGTGATAAAATACCATGAACATAATAAAACATACAGATGCGCCCTCATACACGTAGAGTCTATACGTCATAGGGTGCAAGATGCCAGGTATGGCTGAGATGCTCCTAGAGAGGGAGAGCCAAATGTACTTCTCTTTCAATATTGCATCTTCCAAGCAGCGTAGACGCAGTGATGCCACTCAGATTCTCATATATTAATCATTTGAAGACAATTCTGGTAATACTGTATAGCGGTGAATATTCCCATTGGTTTAGCCGTTGACTTTCCTCTTCCGATGTGTGTCCTTATTATGGGCAGTATCCGCTGCATTTTGTGGCGAGCCCCGCCGTTTTAATGGCCACACTCGCCATTTCCACCTTACCTCAGGGAAACAGCAAGGGTGGAAACGGCGAGTGAAGGGGAGGGGGTTAAATACTCTGATGACGAGCTATGGGCACTGCTCACCATCTTCCGTCTTGGAGGTGCCTCCGAGCGGGGGTTATTTCATAAGGGTTGGGCCGTTCTTCAGGTTAAACCACTTCTCCAGCCCAAGGCAGCTGGAGTATTCCCCTTTATTCAGTACATTGGGATTTTCGTAGTCAGTCTCTGGAGGAAGAGTGGCCCCTTATTGGCTGGTGTTAGGGTATGGCAGGTGTATTTCAGTAGGACCGGTAAGCTGAAGACAGATGAACTTCTGGTCATCTATGGTACCTGGAAAATGTTTGCCTGCAAAAGACAATAGACCGCTTTATTAATGTACCTATCTGAGGGGCAACTTTGTGATCTTACCCAAATGAGGGGGCAGTTCTGTGAGTGTTCCTGCAAAAGGATGGCAGATCTGGGAGTGTTACCTATCCAAGGAGCAGCTCTTGTCAGTGTACCCACTCAAGGGCCAGCTCTGTGGGAATACCTACAGGAGGGGGCATCTCTTTGAGGGTACCTACGGAGGAGCAGTTCTGGTAGCATTACTACCCATGGGGGTGGCTCTGGGATTCTACCTGCCTGAGGGGACAGCTTTGTGGGGGTCCACATTTATAATCCATGAAATCCTTTTCACCAAATTCATTGGGCTCCTGCACAGATTATACCTTTGTTTTTCTTGATGAACAAGTTTCATGTCTTTTATTCAGAATTGATGGCGGCTTATCAATCGCTAGGGTCTATATTTAATTAAGATTACTTTTCAAAGCCGTTGGACGTTTGGATTTTACAGGGTAATATCCTGCTTGTTTATGTAGTAGTATTGTCCTTTTTTATTCTTTCGAGCAATTTAAAACCATTCTGTGGAACACCCACCTGATTACCGTGGAGATTGCCTTTCAGATATGGGAGGGGGGGTTAAGGGGGCTATGATTTAATAGGACCATTTACCAATCCACAACCGTTGCTTTGTTCTCTCAGGGATGCAGCGGATCCGCAAGGTGCTGGAACAGAGGGAGAAGGAACTGCAGGTGGTGCGTAACCACACAGAGGAAGACGGCAAAGTGGACAGCACGGATGAGGTCATCTACGTATCCAGCCACCACGAGCCCTCCTCCAGCTCCAACCTGGGCGATCTCATAGTTCAACTCCAGGACCAGATGCGCTCGTCGGATTGGCTGCAGCGGAACACAGCGGAGAACTTTGCCCAGCAGAACCCCGAGGTCTTCCAAGTCTACAGCAAGTATCTGGGGAAGCAGTGAGCAGAATGGGGGCTCCCGTCCTGGATTTCTGGCTCCTACCATTAAGCACAAGATCCCGCCCAGCACAGGAGCGCTACAGCTCCCACGTCTCTAACACTAACATACCGGTGGGCTGGACCCCGCTGCCAGGTTCTCCCGCTGCCCAGTGTCAGCTCTCTGGGAAGGGCGCAGCCAGGACACACACTGTGGTTGGAGCACTGTCCCTACACTACAATGGGAAAACCTGATGGCAGATAATGAAGCAGACCAGCAGCGGAGGAGGGTGCCGGCGGCGTTACCATTTGTCTTAATGATGTCAGATAACTGGAATTAAAACAGATTTAAGTACAGAAATGTTCATGTTATGGAGGAAGACTATTAATGCCGCTGCGGCAGGGTGCAGTGCAGATCCTGGGCTGATACTGTGGTGGCTCTTGGGGTCTTCAGTGGGTGCACCACGTGGGACTTCCCGAGACACGTGCTTCTTCTTTTATTACAATTTGATTGGGGCAGAACTTGCTATTGCCTGTGCACCCCCTCCCCTTTTAGCCGAGAGGGCATATTTTAGGCCAATGTCATTTGGAGGGGGGGATAATTTATAGTTGCACAGGTGTCCTCACTTCCTCCTTATCTCTCATTGATAGAGCTGGGTAGGACGTTTGGCAGCACTGACCTGACTCTCTGGCTGGGCAGAACAATGCTCAAATATCCAGCCAGGGGCCATGGGCCATAGTTATTTACAGTCCCTATTCATTTAGTGAGGGCATCATTAATATGACTTCCTCTTAAGAGGATCATGTGATTCCCAGTAGCCCCTCCCCCACAGCCCTACCATCCCCCCTTCCCCCCCAACCCCTGATGCTTTCTGCGCACTGGGCGGGGATGAGAGCAGAGATCCTGGGCTTCCCAACAATAAAAACAATCCTCTGTTCTTCCTCTGTGCTGTCTGCATGGACTGAGCTGGACAGTACAGTGTCCTGCAGCTCCTGACCGCTAGGTTATTTGCAGGACAGATCCTAGGTCTATCCTGTGCCTCAGTAATGAGCCTGATTCTCCTCCTCCTATTATTACTGAATGGACACGTGGCGTCCTGCGCGTGGAGCTTTTTCTCTACAGAATTGCAACGGGTGGTACCAGCCATAGGATCCATACAGTTTAGGGTTATCAACTTCTGGGCTAAATTTACTAATGTTGCCCCTAACAACCAATCGGATTCTCTTATCCTCCAAATCAGCGGTTCCCATCCTTTTTTCTCTCCCGTACCCCTTGATCAGGCTTTTCATTTATGACTACCCCTCCTCTCAATTTGAAATATCCCAATACTTTTGCTGCCCATACACGGAGCGATGTGCGGGCGCCTCCTCATTTGGCTAAGATCCGATATCTCCCACGCACATTACATCGAACAGTACATAAAGTATGTGCTGCCCGTACCTTTGATCTAGATGGCATTGCACAGTGTACGGGCACCTTTACTAGTGGAAGTGAGCACTATGTGTGTCCTTATATTCAGGATTAGCGGCGGAGTAGTGTGCGGTCAGGAATTGGGTCCCTCTGTGGCTGGCCGCTGGCTGTGTACTGTGTCCGGGGTTCCCTCGGACGCCTGAAAAATGAATGGCGCTGCTTCCTCCACCAGTGTCAGATGATCCCTAACGTCTGAGGGCAGTGCGGGCGGCTCCCAGTAGTTTGGTGGTCGGGCAAAAGCAGGAGGAGACGCTGATGACGCTGGAAGCGGAAGTGATGCAACGTGGCTCATCTCCATGGAAACGGGAGACTTCAACCTCCTCTTCTGCCATTACCAATATTATTATTTTTTTTTCAAAACAATTTATTTTATTTTGTGCATAATTTTGTTATGAACATACAGTCAGCACATATTGGTACATATGCAAGGTAAATCAAATATGAGAAAGTAATTTTGAACATCATGGTTTTGACAGACATTTTACAATGTAATAATGTAATACTCAGATCGATTATTATTCTGGCATGTATCTTGAAATAAACTAACAAAACCTAACCTCTACCATGTATCTGATTTTGTACTACACCAGACCACATACCAGGACATTCAAAACGCCTATGTTTCCTAAATGTTACTCCCTTTCTTATTGAATTTGATAAACTGCGTGGACCTGAATGATTTGTCCAAACCTATTCTATCCCAACCTCCCTCCCCCCCTCCCAACAAAGATCTGTCAGCTCAGTGGGACACTCTATACTGTTAATGATACCATGTTGTACCCTCAAACACTCTGTAGATCTGCGTGCGCACAGTTTCATCCACATAATCGATGTAGGTACCCCATTTTTTATAAAATTTCACTCCTCCCTTTCTATATCTATAAGCGCAGGTTTCCGGTCCATGTATAGGAGCTGCATTAATATCGTCCTCACAGCCGCCAAGAATGGCGGAGTTGACGATGTCCAGCATCTCCATATAATCTTTTTGGCGACCGTGACGACGACAGTTAGGAAAGGGGTCAACACTGTTTTTCTCCCCTCCATATTCCAATTTGTGAAGTTCACCAGCAGCATGGCCAGTGGGTCTTTCTGCAATCTTAAATGGCATACCTCATTAATCATACTCATCACCTTGTCCCAAAATTTTGTATCCTCCCACAGTCCCACATATTATGATAAAATGCTGAGTGTGTGCTTTTGCACTTTAAACACAGACCTAAATCGCCCGCTACAAAGTACTTTTATTGCGACTGTGAGCTGTATGCCCTGTGTAGGGTCTTAAAAATGCACCTCCTGGAGCATGGCTGAGTGTAGTGTTTTTAATGTTTGCTCCAGTTTCTTTGCTATGACTATGTGGGAGTCCACCTGGGGAATGTCCAAAGCCCACTTGGCGGCAATTGCTGTCCAAATAGCATCAAATGCCACTGGCAACAGGTCAGAGTATAAGTACCTATGCCTATACGGCCCTGTGGCACTAAGTACAAACACCGAGTGTAGTGGGTCTGGTGTGGTTGGTTTAGGCATTGGTGTGTGCATGGATTGGGCATAATGCCGGGCTTGGAGGTACATAAAAAATTCCTTGTGAGGCAGTGAGTATATTTCCTTCATGCCATTGGTGGCCACTGGGACAGTGGGAAGGGGGCGGAGCCATGGCGACAGGCACCAAGTAGCTAACACTTTAGTGGTGCAGCCCAGGCCCCTCCTTCCCCACACTCCATCCTAGGTCAGTTTTTTTCTTGGTGCCTAGGAGCACAGGCACATTTTTAAGTAGCTGCTGCAGTTTTCTGCAGCGTTTTTTAAAGAACATTTTTACAGATGACCCTGATGACCCTGACGAGGAGGCTACATCCCAGGACGAGGTTATGACTCAATCCAGGGTAGATGCGCTGGTGATGGCGGTCCGCTCTTGCTTAAACATACAAGAGCCAGACCAGCCCCCTGCGGAGGAGGCACCCTCTTTTAAGCGCAAGAAGAGGGATCCGGCTGTTTTCCCATCTTCGACGCAGCTGGAGGGAGACCTGGCAAAGGCCTGGTCTTCTCCTAATAAGAAATTTACGATTTCTAAAAGGATGGTTTCTTCTTATCCCTTTTCTCGGACGGGCGCACGAAATGGGAACGCCCGCCTCAGGTGGATTCCCACATAGCCCGGCTGGTAAAGGCTACTACCTTGCCTATTCCCACTGTGGCGGCTCTAAAGGACCCCACTGATAGAAAGATGGAACATGTCTTTAAGTCTATCTTTACTCATGCGGGTACGCTTACTAGGCCAGCTTTGGCCTCGGCCTGGGTGGCTAGGGCGGTAGGCAAATGGGCAGATATGCTGACGGAGAACATTACGTCAGGCATACGCAGGTCGGAGCTGCTTTCTCTGGTGGACCATATCAGAGAAGCCTCCATGTATTTGGGCGAGGCGGCCCTGGACACGGCTACGTTAGCCTCTAGGATCTCGGCGTCTTCGGTTGCAGCCAGAAGAGCCTTGTGGCTCCGCACTTGGAATGCGGATGCAGAGTCCAAAAAGGCCCTTCCTTTTGTGGGCGATATGCTTTTCGGTCCGGAGCTGGACAAGATTGTGACTACGGTAGCCACTTCCAAGACAGCCTTCCTCCCGTCGGCACCCTCTAAGCCGAAGCAGTCCTTTCGTTCCTTTCGGCCGCAGGGAAAGCCGAGGGGACAATCTTCAACAAGAAGCCGTCCTCCCAGGAGGGAGTCGTTTGGTAAGAACAGACAGTCCCAGTCTGGCAAACGTCAGCCTCCTAAGGCCCCTGAGAAGGCCTCCCAATGACTTGGGGACCCCTCAGGTCGACTCCCTGCCGGTAGGGGCTCGCCTCCTCCATTTTGCCAACAGGTGGAGGGAGACGACATCGGACAATTGGATTTTAAGTATAGTGTCGGAAGGATACTATCTCTCCTTCGACAGGCGTCCGCCGACCCGATTCTTTATCACGCCCCGTGATAAAGAATCGCCATGAGCAGGAGATCGGCATACCAGGCCCTGCATGGCCAGTTTGGGGCCACCAGGATTACCCTTACCCGTTCCCACTTGAGTCTTCTTAGGAACCGAGGAAGAAGAGCCACAGGCGGGAAGGCGTACGCCAGATCGAACGACCAAGGTGCCGACAGAGCGTCGACCAGAAATGCGCCTGGATCCCGAGTCCTGGACCCGTAGCAAGGCAACTTGTGATTCCACCGGGATGCCAGGAGGTCTATCTGAGGCCTTCCCCAACGAAGGGTTAGAGAGTGAAACACCTCCGGATGAAGAGACCATTCTCCGGAGTGGATCTCTTGGCGGCTCAGAAAGTCTGCTTCCCAGTTTTCGACGCCGGGAATGTACACTGCCGACAATGCCAAGAGGTGACGTTCTGCCCATCGAAGAATTGGCTGTACCTCCAGAAAGGCTGCTCTGCTCCGAGTTCCCCCCTGGTGATTGATGTACGCCACCGCCGTGGCGTTGTCTGTCTGTACCTTGACTGCACGAGAGCAAATCAGGGGGGCCGCCTGGAGAAGGGCTAAGTAGATCGCCCTGAGCTCTAGAATATTGATCGGCAACCGCGACTCCTGGTGGGACCAAACTCCCTGGTAGGATCGGTCCTCCACCACCGCTCCCCAGCCCCTGAGGCTGGCATCTGTCGTCAAGAGTACCCAGTCGGAGACTAGGAAGGGCCGTCCCATGGACAGGTGACATGGCTTGAGCCACCAGAGCAACGATAGTCGAACCTCTTGAGAGAGTACTACCTCCTGCCTCTTCAGAGCCTGTGGTGAACGGTTCCAATACTTGAGGATCTGGTGCTGCAACGGTCGAGAGTGAAATTGGGCAAATTCCACCATCTCGAAGCACGAGACCATCTTGCCCAAAATCTTCATACACAGATGAAGAGAGACTCTCCTGTGCTTGAGAAACCCTCGTAAGAGGGCCTGCAAAGCCAGCCGCTTCTTGTCTGGAAGATAGACCCTCTGGGCCTGGGAATCCAGACGCGCTCCCAGATGTATCATCTCCTGGGAGGGTTCCAGGCTGGACTTGCGCCAGTTCACTAGCCAACCGTGAGCCTGGAGCAGGTCCAGCGTAAGGCCTAGGTGTTGCAGCAGTAGTTCCCTGGACTGTCCCAGAATCAGAAGGTCGTCCAGATAAGGCAGAATCCGCACTCCTTGGAGGCGAAGGAAGGCTGCCATAACTCCCATCACCTTCGTAAAGACTCTTGGTGCTGTAGAGATTCCGAAGGGTAGAGCCCGAAATTGGACATGGAGATCCTTGGTTGCAAACCGGAGGTACTTGCGGTGATCCGGATGTATCGGAACATGCAGGTATGCATCTCTGATGTCCAGAGATACCATGAAATCCCCCGGCTCCATTGCTTGTAGAATGGACCGGAGGGACTCCATGCGAAACCGCGGAATGTTCAAGTAACCATTGAGGTCCTTGAGATTCAGGATTGGTCGGAATGAACCATCCGGCTTCCCGATCAGGAATAAATTGGAGTAATAGCCGCGGCCCCTCTGCTGAGGAGGAACCACTTCTATCACCTGAGACTGGAGAAGAGTCTGAACAGAGGCGCTGAGAGCCTCCGCCTTCAGAGGACAGGCTGGGCGCCCCGCCCAGCCTGTCCTCTGAAGGCGGAGGCTCTCAGCGCCTCTGTTCAGACTCTTCTCCAGTCTCAGGTGATAGAAGTGGTTCCTCCTCAGCAGAGGGGCCGCGGCTATTACTCCAATTTATTCCTGATCGGGAAGCCGGATGGTTCATTCCGACCAATCCTGAATCTCAAGGACCTCAATGGTTACTTGAACATTCCGCGGTTTCGCATGGAGTCCCTCCGGTCCATTCTACAAGCAATGGAGCCGGGGGATTTCATGGTATCTCTGGACATCAGAGATGCATACCTGCATGTTCCGATACATCCGGATCACCGCAAGTACCTCCGGTTTGCAACCAAGGATCTCCATGTCCAATTTCGGGCTCTACCCTTCGGAATCTCTACAGCACCAAGAGTCTTTACGAAGGTGATGGGAGTTATGGCAGCCTTCCTTCGCCTCCAAGGAGTGCGGATTCTGCCTTATCTGGACGACCTTCTGATTCTGGGACAGTCCAGGGAACTACTGCTGCAACACCTAGGCCTTACGCTGGACCTGCTCCAGGCTCACGGTTGGCTAGTGAACTGGCGCAAGTCCAGCCTGGAACCCTCCCAGGAGATGATACATCTGGGAGCGCGTCTGGATTCCCAGGCCCAGAGGGTCTATCTTCCAGACAAGAAGCGGCTGGCTTTGCAGGCCCTCTTACGAGGGTTTCTCAAGCACAGGAGAGTCTCTCTTCATCTGTGTATGAAGATTTTGGGCAAGATGGTCTCGTGCTTCGAGATGGTGGAATTTGCCCAATTTCACTCTCGACCGTTGCAGCACCAGATCCTCAAGTATTGGAACCGTTCACCACAGGCTCTGAAGAGGCAGGAGGTAGTACTCTCTCAAGAGGTTCGACTATCGTTGCTCTGGTGGCTCAAGCCATGTCACCTGTCCATGGGACGGCCCTTCCTAGTCTCCGACTGGGTACTCTTGACGACAGATGCCAGCCTCAGGGGCTGGGGAGCGGTGGTGGAGGACCGATCCTACCAGGGAGTTTGGTCCCACCAGGAGTCGCGGTTGCCGATCAATATTCTAGAGCTCAGGGCGATCTACTTAGCCCTTCTCCAGGCGGCCCCCCTGATTTGCTCTCGTGCAGTCAAGGTACAGACAGACAACGCCACGGCGGTGGCGTACATCAATCACCAGGGGGGAACTCGGAGCAGAGCAGCCTTTCTGGAGGTACAGCCAATTCTTCGATGGGCAGAACGTCACCTCTTGGCATTGTCGGCAGTGTACATTCCCGGCGTCGAAAACTGGGAAGCAGACTTTCTGAGCCGCCAAGAGATCCACTCCGGAGAATGGTCTCTTCATCCGGAGGTGTTTCACTCTCTAACCCTTCGTTGGGGAAGGCCTCAGATAGACCTCCTGGCATCCCGGTGGAATCACAAGTTGCCTTGCTACGGGTCCAGGACTCGGGATCCAGGCGCATTTCTGGTCGACGCTCTGTCGGCACCTTGGTCGTTCGATCTGGCGTACGCCTTCCCGCCTGTGGCTCTTCTTCCTCGGTTCCTAAGAAGACTCAAGTGGGAACGGGTAAGGGTAATCCTGGTGGCCCCAAACTGGCCATGCAGGGCCTGGTATGCCGATCTCCTGCTCATGGCGGAGGAACCTCAGTGGCGGTTACCTCTCCGGCCAGACCTTCTGTCTCAGGGACCCTGTCAACATCCCAACCTAGCTCGTCTCGGTTTGACGGCTTGGCTCTTGAGAGGGAGCTCTTAAGAGACAGGGGGTTCTCAGATTCTGTGATAAGAACCATGATAGCGGCCAGGAAGCCGTCTTCAGCAAGAGTCTACTACAGGATCTGGAGTTCTTTCTTTCGCTGGTGTGAAGAGCACGAGAAGAATCCAAGGAGGTTCTCGTTGCCCAAGGTTTTGGCCTTCTTGCAGTCGGGAGTGGATTTGGGCCTTCAACATTCCACTTTGAAGGTTCAGGTCTCGGCGCTCTCGGTTCTGTTTCAGAGGCGCATTGCGACAAGACCGGAGGTTCGCACTTTCCTCCAGGGGGTCATGCACGTGACACCTCCCTTTCGGAGTCCCTTAGTTCCGTGGGATCTACCTTTGGTTCTGAAAGCTCTTCAGGTGGCTCCGTTTGAGCCTCTGGAGTCAGTGGAGTTGCGTTGGCTTTCATGGAAGGTGTGTTTCCTTCTGGCAATTGCGTCAGCTAGGCGGGTCTCTGATTTGACCGCTCTATCTTGTAAGCCACCGTTTTTGGTTTTCCACCAAGATCGGGCAGTTCTCCGTACCAGGTTGGGTTACCTGCCAAAGGTGGTATCCAGGTTTCACGTAAACCAGGAAATCGTGGTTCCTTCTTTCCAGGATTCAAGAGGTGGAGAGGCTCTTGATGTGGTTCGGGCCCTTCGCATCTATGTGGATAGGACCAGGGAGATTAGAAGAACAGAAGCTTTGTTTGTTCTTTATGATCATCAGAAGCGGGGTTGGCCCGCATCCAAACAGTCCATTGCCAGGTGGTTGCGGCTTACGGTTCAGCAGGCATACCTCCTGGCGAATAGGCCGGCGCCAGCAAGGCTCACGGCCCATTCCACTCGCTCGGTAGGATCATTGTGGGCTGCGGCTTCCGGAGTCTCCGCAGAGCAGCTGTGCCGCGCAGCCACATGGTCTTCCATGCACACTTTTATACGCCACTACAGGTTTGATACTTTCACCGAGGTCGACTCTGCGTTCGGCCGTGGCGTTCTTTCTGCAGCTCGGGAGCGTTCCCTCCCGTGAGGGGACAGCGGTGGGACGTCCCACTGTCCCAGTGGCCACCAATGGCATGAAGGAAATAAGGGGATTTTTGTCCTTACCTGGAAAATCCTTATTTCTGAATCCTTTGGTGGACACTGGGCGCCCGCCCAGACGCCCCTGATCGGGTGATGGGTTGGTTTTAGGGAAAGCTCTTGTTCATGGTAATACAATATCTCTCTTTTTCTTTTCTTTCATTCTCTCCTTTCCTGTGCTCCTAAGTCCGGTGGTAGTCTAAACTGACCTAGGATGGAGTGTGGGGAAGGAGGGGCCTGGGCTGCACCACTAAAGTGTTAGCTACTTGGTGCCTGTCGCCATGGCTCCGCCCCCTTCCCACTGTCCCAGTGTCCACCAAAGGATTCAGAAATAAGGATTTTCCAGGTAAGGACAAAAATCCCCTTTTCTCTTTCCTCCACTAGGTGACACTGGAGAGTTACAGTGAGGAATAGAAGGCGACCACAGGGAGCTTGGGCACTTTAGAATAAATTAACAGTGACTAACTCCTCCCCTTCTACTTCCTCTCCTAGGCAGTCTTAGCATGTGCCCTGCGGGAGCTGGGTGCGTTCAAGGTTCACTCCTGAGCTTTATAGATTTTTAATGTAAATTGATGCTACAATCAGCAAGAGGACAGGCAGGTAGCTCCCTGTCCCTACCTGCCTGCGACGAGGGCGCTGTCGGCGGGTCCGGTCGCAGCTGCATGCAGCTTGCCTCAGGTACCCGGCTGCAGGATCCACAGATCCTAAAGTCCCGTCGCCGCTGCTTGCAGCACGCCTCGAGGACCAGTCAGCACGCCGCACCCGACAGCCAAGGCAGGGGTAAGTATAGCACTGATCCCCCGCTAGCGGGGGATTCAGTGTAAAAAGCCGCGGCAGCGCACTTTTTAAATACAGCGCCATTCTGAGGAGCGAGAGCGCGGCATGCTGGGCACTTCCGCTTCCTCCTTCTTTGTAGGAGCGGCAGCCATTGAAGCAGCAGCGTGATCCGCGGCTCCCTCGAGGCGTCTGTGAAGTGCCGGTGACCCTGGTTCAGTGAGTCACAGCGGGACATAGGAGGTCAGGGCGGCTTGGACTGTGTCCAAAAAGGTCCCTTAGCCGGCGCAAGTTATATTTATATACAGTGCACGTATCGGGCTTGTGGCAGACTCTACCTTTTTTCTATACCTCCTGTCCTGTCCAGTATTTCCATCTCTCTCTACCTTCTGTGTAAGATTGCTGAGTGTATGATGGCTGGTAAAAAGATTGCGTGCAAGAAGTGCAGCAATAAATTCGCGCCACAGACGGAGGGCGCCATTTTATGTCCCTCATGTGCTGCATCCCCAGCCCCCACTCCATCAACGTCGGGGCAGGATGTGCCTGTATGGGCTTCCCAGTTGTCTACAGTGATTTCTCAGCTAGCTTCTGAGTTATCTTCGGCCAGACAAGATAGGGATGCGGCCAGGGATCAGCAGGCAGAGTTAACCTCTGCTGTGGAGAGTCTGTCTAGAGCATTGCATGCAGACACCTCTACACCCCCTCCCCCTAGACTGGCTTCTGCTAATAGGATGTTTCCTCAGGTCCTTCTGTTAGATGATACAGATGATGACATGCCAGCTCTAGAGGAGGGTGAATTTCATGACCCTGATGCTCAGCCTAAGGATGAGCCTGATGCTCCGCTTATACAGGACACTGATGTCCCCTCTCAGGGTTTAGAGGACTTAATACAGGCAGTCAGGTTAACCCTCAATGTCACAGAGGAGGTGAGACCTGCTGCGCGTCCCTCAGTGTTTGCTAAAAAGCAGAAACAGTCTGCATATTTCCCAGCCTCAGAGGAGCTGGATGATCACTTGCAAAAGGCCTGGTTACATCCAGACAAAAAGTTTCAGGTGTCTCAGAGATTTTTCACTGCCTATCCTTTTTCTAAGGATGCTAGGAAGTCCTGTGAGACGCCACCTGCTGTTGATTCCTCGGTATCACGCTTGTCCAAAAAGACAGTGTTGCCCATCCCAGGAGCCTCTACCCTTAAGGATGTGTCTGATAGGCGGTTAGAGAGTACGCTGAAGAATATTTATTCAGCCGCTGGTCTTTTACAACGTCCAGCACAAGTGGGATGTTGGGTCAATAGGGCCATGGAGGTATGGGCATCCCAGGTGGCCTCCTCGCTAGACCCAGGGGCAAGTGATATGTTGCTCTTAGTGGAACACATACGGGAGGCTGCAGGTTATTTGGTAGAAGCCTCTTCAGATGTTTGTATGCTTGCGGCCCGTATCTCTGCCCTCTCAGTTTCTGCTCGCCGTACTCTTTGGTTGAGACAGTGGAATGCAGACGCCGACTCCAAGAAGGCGGTGGAAGCATTACCCTTTGCTGGTGAGGCCCTCTTTGGTCCAGAGCTGGACAAAATGATTTCACAGGTCACAGGGGGTAAGTCTCAGTTCCTGCCCACTGCAGCCCCTCCCCCACGTAGGTCATTTCCTACTACTGGAGGGCAGTCCTTTCGGTCATTTAGACCCACCCCCAGATTCAGGGGCAGGTCTAGGGGAGCGGCTACTAGCTCCAGAGGCTTCCGAGGAAGAGGCAGAGGTTCAGCCAGCGCTCCAATCCTGGATGCAAAGGTTACCTCAAAGCCCTCGGCATGACTCCCCCAGCCCCTGTCCAGAACACAGGGTGGGAGGCCGGCTGCTATTTTACCATCAGGTATGGGCCGGTTCATGCCAGGACGCATGGGTAAAGGACCTGGTAGCAGTAGGCTACAAGATAGATTTCTTGTTGCCTCCTCCTCAACGTTTTTTTCCCACAGGTTTGCCAGCTTCACGGGAAAAAGGCAGGGCCTTGCAGGCCGCCATTCAAAAACTCAGGGACCTAGGGGTGGTTATACCGGTCCCGGAACCGGAAAAGGCAAAGGGATTCTATTCCAGCCTTTTTCTGGTTCCCAAGCCGGACGGCTCAGTAAGACCCATCTTGAACTTGAAGCAGCTCAACCCCTTCTTGCGGTTTACTCGCTTCAAGATGGAGTCACTGCAGTCTGTCATTGCAGGCCTGGAACCAGGGGAGTTTCTTGTATCCATCGATATGATGCCTGCATATCCCCATCTGGCCTCCTCACCAGGCATACCTGCGGTTTGCTGTCCAGAACTGTCACCTGCAGTTCCGAGCCCTCCCGTTCGGCTTCTCCTCTGCGCCCCGGGTGTTTACCAAAGTGATGGCTGTCATGATGGAGATACTCAGGGGTCAAGGAGTTACAATTGTCCCTTACTTGGACGACCTTCTGTTGAAGGCTCCGTCCAGGGAGGTCCTTTTGCACAACATCCACCTGACGCGTCGGACTCTGGAGTCCCATGGCTGGATGCTCAACATCCAGAAGTCACAGCTGACCCCATCGCAGAGGATCCTGTTCCTAGGGATGATTCTGGACACGGTCCAGAGAAGGGTGTTCCTTCCCATGGACAAGATCTTGTCCCTCCAGGAAGCGGTTCGACTGGTGCTGCAGCATCGAACGGTCACAGTTCTCCTTTGCACAAGGCTGCTGGGAAGGATGGTGGCCACGTTCGAGGCGGTGCAGTACGGGCGGTTTCGATCGCGCCCCTTCCATCTGTGTCTGCTCCGCCAGTGGACAGGTTCACACCTGTTTCTACAGCAGCGGATCTCTCTCTCCCATCAGGCTCGGGCTTCACTGGCGTGGTGGCTCAACTCCAGCAACCTGCAGGAGGGGCGGAGGTTCGCCATACACAATTGGACGCTGGGCCTTCACTTCCAGGGACTGTGGACCCCGGAGGAAGCACAGATGTCCATCAATGTGCTGGAACTGCGAGCAGTGTATTATGCCCTGCTCCAGGCGGAAGTGCTTCTCCGGAACAAGGACATCAGGGTGCAGTCGGAAAATGCCACGGCTGTGGCTTACATAAACAAGCAGGGAGGCACCCGCAGCCGTGCAGCGATGAGAGAGGTGAAGAGGATTCTGTGCTGGGTGCAGGAGCACACAGGGGCCGTGTCGGCCATTTTCATTCCAGGCGTGGAAAACTGGGAGGCAGACTACCTCAGCCGCCGGGACGTCCACCACGGAGAGTGGTGTCTGAACCCTCTGGTCTTCCAGACCTTGACCCGTCGGTGGGGTTGTCCGCAGATAGACATGATGGCCTCCAGACACAACCACCAGTTGCCCCGGTACTGCGCTCGGACAAGAGATCCACAGGCGGTGGCAGTGGACGCTCTCACGGCACCCTGGACGGATCAGTTTCTTTACATCTTTCCTCCAGTGCCTCTCATCCCTCGGGTTCTGCAGAGAATCCGACGGGAGTCGGTGACAGTGCTGTTCATCGCCCCAGACTGGCCTCGCCGGTCGTGGTACACGGTCCTAACAGGCCTGTTAGTAGACGAGCCATGGCCTCTGCCTCTCTGCGACGACCTGCTAACACAGGGTCCGTTCACCTGTCCCAACTTACAGCATCTTCATTTGACGGCATGGCTGTTGAGAGGTCCATCCTGAGGAAGGCAGGGATCCTGCAGGCGGTGATTCCAACCATGATAGGAGCCAGAAAGCAGGTTACCTCGGTGCATTACCACCGCATCTGGAGGGCCTATGTGGCCTGGTGCGAATCCAGGGTCTCCTGTGAACTTCAAATTGGCCAGATTGCTGCTGTTCTTGCAGAAGGGCCTGTCCTCAGGACTCCGGCTGGGGTCCTTGAAGGTTCAAGTATCCGCCCTCTCCATTTTTTTCCAGAGGAAGCTAGCTCTTCTTCCTCAGGTGCAGACTTTCTTCCAGGGGGTGTTGCGGCTGCAACCTCCCTTCAGACCACCTACTGCTCCATGGGACCTGGATGTGGTACTGGCCTTTCTCCAGTCCTCTGTATTTGAGCCTATGGAGGAGGTGGAACTGAAATATGTCACTTGGAAGACTGTCCTACTGTTGGCCTTGGCTTCGGCTAGAAGGGTGTCGGAGCTCAGTGCTCTCTCTTGTAAGGCACCCTTCTTGCGCTTTCACGAGGATAGAGCGGAGCTGCGCACCTCTAGTGTTTTTCTCCCAAAGGTGGTCTCGGCATTCCACATTAACCAACCTATTGTGGTGCCGGCCTTTCGGGAGGACTGACAGGAGTCTAGGGCGTTGGACGTGGTCCGGGCCTTGCGTATTTACGTGGCCAGAACAGAGTCTGTACATAAGTCGGATGCCTTGTTTGTCCTCTATGACTCCTTGCGTCCTGGTTGGCCCGCCTCCAAGCAGGCCCTGGCCAGGTGGATCAGATTGACAATTCGTCAAGCTTATGCGGCCTCCTCTAGGGTGCCACCTTCTTCTATTTCCGCCCATTCTACAAGGTCGGTGGGTACCTCCTGGGCGGCTGCCCGTGGAGTTTCTATACAGGATCTATGTAGAGCGGCTACGTGGTCTGGTCAGAAGACCTTTGTCCGCTTTTACAAGTTTGACACTTTTGCGGCAGCTGCTTCGCGGTTTGGCCGTTCTGTGTTAAGGGGCTCTCAGCGTCATCCCACCCGTGTTGGGAGCTCTGGGACGTCCCCACTGTAACTCTCCAGTGTCACCTAGTGGAGGAAAGAGAAAAGGGGATTTTGTACTTACCGTTAAATCCTTTTCTCAGACTCCATAGGTGACACTGGACGCCCACCCGACGCTGTATCTCCTGGTTACTGTTTGCTTTCAGGTTGGGTTAATTACCTGCGGTTAACAGACTGTTATACTTAGTCTAAAGTTTTACCAAGTTTTCATGGATGAGTTCATTCGGTTATGAATGCTGTTCTTTGAACTATATATTTTCACTCTATGTGAGTGTGTGTGTGACTTGTTATGTTATGTTTGACCTCCTCGCGGAAGTGTGTTGTTTTCCTTTCTTCCAGCTCCCTCCGGGCACATACCTAGACTGCCTAGGAGAGGAAGTAGAAGGGGAGGAGTTAGTCACTGTTAATTTATTCTAAAGTGCCCAAGCTCCCTGTGGTCACCTTCTATTCCCCACTGTAACTCTCCAGTGTCACCTATGGAGTCTGAGAAAAGGATTTAACGGTAAGTACAAAATCCCCTTTTCTCTACTAAGTTCTGGAACGTGAGCAGGTTCCCCCCTGGGTCGAATATGTTTCGGATCGCCACTATACCTTTTTGTTTTCCATCTTACAAAGCCTGAATCGAGAATGCCTGGCTGGAATTTAGGGTTACCCCAGAATGGGGCATATTTCGTACTCCCATGATTCCGTCCCAGTTTCTTGTTGATAGCCTGCCATGAAAGATAGGTGTCTGTGAGCAATATATTCTCTAGCGCCCCTGCCGGTAGATCCGACCGTGGAGCATGCAACAGGGCCACGGGCGAGTAGGGGGCAAAGACATCTTCCTCCAGAGCCTGTGTGTAAGATTCCGTGCCCTGGAACCAGTCCAGAATATATCTCATGAAAACTGAGTGTGTAAACGCCTGTATGTTGGGTATTCCCAGTCCCCTCTCTGCCCTCCTGGAATAGAGTTTGTTTCTAGCAATTCTGGGTTTTTTCCCCTGCCATAAGAATTTAAAAAATCCTTTTGTAATTTTATCAATGTCTGATTTTGAGAGCCGTATAGGAAGCATTTGGATGCAATATGATAACTTTGGGAAAATAATGTACTGCAGTACAGCTGCCCTTCCCAGCAATGATAAGGGTAGGGTTTTCCATGCTTCAAGCTGCGTCATTACTTTGTCAATTATGGGAGTGAAATTAAACAAATATAATTTAGATAGGCTATATGGGATATAGACCCCTAAGTACTGTATTGATTGGGTTCTGACTTTAAATTGGCTCAATATTGGGGATATATTATGGGATAGTTGTCTCCCTGCTATCTGTAGTATTTCTGATTTTTGTACATTTACTTTGTACCCCGCAAAGGACCCAAATATGAATATCTTGTCCATTATGACTGGTAGGGACGATTGTAAATTTGCCACAAAAACCAGCATATCGTCCGCGAACAGACAGATTTTTAAAGTTGTAGAGCCTATTCTAATGCCTTGAAATGAATTTGTATTTCGCAACATTATAGCCAATGGTTCCAAGGCTAAGGCAAAGAGCAGGGGCGACAATGGGCACCCCTGCCTAGTGCCTTTCTGTATTATAAACGGGTCTGAAATGTGACCATTGCACGCCACCTGAGTCACTGGGCTCGCGTACAAACTCCTCACCAAAGCCACAAACGGCTCCGGGAAGCCGAACCGCCTAAGAGTCTTGAACAGGTGATCCCAGGTGACCAGGTCAAACGCCTTCTCGGCATCCATTGATATTCTACCATGGTCCCCTGGGTCACCCCGCTTCTCAAGGTGTTGTAGTGCTGCTAAGACCTTCCTGACGTTTATGACCGAATGTCTGCCATGGATGAAACCCGTCTGGTCGGGGTCAACTATTTTGGGTAATGCATATTTCATCCTATCCACTAAGATTTTTGTAAGCAGCTTATAGCCTACATTGAGAAGCGAGATGGGCCGATATGATCCCGGGTCTTCTGGATCCCGTCCCGTTTTGGGGAGGACCTTCACCACCGCTGAGTTAAAATGAGGGGGCAATCCTGAACCCATCAACAACTGGTTGAACATTGCTGTCAGCGTGTCACTTATTTTGTCAACCAATATTCCATAAAATTCCCCTGAATACCCATCAGGGCCCGGGGCTTTCAGTGGTTTAAGTTTTGATATAGCCTCCTCTACGTCTATAGGGGCCATTAAGCTGTCCACGGTGGAAGCCGGTAATTGGGGTAGGGCAACTTCAGACCAAAACTGGGTCTTGTTGGTTTCATCTAATTCCCCCTGTGTGTATAATTTATGATAGAAGTTTTGAAATAGATTTATAATATCCTTGCCCTTGCGTAACTTAGTCCCATCCGGGGCGTTCAGGACAGGGACAAAGGCCGAGGGGCGGGTTCCCCTAATCAGGTTAGATGGCAATTTGCCATTTTTATTACCATGACGGTAAAATTGGAAGTTGGTATTAGCAATATATTGGGTAGTTTGATTGTCTAGTAGGGAGTCGAAGTGTGTTTTTGCTTGCGTATAGGCAATTTTGTTATTGGGGGAGGGGGTGTTCTTATATTCAGCGTAAGCTGACGTCAAAGCAGATTGTGCCAAGAGAACATTGGCTGATCTATCTTTTTTTAGTTTTTTGACATAGGACATGATTTCCCCCCTCAACACAGCCTTCGCTGTCTGCCATAGCAGTACAGGATCTTGTTCATGACCCTTGTTGTCATAGGTGAATTCTGCCCATCTCGCTTCCAATGCCTGCCTAAATCTCTGGGACGCAGCCAAATAAGACGGGAACCTCCACTGTCTGTGTGGGACCCCACATCGACAGATGTCGACAAAGTACACCACACCATTGAGTGGTCAGAAATGCATATGGGCATTATCTGGGCATCAATTAATTTTGGGAATAGGTTTTCAGCCGGTAGGAGTTAATCTATATGGGAGAAGGTCCTGTGTGCTGCTGATAAGCAGGTATATTCCCTCTCAGTAGGATGCAGAACTCTCCAGCAATCAATAAGGCCTAGTTGGGATGTTATTTGGGGTATACCTAGACACGGTCTTGGTGGGGGTCTCTTGGGAACTGATGACCTATCCATTGAAGGTAGTGCCACAATATTAAAATCTCCTCCCATCAATAAACCTGAGGTAGAAAATGGGTAAAGTCACGTTAACAGTCTCCCTACGAATTTCTGGGAGTAATTATTAGGGGCATAAACATTACAAACAACATACGTTTCTTGAAGCACGGAAATTTTAGTGATAACAGATCTCCCTCCCGGGTCTGCATATATTTGATCCACTACCGGCGTCAGACTTTTCCTGACTAGTATTGCCACTCCCCTTGCCCTAGAATTGTATGAGGCAGACGCTGCCAACATATATCCCATCTGACCCAGTTTCGCATGCTCCACCTCGGTCAAATGTGTCTCCTGAAGGAGAGCTATGTCTGCATTTTGTTTCTTAAGGTACAGTAGGATTTTTTTGCGCTTAATGGGGGAATTAATCCCGCCCACGTTCCAAGAACAGATCTTAACCTGCGCCATTACTCAAGATAAAATGGCTACCAACATGTATAATGTCCCTGAGCTGACTTCCCTCCCCCCCCCCCGCTTCCCTCCCTCCCAACACCCCCCCAACACAAACATAACAATACAAAAGGAAGGTAAAACCTCCCTCAGAGGAACTACTCCTCCGAAGCAAATTATCGCTCACTCTAAAAACTTCCGTAGTATTAAACAGAACTGAATTCTAACCACTACCACATGTGAGCTCCTCAGGCAGAGTACTCAGGTCGGCACCCCTATAACAATAAGAACATATAAGTACATATCAAGAGCAGCAAGTAAGTAAGTAAACAGCCGTAACTTCATTTCAATATGAGAGTCTCTCCTGGCTTTCAATGACCCCAATCTGGAGGAATCATCAGTACTTGTGTTTAAAAGCAATATAGATGAGTTTCCCCGTGTCAGCGGACTTTCCATCAATAAATCCCCTCCTCCCCTCTCCCACCAAACCCAACCAGTGGTATTGGGCGAAAGAAGGAAAAAAAAAAAGGGGGGGGGGGGAGAAAAAGGCAACTCCGCGGGAAGTCCTCCTGTATAATAATCGGATATAATCATCCCATTTGAGAGTCTCGTCACAGTCAGTCACAATGCTTTAAACCTGCGCCCATTAAAACAATCGTAAGGCTCAAGACTGCCTTGGTGGTGATCCCAGGCTTTCCCGGAGATAGGCCTGTGTGTCTCCTGGGGTAGAGAAGTCTCTGACAGATTCACCCTCAAATAAGCGCAACCTAGCAGGATACATCAAGGCAAACTTTTTGTTGTCTGCAATCAGCTTGGCACAAATGGGGGAAAATTATTTTCTGGCTCTAGTGACCTCCGCTGAGTAATCTTGGAATATATGCAATCTGTGTGATTCCCACTGCAAGTTTTTAAGCTTCCTAGAAGCGTTCCATATCAGTTCTTTATGTAAGTAATTGAGGCATCTGAAAATGGTTACTCTGGGTCTTGCATTCTGGTCTTTGCGGTCTGGGCCTATGCGGTGGGCCCTCTCAACCACCATATCTGAACAGTCTCCTGTTATTTGTAAAAGTTTCGGCAGGGTATTTCTTATAAATTGGAGAAGAGCAGCACCCTTCACCTGCTCCGGCAGTCCCACCAGCCTCAAATTATTTCGTCTAGATCTGTTTTCGAGATCGTCTACTTTGTTAGTTAGCATATGGACTGATTTTTGCAACGCAGTATTTTCTGCCTGCAATTCACTGACATCATGAAATACAGCACCCACCCGGGATTCAGTCTGGGCCACCCTTGTATTGAGCTGAGAAAGATGGTCCTTCAGTTCATTAATTGAACTTTTAAAGGCGTTTGCCTGTTGCTGGAACAGCGGCTCCATAGTGTCTCTGATAGCCTGCACCATAACTTGGTATGAGACAGCGTCTTGTGAAGGCTGCGAAAAGCATGCCAGGGGGTCAGGCGGGCTGTCAGTGATTGGTGTACTAACCTCGCTGGTTCCCGGCTGGGGGGACTGGAGGGCACGCACAGAGACTGCCGGCAGGATGGGTGCGGTCGCCATCTTGGTTTTCAGCGGTGTTCTGGGCACAGTTCCCTGTCGCTTTGTCATGGAGAAATATTTCTCCATACATCGGCGGGGGACTCCGGAGGACCAGGGGGGGCTGCCCAGCGAGTTAGACCGCAGTGCGGTGAGTCTGGGGTGCCGCCCGATTCACCTGCCACGGAGCTCCTCTAACTCGCGTCCTCTCCCATGGAAGCCGGAACCGGAAGTCTCCAATATTATTTTTTATTTAGACCCCCAACTGGTCTGCAAATAAGTAGCATCTGATTTGTTGCCATGGGCAACATCTTACACTTCTGAAAACTCTCACCTTAGTAAATGTGGATATATAAGATGGTATAAGTCTGTTCAGGTGTGATTATGGAACTTTCCGTCCACTATCCGCCAATCTAGACATTACGGTATACCTTATGAGCTGGCGATTGTGAGTAGGAATAACTCTACCTTGCTGAGATGACATATTATTAGCAGGAATCCACTATAATAAATGGCTGATGCTGCTCCTCCACTCTATGGGGGGAATTCAGATATTACTCTGGCCGCACACAACTGCTGGTGCTGACATTACTGGTAGGCTGTTCCGTCAGTCTGATGGGCTGATAACTAGTGTTCTATAATCAATGTATCAGCCATATATACCATATGTATATAGCTGTGTATACACCCCTAGCTCTCAGTATACCTCTGTATAGACCGCTAGCTCTCGGTATACCTGTGTATACACCCCTAGCTCTCGGTATACCTCTGTATACACCCCTAGCTCTCGGTATACCTCTGTATACACCCCTAGCTCTCGGTATACCTCTGTATACACCCCTAGCTCTCGGTATACCTCTGTATACACCCCTAGCTCTCGGTATACCTCTGTATACACCCCTAGCTCTCGGTATACCTCTGTATACACCCCTAGCTCTCGGTATACCTCTGTATACACCCCTAGCTCTCGGCATACCTCTGTATACACCCCTAGCTCTCGGTATACCTCTGTATACACCCCTAGCTCTCGGTATACCTCTGTATACACCCCTAGCTCTCGGTATACCTCTGTATACACCCCTAGCTCTCGGCATACCTCTGTATACACCCCTAGCTCTCGGTATACCTCTGTATACACCCCTAGCTCTCGGTATACCTCTGTATACACCCCTAGCTCTATGTATACCTCTGTATACACCCCTAGCTCTCGGTATACCTGTGGATACACCCCTAGCTCTCGGTATACCTGTGTATACACCCCTGGCTCTCAGTATACACCCCTAGCTCTCGGTATACCTATGTATACACCCCTAGCTCTCGGTATACCTGTGTATACACCCCTAGCTCTCGGTATACTTCTCCATACACCCCTAGCTCTCGGTATACCTGTGTATACACCCCTAGCTCTCGGTATACTTCTGCATACACCCCTAGCTCTCTGTATACCTCTGTATACACCCCTAGCTCTCGGTATACCTCTGCATACACCCATAGCTCTCGGTATACCTCTGCATACACCCCTAGCTCTCGGTATACCTCTGCATACACCCCTAGCTCTCGGTATACCTCTGCATACACCCCTAGCTCTCGGTATACCTCTGCATACACCCCTAGCTCTCGGTATACCTCTGCATACACCCCTAGCTCTCGGTATACCTCTGTATACACCCCTAGCTCTCGGTATACCTCTGTATACACCCCTAGCTCTCGGTATACCTCTGTATACACCCCTAGCTCTCGGTATACCTGTGTATACACCCCTAGCTTTCTGTATACCTGTGTATACACCCCTGGGTCTCTGTATACACACCTAGCTCTCGGTATACCTGTGTATACACCCCTAGCTCTCGGTATACACCCCTGGCTCTCTAAATACACCCCTAGCTCTCGGTATACCTGTGTATACACCCCTAGCTCTCGGTATACCTGTGTATACACCCCTGGCTCTCGGTATACACCCCTAGCTCTCGGTATACCTATGTATACACCCCTAGCTCTCGGTATACCTATGTATACACCCCTAGCTCTCGGTATACCTGTGTATACACCCCTAGCTCTTGGTATACCTGTGTATACACCCCTAGCACTTGGTATACCTCTGTATACACCCCTAGCTCCCGGTATACCTGTGTATACACCCCTAGCTCTCGGTATACTTCTGCATACACCCCTAGCTCTCGGTATACCTGTGTATACACCCCTAGCTCTCGGTATACTTCTGCATACACCCCTAGCTCTCAGTATACCTCTGCATACACTCCTAGCTCTCGGTATACCTGTGTATACACCCCTAGCTCTCGGTATACCTGTGTATACACCCCTAGCTCTCGGTATACTTCTGCATACACCCCTAGCTCTCGGTATACCTCTGCATACACCCCTAGCTCTCTGTATACCTCTGCATACACCCCTAGCTCTCGGTGTACCTGTGCATACACCCCTAGCTCTCGGTGTACTTCTGCATACACCCCTAGTTCTCGGTTTTCCTGTGTATACACCCCTAGCTCTCGGTATACCTGTGTATACACCCCTAGCTCTCTGTATATCTGTGTATACACCCCTAGCTCTCGGTATACCTGTGTATACACCCCTAGCTCTCGGTATACCTCTGTATATACACCCCTAGCTCTCGGTATACCTGTATATACACCCCTAGCTCTCGGTATACCTGTGTATACACCCCTAGCTCTCGGAATACCTGTGTATACACCCCTAGCTCTCGGTATACCTCTGAATAAACTCCTAGCTCTCGGTATACCTCTGTATACACCCCTAGTTCTCGGTATACCTCTGTATACACCCCTAGCTCTCGGTATACCTCTGTATACACCCATAGCTCTCTGTATACCTGTGTATACACCCATAGCTCTCGGTATACTTGTGTATACACCCCTAGCTCTCGGTATACCCAGGGCCGCCGAGAGGCAGGGGGGGCGGGTACATTTTACCTGGGCCAGGGGAGCCCGGGTCCCGACACACACAAAAAAAAAAAAAAAACTTTTTTCTTTTAAAGGGGGCGTGGCCACGGGTCCGCGATTAGGCCACGCCCCCGAATTTGCCTAAGCCCGGTCAGTGATGGCTGTCCTGCTCCTGCTCCTGCTCCAAGTTCCTGGTTCAAAAGGTAATGCCGCCCGCAATGCATGGCTATGGACAGGGGGAACAGACAAAAAGCGTGTGTGTGTGTAACAGGCTGTGTATGTATGGATATATGTGTGTGTAACAGGCTATGCGTGTGTGTGTGTGTGTGTGTGTGTGTGTAACAGGCTTTGTATATATGTATATATATATGTGTGTGTGTGTGTGTAACAGGGTATGTGTGTGTGTAACAGGCTTTGTATATATGTGTGTGTGTGTGTGTGTGTGTGTGTGTGTGTGTGTGTGTAACAGGCTATGTATGTATGTCTATATGTGTGTGTGTGTAACAGGCTATGTATGTGTGTGTGTGTGTGTGTGTGTGTGTGTGTGTGTAACAGGCTTTGTATGTATGTGTGTGTGTAAAAGGCTATTTGTGTGTGTGTGTGTGTGTAGCAGGCTTTGTATGTATGTCAGGGTTGCCGACCCTCCCGGAATTTCCGGGAGTCTCCCGAAAATCGGGTACCCCCTCCCTGCCCCAGGAAGGGTGGGCAACCCTCCCGGATTCAGGGGGGATCCCCGCTGACCCCCGCATCGCGGCATTAAAATGCCGCAATCCTCGTGTCCCAGAGGAGGGGGCGGAGCTAAAACGGCACAATCGCGTCATTTTAGCCCCGCCCCCTCCATGGAGATACCTGAATTCGCTGCTTTTAACAGTATGGGGGTGGGGCTTAGTGATGTCACTCGTAAGCCCCGCCCCCTGAGCGGCTGCTAAAACTAGACTAAAAGTCGGCAACCCTGATGTATGTATATGTGTGTGTGTGACAGGCTGTGTATGTATATATATATATATGTGTGTAACAGGCTATGTGTGTGTGTGTGTAACAGGCTATGTATGTATGTATGTCTATATGTGTGTGTGTGTGTAACAGGCTATGTGTGTGTGTGTGTGTGTGTGTAACAGGCTTTGTATATATGTGTGTGTGTGTGTGTGTGTGTGTAACAGGCTATGTGTGTGTGTGTGTAACAGGCTATGTATGTATATGTGTTTGTGTAACAGGCTATGTATGTATATGTGTGTGTGTGTAACAGGCTTTGTATATATGTGTGTGTGTGTGTGTGTGTGTGTAACAGGCTATGTGTGTGTGTGTGTGTAACAGGCTTTGTATGTATGTATATATGTGTGTATGTGTGTAACAGGCTATGTATGTATATGTGTGTGTGACAGGCTATGTACTGTATGTGTGAAGGAACAGGCTATGGCCCTCATTCAGGTTGGTTCGCTCCCCCGCACATTCACACAGGGGAGCGATGTTGTGCATGTGCAGCAACTTTGTGTGAGCGGGCGCGGCAAACCGATTATTTGCCGCCCTGATCGCATGCAGCAGTGTGGACGGAAGCGTGGGGTGGTGGATATGGGTTGCGCCCATGGGAACTCCCATGACGTGGGTGCCGGGGGAGGGCAGCTGATGTCATCGGATGTCAGCTGCCCACCCTCTTCTCGTACAGGAGCGCCACAGATCTAAGACAGCAGAGACTGACTTAGATCTGCGAGCGATTGAGAAATCATTTGATGGTCGGCGACCGCACTGCCCTGCACACAAGCTGCAAATCGATGATGATGTAAAACATCCGTTCGCATGCGTGAAATCTGAGGTATTTAGATAACCCGCAAAGCTGCAAATTTTGCAGCTTTGTGGTCAATCAGAATGACCTCCAATGTGTGTGAAGGGAACAGGCTACATGGGGCCCATTTATGACGGATCATATATGGAATGCGATCTGGGTGGGACCATACTGCGCAGGATCACATGAGATTAAAGAGGTTTAATGGACACAATCCCCCCTCTCCCTCCAGGTGCACATACCGCTGGCCATCACAATGCATCTGCTCTTGGCGCCGGATCTGTAGCTTTGGGGGACACAGCAGATACCGGCAGCTCAGCTCGGCGATACTGCAAGTAGTGGCATCTGCTGCTTCTTGCCAGCAGGTTGAAAGAACTGTTGCCGCTTTCCCTGCTGCGTCGTGTGTGAGCTTGGGATCCTTATACTCCAGAGTCGGGATGATCGTGCCAGCCACAGATCTTGGAGAGAGGAGCCGTGGACTGGCCACCCCTGCTGTATGGCATAGGGGTCTGGGCAGCGCAGGGGGGCAGAGGGTCCCTGTGACGGATGGGCAGACAGCAATGGGGTCCTTGCGGAGGATGGGAGCTATTACCTAGTTCCCATCCTCCGCAGGGACCCTGCCGCTATTTGCCCATCCGTGTCCACGACCCCTTACTCCCAGGGGCGCAACCCATATCCACCACGCTTCTGTCCACACTGCTGCATACGAACGGGGCGGCAAGTAATCGATTTGAATTTTGTGTAGCATAATGTGTAAGGGGCAAGTATAAGGGGTCTACTATTGTGTTGCATAAAGGGTATATGGTGTGGTACACACCCCTATATCCTTTAATGGACACACCTCTTTTCTGTTGCTCGCCACTCCAGGGGGGCCCTGTGACGCTGTTGTACCGGGGCCCAGGATTTCTCTTGGCAGCCCTGGGTATACCTGTGTATACACCCCTAGCTCTCGGTATACCTGTGTATACACCCCTAGCTCTCGGTATATCTGTGAATACACCCCTAGCTCTTGGTATACCTATGTATACACCCCTAGCTCTCAGATAAAACACCTTTCATTCCAGGTTGGTCCCATATTAAAACTTTGTTTTATCACTTTTATGCATGTACATGTAAAACTTCCCATTTTAAGAATAATTGAAATCATGTTTAATCTAGTCTGGTTGTAACCACCTTCTGTGAATATCTGTAACAGATTGAACACAGGAAGTCTGGGATGCATTGGGGAAATTCCTTCCCCCAAACACATTTTTATCTTACTGTAGGTGTGGGCAAGTTCCTGACACTAAAGCCAGCCATACATCTACAGATCGATTGTCAGATTGGGCTGGTTGGAACAAAATCCTGGTAATGGATGAGAGAAAATGACAGTTGACCATTTGCTTTGAATTGATGGAAAACTGCCAAAAACTGTCAGATATTACCAGGTTTTAGTTCCAACCAGCCCAATCCCACCTTTACATTTGTTCAAGAATACAGATGTGTCCTCAATAAGCCACGTGACACACCATGTCTGGTTGAGCGTGAAAAGCACAGTTAAGAGCTGATTGGCTAAGCACCATTTATCATAAACAATGAGTTTTATCTCTAATTAATAAGTGAACGCACACGTGTCGCATATCGAAATGAATCGGTGCATTCTCAATGTGCTCATTTGCGAGAAAATTATGGTCTTAACCTGGCATTTTTGCCAGGTTAAGACCTGGTAAAGCTGGTTAATGATGGTCTTAACCTGGCTGCAGCCATAGGCCCTTATTCTGGTTCACTCGTAAAGGGAAATTCCTTCTAAAAAAAGCAAAACCATGTGCACTGCAGGTGGAGCAGATGTAACATGTGCAGAGAGAATTAGATTTGGGTGGGGTTTTACTTCAAAGTGAGATCTATATTGCAGTGTAAGAATAAACCAGTCAGTATTTACCCTGCACAGAAACAAAATAACTCACCCAAATCTAACTTGCTCTGTACATGTTACATCTGCCCCACCTGCAGTGCACATGATTTTGCCCTTTTGAGAAGGAATTTGCCTTTGCAAGTGAACCAGAATAAGGGCCTTAGTGTATGAGGTCACATCTGTATTACACATTTCTGTCCCACATATTCACTGATCTATGTTATGCTTCAGTTTTTATTATTTTGGTGACCTTATACAGGGGGTGCTGGGCTTTGTAGTGATCCCCGCCCTCGGGTACACCCGCCACAGAGCATGTGTGGCTTGTGTATAGCAGTCTGAGCCCTCTGCAATAGATCGGGAACTTTTTTAAAGTAAAGATAAAGTTTTTCTAATCTCTAGTGAACACAGAAAATCCGGACAATGGTGTAACCGGGGCGAAGTTACCAAAGTGCTGCTCTCTTCTGCCGGCGTCATGGTAACACTGTCTCAGAGGGGTTTATCAGTGCACATCCTTATCACTTGCGCCTTTGTGCAGCTTGTACGCTCTTGTTTCCTTCTGTCTCTGTATCTAGAAGCATGTATATTGAGGCATAGGCGCTCTGCCATCCAATGCAGATTCACTGTATCATATCCAAGGGTAGAATATCTATATGTATCATATCCAAGGGTAGCATGTACTTATATCACTGTATCATATCCAAGGGCAGCACATCGGTGGCAGATGATGAGCTTCGGAGATGGACACAGAAAGAAGCGAGGCAATGGAACCCAATCATAGTGTGCGTACATAAAGTAAGTTACCTGGAGGCGCAGCAGCTGTGGACAGGGCGGCTGTATGTATGGTAATATGCACGTGTATATATGCCCACACATGGATGTAGCCTGTAATACTGCTCTTCATTCTCAGGCCTGGTCATCATAAATAAACATGATTTGTTCACTCATTGTTGTATCAATTCAGAAGGTATTATCCGAAGTACGGAGCTGATGCTTTAACCCCGGTGCCCTCACATGTGGTGACAGATGTGGTCTCATCACCTGAACACAAAGGTGCCTTCCCCTTTTGCGGATGTGTACATAGGTGTCCTCCCCTATCACTGATGTGTACATAGGTGCCCTCCCCTATCACTGATGTGTACATAGGTGCCTTTCATTTACACTGATTTGTACATAGGTGCCTTCACTTTACACTGATGTGTACACAGGAGCCCTCCCCTATCACTGATGTGTACACAGGTGTCCTCCCCTATCACTGATGTGTACACAGGTGCCCTCCCCTATCACTGATGTGTACACAGGAGCCCTCCCCTATCACTGATGTGTACACAGGAGCCCTCCCCTATCACTGATGTGTACACATGTGCCCTCCCCTATCACTGATGTGTACACAGGTGCCCTCCCCTGTCACTGATGTGTACATAGGTGCCCTCCCCTCGCTGATGTGTACACAGGTGCCTTCACTTTACACTGATATGTACACAGGTGCCCTCCCCTATCACTGATGTGTACACAGGTGCCCTCCCCTATCACTGATGTGTACACAGGTGTCCTCCCCTATCACTGATGTGTACACAGGTGCCCTCCCCTATCACTGATGTGTACACAGGTGCCCTCCCCTATCACTGATGTGTACACAGGTGCCCTCCCCTATCACTGATGTGTACACAGGTGCCCTCCCCTATCACTGATGTGTACACAGGTGCCCTCCCCTATCACTGATGTGTACACAGGTGCCCTCCCCTATCACTGATGTGTACACAGGTGCCCTCCCCTATCACTGATGTGTACACAGGTGCCCTCCCCTATCACTGATGTGTACACAGGTGCCCTCGCCTATCACTGATGTGTACACAGGTGCCCTCCCCTATCACTGATGTGTACACAGGTGCCCTCCCCTATCACTGATGTGTACACAGGTGCCCTCCCCTATCACTGATGTGTACACAGGTGCCCTCGCCTATCACTGATGTGTACACAGGTGCCCTCCCCTATCACTGATGTGTACACAGGTGCCCTCCCCTATCACTGATGTGTACACAGGTGCCCTCCCCTATCACTGATGTGTACACAGGAGCCCTCCCCTATCACTGATGTGTACACGGGTGCCCTCCCCTATCACTGATGTGTACACGGGTGCCCTCCCCTATCACTGATGTGTACACGGGTGCCCTCCCCTATCACTGATGTGTACACGGGTGCCCTCCCCTATCACTGATGTGTACACGGGTGCCCTCGCCTATCACTGATGTGTACACAGGTGCCCTCCCCTATCACTGATGTGTACACGGGTGCCCTCCCCTATCACTGATGTGTACACGGGTGCCCTCCCCTATCACTGATGTGTACACGGGTGCCCTCCCCTATCACTGATGTGTACACGGGTGCCCTCCCCTATCACTGATGTGTACACGGGTGCCCTCCCCTATCACTGATGTGTACACGGGTGCCCTCCCCTATCACTGATGTGTACACGGGTGCCCTCGCCTATCACTGATGTGTACACAGGTGCCCTCCCCTATCACTGATGTGTACACAGGTGCCCTCCCCTATCACTGATGTGTACACAGGAGCCCTCCCCTATCACTGATGTGTACACAGGTGCCCTCCCCTATCACTGATGTGTACACAGGTGCCCTCCCCTATCACTGATGTGTACACAGGTGCCCTCCCCTATCACTGATGTGTACACAGGTGCCCTCCCCTATCACTGATGTGTACACGGGTGCCCTCCCCTATCACTGATGTGTACACGGGTGCCCTCCCCTATCACTGATGTGTACACAGGTGCCCTCGCCTATCACTGATGTGTACACAGGTGCCCTCCCCTATAACTGATGTGTACACAGGTGTCCTCCCCTATCACTGATGTGTACACAGGAGCCCTCCCCTATCACTGATGTGTACACAGGTGCCCTCCCCTATCACTGATGTGTACACAGGTGTCCTCCACTATCACTGTATTTCAACTACAGCTCTCTACCCCTTTCAGACAGAAAACGAAATTACCGGTTGAAGCAGTTCTACCCGGTAATTTCGTGAATAACACGGGTCCTTTTTCTGTGTGAAAGGTCACACCCGTGTCTCCGACCCTGGAATTGACCAGGGTCGAGGACACGGGATTTATGACCCGTGTTGACCCTTTCACGCAGAAGAAATACCCATGTTATTCACCAGGATTATAATGTAATACAGCGATGTCAGGATGCGTCCAACACGGAATCCTGCCCTAAGTGCACATAGTAGGTCAGGCGCATGTGGGTGAGTTTTAGGGACAGCTGGATGAGTGTGGTTCCAGCATTCTCCCTATAACCAGCAGCAGCCAGTAGCCCCGGGCCGTCCTGCAGTGGTTAATACACAGAGCAGAGTCTGACATGCCGGGGGTGGGATCTCCTCTGAACTTTACTCTGAACATACAGGAACTGGGTGCAAAGCAAATTCACAAATGTCATTTGTCTGAATCCGGAGCACAGGACACAAGCTGTGATCCAATTACCAGCATGGCTACAGATACGGGGAACCCCAGATCCAAACAGCAGGTCATCAGGATAACCTACCTGCTGACAACAGCAGATATCTCCTGCCTGTTCATGCAGTTTGCAGTCACGCCGGTAAGTAGCGTTATGTAAGGTGCACGGAGAGCTGAGGGGATCAGGGTGCTGCAGGCTGGCCATCACTATAGGTAACAGGGGCAAACCTTCTATAGAGGACACAGGAGGTGTTGCCAGGATTTCATGCACATTATTGTTGTACTAGTTACCAGCCCATCAACGTAACAGTAATATCAGCGATAGCCGCAGCGTGCACCTGATTGGAGCAACACTTGGATTGTGCCACCAAACGCCATCTGGTGGCTGCTTGCGTGCGCCTATAGTGGTGAGGAGCAGTGTTAAGGTGACCATACACTAGTAAGATTTATCTTTAGATTTGCCCGGTTGGAACAAAAACTTGGTTATGGATGAGTGACAGTTTGTCAGTTTTCCAGCATTTCCAAGCAAATGGTCAACTGTTATTCTCATCCATAACCAGGATTTTGTTCCAACCAGCCAGATCTGAAGATAAATCTGCGTGTGTATGGCCACCTTAAGCCTATTCTATAAGATGCTGTCCAGACACTCGGCAATATCGCTGCTGACACCCAGCTAATACCGCAGTTCCATAACTGACATCTGGCTAATACCTCAGTACCGTAACTGACATCTGGCTAATACCTCAGTTCCATAATTGATACCCAGCTATTACCTCAGTACCGTAACTGACATCCGGCTATTACCTCAGTTTCATAACTGACATCCGGCTAATACCTCAGGTACCATAACGGACATCCGGCTATTATCTCAGTACCGTAACTGACATCCTGCTATTACCTCAGTACCGAAACTGACACCCAATTATTACCTCAGTACCGTAACTGACATCCAGCTATTACCTCAGCACTGTAACTGGCATCTGGATTTGACCTTAGTACTGTGACTGGCAGCCGGCTATTACCTCAGTACCATTACTGACATCTGGCTATTACCTCAGTACCATTACTGACATCTGGCTATTACCTCAGTGCTGTAACTTGCATCCGGCTATTACCTCAGCACTGTAACTGGTATCTGGCTATTAACTCAGTACCGTGACTGACACCCGGCTATTACCTCAGCACTGTAACTGGTATCTGGCTATTAACTCAGTACCGTGACTGACACCCGGCTATTACCTCAGCACTGTAACTGGCACCTGGCTATTACTTCAGTACTGTAACTGAAATCCGGCTATTACCTCAGTACTGTAACTGTCATCCGGCTATTACCTCAGTACTATAACTGACATCTGGCTATTACCTCAGTACTGTAACTGGTACCCGGCTATTACCTCAGTACTGTAACTGATATCTGGCTATTTACCTCAGTACTGTAACTGATATCTGGCTATTTACCTCAGTACTGTAACTGGTACCAGGCTATTACTTCAGTACTGTAACCGGCATCTATCTATTACCTCAGTACTGTAACTGGTACCCGGCTATTACCTCAGTACTGTAACTGATATCTGGCTATTTACCTCAGTACTGTAACTGATATCTGGCTATTTACCTCAGTACTGTAACTGTTACCCGGCTATTACCTCAGTACTGTAACTGGCATCTGTCTATTACCTCAGTACTGTAACTGGCATCTGGCTATTACCTCAGTACTGGGACTGACATCTGGCTATTACCTCAGTACTGTAACTGGTACCTGGCTATTTACCTCAGTACTGTAACTGGTACCCGGCTATTATCTCAGTACTGTAACTGGCATCTGTCTATTACTTCAGTACTGTAACTGGTACCCGGCTATTACCTCAGTACTGTAACTGGCATCTGTCTATTACCTCAGTACTGTAACTGGCATCTGGCTATTTACCTCAGTACTGTAACCGGTACCCGGCTATTACCTCAGTACTGTAACTGGCATCTGTCTATTACCTCAGTACTGTAACTGGCATCTGGCTATTACCTCAGTACTGGGACTGACATCTGGCTATTACCTCAGTACTGTAACTGGTACCTGGCTATTACCTCAGTACTGTAACTGATATCTGGCTATTTACCTCAGTACTCTAACTGGTACCCGGCTATTACCTCAGTACTGTAACTGGCATCTGTCTATTACCTCAGTACTGTAACTGGTACCCGGCTATTACCTCAGTACTGTAACTGATATCTGGCTATTTACCTCAGTACTGTAACCGGTACCCGGCTATTACCTCAGTACTGTAACTGGCATCTGTCTATTACCTTAGTACTGTAACTGGCATCTGGCTATTACCTCAGTACTGGGACTGACATCTGGCTAAAACCTCAGTACTATAACTGGCATCCGGCTATTACCTCACTACTGTAACTGGTATCTGGCTATTAAAACAGGTAACAAGACCAGAAACTATTGTTGGACAATGATCGGGTAATATGAATCAGGTCCCAGGGAGATTATATATAGCACGGCAGTATAACAATGCAGAGCTGTAATACCGGTATGCCACATATTATACAGGTAGATACAGATAGCAGAATGCAGACAGTAACTGAAAGAATACAAGAAGGAATCTCAGCACAATGTACCCGTCAGTGGAGTCATGTGAAGATTGCAGACCTATTGGTTAACTCAGGGTTAATGTGCTAAGTAGGTACACAATGCCGAAATACAGGTCACACACACTCCGCACCTGGGGGGGGGGTAAGCTCTACAATGAGTCTGCAAGTGCTGCCAAGAGCAAAGATGGCAGTGGGTGCCTCAGTGACATCACATGACAGGCTGATTGGGGCAGATGTATTAACCCCAGTGAAGAAAAAAAGTGGCGATAAAGTGGAAGGAGATCACGCACCAGCCAATCGGCTCTCAACTGCCAGCTGATTGGCTGGTGCGTTATCTCCTTCCACTTTATCTCCAGTTTATCTCTTAACCAGGCTTAATACATCTGCCTTAAATTTGGCACTCCAGCTGTTGTTGAACTACACATCCCAGCATGCCTTGCTACAGTTTGCTATTTGTCCATTCTAAAACTGCCGCAGGGCATTCTGGGATGTGTAGTTCAACAGCAGCTGGAGTGACAAAGATTCCCCATCCCTGCAGTAGGGCATGGATTTTTAGATAGACAGTTAACCCCTTCCCGACATTTGACGTACATTTACGTCATGGCCGGGATGTACTTCCCGACACATGGCGTAAATGTACGTCATGACTTTAAAGTGCCACCGCGTCTAGAGACGCGGTGATAGAGGGACAGCAGACATCTTCCCTCATTGCCCAGGGGGGGCAGCGATACCCCCCCCCCCCCCCCCCGTTCGGCGATCGCTGTGATTGGCTGTTCAATTACAGCGTTTTCTGTGTACCGGCGAATAACGTTCGCCGGTGACACAGGGATCGGTGGTGATTGGTGCTGTAAAGTACAGCACCAATCACCACCGGGTGTAAGGGTGACACTGGTGTCACCCCACCTCACCCCACCTGGCCCCAAAAGGCTGTGATTGGTCCGTCGGACCGACGGACCAATCACAGCCATTTCACCTCAGATGAAATAACGGAGACAGCCCTGCAGCCGCCATTCCGGTCAGGAACAGCGTGCAGAGCGGTCTCCGTGCCCATCTGTGCCCTATACTGACCTGATCGTTGGTGGCATCCGTGCTGCCAGCTCCTGGTGTGACTTCCTTGTGACTTCCTTGTGTTGCTGCTCATTGTGGCAGAGATTTAAATTGTGTGCTATTATTTTGTGCTATAATTTTGTATCTGCTCCCCCCTGCTGCCCCCCTTTTGTGCTGATCACTATAAACTAAGTGATCAGCACCTTTTTTTGGGGTGCAGGTTTTTTTTTTTATATATATACCCTGTCAGGTTGCACCCACAGTTGTGTGCCTGCTGCCCCTCACTGCTAATCAGTGTTGCATCACTGATCAGCAGTTTTTTTTTTTGGAGAGTGCTGTGGGGTTTTGTTTTTACACCCACGGTGCTTTTGTGGGTGTCCTGTGGCTGCTGAGCGCTGATCAGTGACATACATCACTGATCAGCATTTTTGGCACAGGGTTGATCTAATTTTTTTTTTTTTTGATCAAATTTCTGTTGCCTTTGAGTCATCAGCAGTTTTTTTTTAATTTTTTTTTTTTTGGAGAGTGCTGTGGTTTTTTTTTTTTTATTGTTTTTACACCCACGTTGCTTTTGTGGGTGTCCTGTGGCCGCTGAGCGCTGATCAGTGACGTACATCACTGAACAGCATTTTTGGCACAGGGTTGATATAATTTTTTTTCAGCAGTTTTTTTTTATTGTTTTTTTTTTGGAGAGTGCTGTGGTTTTTTTTTTTTTAATTGTTTTTACACCCACGTTGCTTTTGTGGGTGTCCTGTGGCCGCTGAGCGCTGATCAGTGACGTACATCACTGAACAGCATTTTTGGCACAGGGTTGATATAATTTTTTTTCTGCAGTTTTTTTTAATTGTTTTTTTTTGGAGAGTGCTGTGGTTTTTTTTTTTTTTAAATTGTTTTTACACCCACGGTGCTTTTGTGGGTGTCCTGTGCCCGCTGAGCGCTGATCAGTGACGGACGTTACTGACCAACATCTGTGCTCAATTTTTGGCGCAGGAGCTTTTTTTTTTTTTCTTTTAAACTTACACGTGTTAAAGCACTACATACACACTACATACCCCCCGTGTTGAAATAAAGTTTGTACCCCCCCCCCCTACACTATACACGTGTTGAAACACTACACTTAAAAATAATAAAAATGTCCCAATCATCGCAAAGACTGTTTTCAGCGGAGGAGGCATATGCCCTTCTTGCCTCTGACACTGACACAGCCAGTGAAGTAAGCGATGAATTGGCATTTGTCTTAAGCTCCTCTTCCTCCTCTAGTGATGAGGGACCCCCTCAAAGACGCCCCCGTAGAGCAGCTGAGACCCCCCCCCCCCAATGATTGATCTCGTATGGACCCCACCACCAGACAATTTTGTGCCCCAGGTTCCTGAGTTTTTGGCCAACCCAGGAATCCAATTTGATAGTACAGGCCTCAAAGAAATTGACTTTTTCAAAGTCTTTTTCTCAGATGATTTTATAAATTTAATGGTGGACCAAAGTAATTTATATGCCCAGCAGTTTATTGCCCAAAACCCCACGTCATCATTTGCTAGGTGGACCCCTGTAGATGCAGTAGAGATGATGACGTTTTGGGGTCTGGTGTTACATATGGGCATAGTTAAAAAGCCAGAAATTAGGCAATATTGGAGTACAGATGTTCTGTACAGCACCCCACTTCATCGTATGGCCATGACCCGGTCTCGTTTTGAGACGATCCTTAAATTTTTGCATTACAACGAAAATGCACAGTGCCCACCCAGAGATGATCCCACCTTTGACCGGCTATTCAAAGTCAGGCCGGTCATTGATCATTTCAGCGCCAAATTTGCTGAGATGTACATCCCCCAAAAATTCATTTGTGTGGACGAGTCACTTATACATTTTAAAGGAAGGGTTAAATTCCGCCAGTACCTTCCCAATAAGAGGGCAAGGTATGGCATAAAAATGTATAAGCTGTGCGAAAGTACCTCAGGGTACACCCACAGGTTTAGGGTATATGAAGGGAAGGACACAAGAATTGAACCGCCAGAATGCCCCCCCTCCCTCGTAGGTGTTAGTGGAAAGATTGTCTGGGATTTAGTGCACCCCTTCCTGGATAAAGGTTATCACCTCTATGTGGATAACTTTTACACCAGCATCCCCCTGTTTAAGGCCCTTGGTTCAAGAGGTACAGCAGCTTACGGTACTGTGCGCAAGAACCAAAGAGGCCTCCCAAAAACGCACGTTGCCCAATTACTGAGAAAGGGTGAAAGCAGGGGAATATGCACCGAAAATATGTTGTTGGTCAAATATAAGGACAAGAGGGATGTCCTTATACTGACAACAATTCACGGAGACAGTACCACCTCCGTCCCTGTACGAGGTACCAGTACCCACACCTCAAAACCTATTTGTATCCTAGATTACAATAAGTACATGGGCGGAGTGGATCTTTCAGATCAGGTACTGAAGCCATACAGTGCCCTGCGGAAAACAAAAATATGGTACAAGAAGCTGGCCGTGTATATCATCCAGATGGCACTGTATAACGCTTACGTACTATTCCGTTCTACCAGCCAGACGGGGACATTTATGCACTTTCAAGAGGAAGTCATAAAGGGCCTAATATTTGGGAACCAGCAGGCAGAGGGCCCCAGTACTTCTAGTATCAGTGTTTGAAATTTTCTTGAAAATTTGAGAATTTGCTATTCATATTTTAAGCCTCCTAGTGTCCAAAAAAATTAAAAGGAGGTTGAAATAATGATGGAAACATAAAGTAGACATATGGTCTATGTTAGTTATTAACTATTTTGAGTGGTATGATTATTTGTCTCACAAGCAGAAAATTTAACATTTTGAAAATTGCTAAATTTTCAATTTTTTTACGACATTTTGGTATTTTTCACAAAAAAACACAGACTGTATCGACCAAAATTTACCACTAACTTGAAGTACAATGTGTCACGAGAAAACAATCTCAAAATCACTGGGATAAGTAAAAGCAAAAAAAAGTTATCCCCACTTACTGTAAGTGATACATGTCAGATTTGAAAAAAAGGGCTCGGTCAGGAAGGCAAAAACAGGCTGCGGCGGTAAGGGGTTAAAATCCCAAAGTCAAAATACTGTAATTTAAAATGTTGACAGGCCAAAGAGTAAACATGATTTTTTTTAACTTTTGTTTGGGTGTCTATGACGACATCGGTTGACATGGACACTATAAGTGTACCGCCTCCTTTCACATGGCTCGCTGTGATAGACACACTATTATATTCTCCCTCCACATCCGCTGGGATGGTAAGTATGAACAAGTTGGTTTAAAAAAAAAAAAATCAGGAAAAACTCATGTCAACTTTTTAATATGTCGACATTTTACATGTTAGTATGTTAACCGTGTCGGCATTTTGACTATGTCAACATAATGTATGTCTGTATTTTGACCGTCAGTCAATGGTGGTCGGTATTTTGACCGTCAGGATAGTGACTGTAGGTAAATTGACTGCATCCCGACTATTGACTGTGTATCATCAACCGGAACCACCAGCGCTATATGCTGTTATCTGGTCACAGGAGCTAACATTCCTCTATCATTTCTCATATTACAGTATCTGGCAAAGGATCTCGGATTGGACACTGTGGGGTTTGGCTACTTGCAGACGTTTTTCGGGATTCTTCAGCTCCTGGGTGGTCCCATTTTCGGCAGGTAAAGTAATCAGCCCTATTGTGCTGATGCAGAGCTTTTTTATGTCTGTTTGTATATCAGATCAGGTCTCCGAATTTGCTCCCCCAGCCGATGTTTGGGGTTTGCTCATGCGGGAATATGCACATGTGCAAACCCCCGGAGCAGGGCCGCCGACAGGGGGGTGCCGTGGATACAGCTGTCCCGGGCCCTGGCCTCTGGAGGGGCCTGGGCAGCTGCCCACAGTGGCACGGTACCACCCCCTGCACCCGCACAATGCATCCCCCACCAGGCGCCGTCGACCAGGCACACACAATACACAGTGCAGCCAGCAGAGCGCCGAACATAGGATACAGAGAGGCTCGGCGCTCTGCAGGCTGCACTGTGGAGTGAGTGCTCCGAGTCCCGACCGTTCATGAAGGAGGGAGAAGATGCCGCACCGTTGCTGCTGGAGGGAGATGTTGCGCCGCCGCTGCTGGTAAGCAATAGTAATTTGGGGGAGCGCACATGGCGGTGTGCCGAGCGGGCGTGCCGCGATGTATGCTGAGCGATCGTGCTTAAGCGTGTCACTCGGCAAGTGCACCGCTGTCTTCACCAGATGTGAATCTTGGTCCTCTTAGGACTAAATAGGTGATGGGGCAAGATCAGGACTATAGGGAGATGCTTTTACACCTCAAAACTAACAGTATAACAGCCAGATGTATCAAGCTTCAAAAAGTGCTAAAGCGAAGAGTATTAAACCACCAGCCAATCAGTGCCCAACTGTCATTTTTTCAAACCAGCCTGTAACATGGCAGATAGGAGCTGATTGGCTGGCTGTTTATCACTATCCCTTTTATCACTTTTTGAAGCTTGACCCATCTGGCCCTGAGCCTTGGATAGCAGTTCTCTGGGTTTTGTCTGTATTGTAATGAGCGCTGGTGATTGTTATACCTGTAATGAGCAATGGTATGTTCCAATACCGCCCTTGAGAATCCCGCAATACCATCAGCATCAATTTGTCAGCTGACTTTTGAACTTAGGTCAGTGATTGAGGATGTTTCCATTCCCTGCCGTTTACGCTCAGGCTTGTAGTGATGAATCTGTGTCTTGTCACCGGTAATGGTTCTTTATGAGAAACTTTGAAACTTTATAAGATTATCAGTCCACATTTTGTTTGCAGATGTCCAAACTCTTCTTTTTGTGTACTTCGGTGAGTTGTTTCGGTACCCATCTTGCACAAACTTTTTGAAACCCAAGTCTATGGTGGATTATGGCATAGGTAGCGCCATGGCTCATTTGCAACATAATCCACTGTCGCTCGTCTATACAACAGAATCAGTTCACACTCAATGCTCCCAATTCAGACCTGATCACTGCTGAGCAAACTTGCAGCGGCCGGTGATAGGGTAGACGCCTCCATCTGTAGTGTAACCCCGCCTTGTCAATGAATGCGCTTGCTATGCGTATAGCTGTGTACAGCTAACAAAGGATCTGCCGCTGAGATGCTCATCAGCCAATCATTTCCCCACTGGTCACCACTCATCGCAAAAGTCGGGTAGCCTCGGACTTACTTGGCTCTGCAATTAAATCAGCCTAATAAAGACCGGCAGGGCCGCCACTAGAACTGTTGGGGCCCGGGACTGACCTACAGTCCAGGCCCCCATCGGCACAGTGGTACAGCGCCATATCCCCCCACGCGCCCGCGCCTGCCAGCACCCCACCTCCCCCTCCCCATAACTTACCATCACCTGCGTTGCGGCATCGCCCTCCGGCTCCTTCAGCCTCCACGGTCAGGTCCAGAGCGCACACTGCACAGTGCAGCCTTCAGAGCGCCGAGACCCTCTGTGTCCTGGGCTCGGCGCTCTGAAGGCTGCACTGTGTATTGTGCGTGCCTGGTTTGGGGCCGCCGGCGCCGGGAGGGGGAGGTGGTGAGCGGGTGCCATGGGGGAGGTTGGCACCGCTGTAGGCAGCTGCCAGGCCCCTCCAGCTGTACCCAAGGCACCCCCCTGTTGGCGGTACTGGAGACCGGAGCTAATGGCGCAATGCTATGCAAAGCCATCCTTAAAGCCGCAGATGAGCGGCTTTCCCGGCGATGATGCAGGAGCGCGCATCACCGCCGCGCCTTACACACTGGGGGCTTTGCTGTTTTGAGTGGATTACAGCTCAAAGTCTCCCAGTGTGTATGGGCGCTAAGTGCATAGGTGTGTAGCTGCACCCTGTTGTAAAAACCAGACTCCTTCTACTGAAAACAGATGGCTGCAAAATATTGGGGCCCAACTACACCTCTTGTATCAGACCTGTGCCCCCAGATTGTCCTGGTTCTTTTTACCCAATCTGCAAGTATACCCCACAGGTGGAATCCCGGAGTACATTTACAGTAGAGCCGAGTGATGTCACTTTACAGTGGGAGAATTGTATGAGGTCAGTCACCTCTATCCTACAACAGTGTTATGTGTACGGTGTCACTGACCTCACCTTATTCCAGGGAGAAGCATCCTATAAACCACTTATAGTAACAAAATAGCATAATGAAAACCGCCTTCCACCTCGCCTTATGTTGTCACGGCACCGTCTGTGCCCCGGCGTGTTTTACACTTTCCTGTATGTATAGAATGCAGGTTTTAAATAGTTTCCACTGATTTTTATTTCTACAAGAGCCCTGCACATCAGTCCGTCGCGCCAGGTGACAGCTTCTGGTCTGGTGCATATTGTCTATTTCAGAGCTGCCTGACACTGACACAAATGGTTTAATAAGATAAAAAAATAAAAAAAAATCTAAGTTTACATATTCAAACAAAATTGTATTGATTGCATATACTGTAGATGCAGCTTACTAGAGGGGTAGGTTTATGATATATATATATATATATATATATATATATATATATATACACATACATATATATATACAGCACTTACCCAACCTTGCAGAAGGGAAGAAGACAGACCAGCACTCGTTTTAAAGAAGTATTTGTATTAAAGAGTATTTACAGCACGGCAAACATCAGACAGACCCGACAGTCTGTTTCAACTGGGCTCTAACCAGTTTTCCTCACTGGTTAGAGCACAGTTGAAACAGACTGTCGGGTCTGTGTGATGTTTGTAAAGATGTTTGCCGTGCTGTAAATACTCTTTAATACAAATACTTCTTTAAAACGAGTGCTGGTCTGTCTTCTTCCCTTCTGCAAGGTTGGGTAAGTGCTGTCTCTATCATTTGCTGTGTCTGGACCCTGCACCACCGTTGCTATATGACTTTTGAGTGCCGTTTTGAAAAACCTTGTTATATATATATATATATATATATATATATATATATATATATATATATATATATATATATATATATATATATATATATATATATATATATATATATATATATATATATATAGTGGAGCCACCTGCTGGTCAGCCTCTGTACTGATCTCTGAGCAGTGTGGGATCCAGCAAAGGACTCATAGGCCTATACCTATCCAATCAGAAGCATGGAAGGATTTCCAGTGTTGGATTCTCCAAGAACATTAAAGCAGATAACCAGTAGGGGTCGCTCCTGGGTGACAGTCTATAGCAGGGGTCCTCAAACTATTTTGCTATGGGACCCCATTAGACAATAAAAATAATGACAGGACCCCCAACAAGTTACTGCACATCACATGTGTAGTCAGCAGACAGCACATACATGGCAGCATTGCATACCTCCCAACTTTGTAGCTGCAGAAATAGGCGCGCGAGCGTCCAAAAAGGGGGTGTGGCGTATGTAAATGAGGGGCACAGCTTATGTAAATGAGGGGCACAGCTTATGCAAATGAGCCATGTCCCCGTTTTCGGCCGGGAATAGACGCTGTGCGCATGCGCACAGCGTCTATTCTGTTAAATTAGGGGGGCTCCCAACTGCCCCCCCCCCCCCCGCAGCGGGACACCTCTGGCCGCGGGTGGGACAGCGGGACAGGACCCGGTAATCGGGACTGTCCCGCTGAAATCGTGAGTGTTGGGAGGTATGGCATTGTGGAGGCACACAGTGATGGGTAGTCAGCAGACAGCACATACATGGCAGCACTGTGGGGGCACAGAGTAATGGGAGGAGTCTAATATACCATAACCCATCACATCACATGTGTAGTCAGCAGACAGCACATACATGGCAGCACTGTGGGGGCACAGAGTAATGGGAGGAGTCTAATATACCATAACCCATCACATCACATGTGTAGTCAGCAGACAGCACATACATGGCAGCAATGTGGAGGCACAAAGTGATGGGAGGAGTCTAAACTAACAGACAATTACACAGATTTTTAGACTCCTTCAATCACTGACAAAGATTAGAAAAGTCATCAGCCTGATTGTCAACAACACATACCTCCCAACAGTCCCGATTTTATCGGGACAGTCCCGATTGTCAGGGCCTGTCCCGCTGTCCCACCCACGTGCGGCAGTGTCCCGCGGTGTGGGGGGGCTGTTGGGAGTCCCCCCTGTCAGCTGCTAAGCATGCGCACAGCATCTATTCCCGCAGCCAGGGGGCTGGGGGCATGGCTAGAGGCTCACAGAGCCTTTGGGTCATGCCCCCATAGCGGCAAAATGGGGGCGTGGCCTCGCGGGAGAGCCGCGCGTATAGGCCATGCCCCCAAATTAGGTCACGCCCCCCCAAAATTTCGGCGCTCAGCAGCAGCGTCCCGCCTGCTGAGCTGCCAAAGTTGGGAGGTATGACAACATGGAGTTGTGACCCCATGTTTAGAAGGCCGGGACCCACAGTTTGAGAATCTCTGGTCTATAGGTTTTCTATATGTAACAATGTACTATTCTGTTCCCACAGGTTTTCCGATCATTATGGGACACGCGCCGCTCTCACGTTGTCCTTCCTGTCTGCTTCCTTCTACTACCTGATCCTCACATTTGCCACCAACATACCTCTCTTGTTCCTATCACGGGTTCCATCTGTCTTCATGCACGGCCTTCCAGGTATTGTATGCAGCAACTGTGGTTCATTACAGGGCTGAGCAAAAAGCATCTGGGTAACACCATGCTGTGCATGGGGCAGATGTAACTGTGCGTCTGGGTAACACCATGCTGTGCATGGGGCAGATGTAACTGTGCGTCTGGGTAACACCATGCTGTGCATGGGGCAGATGTAACTGTGCGTCTGGGTAACACCATGCTGCGCTACAGGTGGGCAGATGTAACTGTGCGCCTGGGTAACACCATGCTGTGCATGGGGCAGATGTAACTGTGCGCCTGGGTAACACCATGCTGTGCATGGGGCAGATGTAACTGTGCGCCTGGGTAACACCATGCTGTGCATGGGGCAGATGTAACTGTGCGTCAGGGTAACACCATGCTGTGCATGGGGCAGATGTAACTGTGCGCCTGGGTAACACCATGCTGTGCATGGGGCAGAAGTAACTGTGCACCTGGGTAACACCATGCTGTGCATGGGGCAGATGTAACTGTCCGTCTGGGTAACACCATGCTGCGCTACAGGTGGGCAGATGTAACTGTGCGCCTGGGTAACACCATGCTGTGCATGGGGCAGAGGTAACTGTGCGCCTGGGTAACACCATGCTGTGCATGGGGCAGATGTAACTGTGCGCCTGGGTAACACCATGCTGTGCATGGGGCAGATGTAACTGTGCGCCTGGGTAACACCATGCTGTGCATGGGGCAGATGTAACTGTGCGCCTGGGCAACACCATGCTGTGCATGGGGCAGATGTAACTGTGCGCCTGGGCAACACCATGCTGTGCATGGGGCAGATGTAACTGTGCGCCTGGGCAACACCATGCTGTGCATGGGGCAGATGTAAGTGTGCGCCTGGGCAACACCATGCTGTGCATGGGGCAGATGTAAGTGTGCGCCTGGGCAACACCATGCTGTGCATGGGGCAGAGGTAAGTGTGCGCCTGGGTAACACCATGCTGTGCATGGGGCAGAGGTAACTGTGCGCCTGGGTAACACCATGCTGTGCATGGGGCAGAGGTAACTGTGCGCCTGGGTAACACCATGCTGTGCATGGGGCAGAGGTAACTGTGCGCCTGGGTAACACCATGCTGTGCATGGGGCAGAGGTAACTGTGCGCCTGGGTAACACCATGCTGTGCATGGGGCAGATGTAACTGTGCGCCTGGGTAACACCATGCTGTGCATGGGGCAGATGTAACTGTGCGTCTGGGTAACACCATGCTGTGCATGGGGCAGATGTAACTGTGCGCCTGGGTAACATCATGCTGTGCATGGGGCAGATGTAACTGTGCGTCTGGGTAACACCATGCTGTGCATGGGGCAGATGTAACTGTGCGTCTGGGTAACACCATGCTGTGCATGGGGCAGATGTAACTGTGCGTCTGGGTAACACCATGCTGTGCATGGGGCAGATGTAACTGTGCGTCTGGGTAACGCCATGCTGTGCATGGGGCAGATGTAACTGTGCGCCTGGGTAACGCCATGCTGTGCATGGGGCAGATGTAACTGTGCGCCTGGGTAACACCATGCTGTGCATGGGGCAGATGTAACTGTGCGCCTGGGTAACACCATGCTGTGCATGGGGCAGATGTAAGTGTGCATCTGGGTAACACCATGCTGTGCATGGGGCAGATGTAACTGTGCGCCTGGGTAACACCATGCTGTGCATGGGGCAGATGTAAGTGTGCGCCTGGGTAACACCATGCTGTGCATGGGGCAGAGGTAACTGTGCGCCTGGGTAACACCATGCTGTGCATGGGGCAGATGTAACTGTACGTCTGGGCAACACCATGCTGTGCATGGGGCAGATGTAAGTGTGCACCTGGGCAACACCATGCTGTGCATGGGGCAGATGTAAGTGTGCGCCTGGGTAAAACCATGTAGCGCTACAGGGGGGGCAGATGTAACCTGTGTACCATCATGCTGCACTGCAGGGAGGGCAGATGTAACCTGTTCACCCAGGAAACACCATGCTGCACTGCAGGGGGGCAGATGTAGCCTGTGTACCTGGGTAACACCATGCTGCACTGCAGGGGGCAGATGTAACCTGTGTACATGGGTAACACCATGCTGCGCTGCTGGGGCAGATGTAACCTGTGTACCTGGGGAACACCATGCTGCACTGCAGGGGGCAGATGTAACCTGTGTATATGGGTAACACCATGCTGCGCTGCTGGGGGGGGGGGGGCAGATGTAGCCAGTGTACCCGGGTAACACCATGCTGCAATACCATGTCCATGTCTGCACTTGGCTGCCGCCATCTGCTACACATATGCTGCTACAAAACCCTTATCTCCTGTCCATCCGTGCACCCTAATGTCCAGGGACTGATACACACACCCACAACATCCGTAGACGTGGGAATACCATAACTTACTCCTCCTGCGGTACTGCTCCATCTCCACACTTTCTTATGAACAGTGACTAGCTGTAAGCACTCTAATTGGTGCTTCTTCCCTCCACCAACCAGCATGCTGACATCCATTCACTGTCTGGCTGTGGGCTGGGAGGCAGGCAGAGAATTGTAAACTCTGATTGGTGGATGGATTCAGCTATCCACCAATGGCATGCTGGCAGCTATTTACTGATTTTGTGTCCACCACACGCCCTTGCTCGATGGCCCCTAGAATTATGGGCCCCTAGGCAGATGCCCATTGTGTACCCTATATGTTAAGATGGCCAAGTACAGGAACACCCACTACATTTTCAGGAGTCTTCTCCCTGTGTATGTCAGAAATCGCAACTGCATATTTGTACGGACACAATAGGAACATGTGCGGTACAGAAACTTGCCGCGCTACGTCCGATCAGCAGTGCAAGCGAATGAGGAACAATGCATTGATACAGACCCAGCGACTGCCCAGACCTATCTGTGGCTCCTAGCACTAGGAGGGGCAGATCAGAGGTGTCCAGGTGCGAGTGCAGCCCAGCATCCAACCCCCAGGGCTGGTTAAGCCTTCGGAGGGACCAGGTCACTTTAGACAGGGGGCCACTCTCCCTCTTGTTAGTACTGGCCGCAAATTGCAAAGGAAAATATTACACTGTCACAACACAGAACAAATACAGTATAAGCTTACAGTCCATAGAGTCGCTAAAATAGCAGATTAAAGCAAATGGATTATTGGAGAGTTGTACCCATAATATATGTGGTCTTCAACTGGGGGTGGTCAGAAAGAATAGGGAAAAATGATGTGGGAGAGTACGTACAAACTTGCTGGTATTGGATGTCTTGTGGGATCTACAATGGCTGATAATCTGAAGCTCTAATGGAGAAGTGCCCATAAGGGGCTCAGGATAAAGGATCAATAGTCAATGGGTAACTGCAGGGGGGGATATATACACCACATGAAAAACCTGTTTTTGTCCCTCTGTACCTTGCTCTGTAGGAGACCTCACAGGCTCAGCACTGCCTCTGATTAAAACGCCTCCCATAACGAGGCTGCTGCTGTCCTCCTCTGACCTGAAAAGCATGTGATGAGCTCCACCAATCAAGATCAGTACAAGTCTCTCAGCCTCTGACTTCTTGTGCAAAGTCTGAAGGGACTTATTCAGCTCCCAGGAATACACTGCACACTAGGGCACTCAGTGTGCCTCAGCTCCCAATGCTCAGCACCATTAATTATTGTCACATCAGCAGATAGGTGAAGCTGCATCACTACCCCACTGCCATGCACAAAATCATGTCCCGGGACAGTGCTGTAAATTTCGGGGCGTAGTCTAATTTAGGGGGCGTGGCCTATACGCGCTGCTCTCCCGTGAGGCCACGCCCCCATTTTGTCGCTATGGGGGCATGACCCAGAGGCTCTGTGAGCCTCTAGCCATGCCCCCAGTCCCCTGGCTGCGGAGATAGACGCTGTGCGCATGCGCACAGCGTTTATTCCCCGCTGCTTAGCAGCCGACAGGGGGGACTCCCAACAGCCCCCCCTCACCGCGGGACACTGCCGCCCGCGGGTGGGACAGCGGGACAGGCCCATATAATCGGGACTGTCTCGCTAAAATAGGGACTGTTGGGAGGTATGCTGGAGAGGGTCATGTTGGGAGGTATGTAGATAAAGTGGGGCCCAGGGGTACTGAGCCCCCTCTTAATCCGGCCCTGACAACCCACGAGTGGCCCACGGAGCTGATTTCAGTGGCCCTCTGCCCACCGGCCAGCCATGCACAGGATTTTTTTTTTTTTAAGTAAAAGAAAACGCTGCCGAGGCAGGGTAATGGAGTCCCCCCGGGTGCCGCCTACCCGATTTTTCATTGGCTGCAGGCAGGGCAGAGGAGTGGATCCAGTGCGGCTGAGAGAGGAGGAGGCACGTCTGGTGGGAGCTGGGGAGTTGGGACCCGGCGAAGCTGCGGGAGGAGGCGACGCAGCTGGCGGGATCAGGGGACCTGGCGCAGGAACTGCAGGAGGAGGAGGCACAGCTGGCGGAGGGGACCCGGCAAAACTGCAGGAGGAGGCATGGATGGTGACCCGGCAAAGCTGCAGGATGAGGAGGTACAGCTGGCTGGAGCAGGGGACCTGGCAAAGCTGTAGGCATTACTGGGGGCATTGTGTGTGGGGCATTACTGGGGGCATTGTGTGTGAGGGGCACTGCTGGGGCATTGTGTGAGGGCACTGCTGGGGCATTGGGTGAGGGGCACTGCTGGGGCATCATATGTAAAAGCAGGAGTACTGCTGGCATTATGGTCTGTGGCATAATGGGCATCAGTGTGGGGCATAATTTTGTGTGGATTAATGTGTAATGGGCATCATGGTGTGCGGCATAATGTGTAATGGGCATTACGGTGTATGACATAATGTACAACAGGTATTACGGTGTGTGGCATAATGTCTAATGGACACTATGGTGTGATGCACAATGTGTAATGGGCATTACGGATAAACAGTGTAGCAGTTTATATTGATTTAAGTAGCCTTTCATTGTTTGGGCTTGATCTGTGAGGCATACTAGTTCACTGTGTTGGGCCTCCATGCTTATATGTCACTGTGCAGCCTTCAGTCAACTTAAGCGTGTGAGGACAACGACCATTCCTGCGGTAACCAATGTCTGGTCATGCAGGTTGCAAAAGAGGTGTCATGTAATTGTTTTCCTACTAGTTCACACTCTTTAAAATTAGACCACGCCCTTATAATTAGGCCACACCCCTTTTTGGGAGCGCGCCTGCGGCACGTGCAATTTATTCAATATCAAATTATATATGGGGGGCCCACATATTTCACTGTTTGCACTGGATCCCAAATTGGCTGCTGAAGACTATTGGGGTGTGTGTGTGTGTGGGGGGGGGGGGTTTGTGCTGAGTATGGGCGGCTGTGCCAACTATCTATGAAGGACTGTGCTGATGTTATAGGGGAGCTGTGATTCTATGGGGCTGTCCGAAATACCGCAGTAGAGTTTAGTGGCCCTCGGGCTTCACTGGATTTTTTTAGGTGGCCCACGTTGTCTTAAAGGTTGAAGACCCCTGGATTAGGATGATGAATTCTGAAATGTTAGTGTGTGGTGCGGCGGGGGGGACCCGGGGGGAGCCCCGTTGTAAGGGGACGTGCGCGCGTCTCATGTTTGTGCGTCCCCTTTTGGTGACTAGCGGGGGCTGGCGCATGGCGAATCCACCACCAGCCCCTGCAAAGATGAAAGATGCTACATCTGTACCATTCATATTTGTCATCCCATAGTGTGTAATACCAGTACCGTCCACAAGAGGGAGACATACTACCACTACAATATGGTATTCATCACGGGCTTGTAACACTGTAAACCAGGGGTGGCCAAACCGGTCCTCCGGTTCTAGCAACAGTCCATGTTTTCCAAATCACCTAGCTGGTGCACAGGTGTAGTCATTACTAACTGTCACATTGTCAAACCTGCTGCATTCATTCCTTCTAAAGATTCACAGGTTGCCTGACAAACATGAACTGTTGGTATGTAGTAATGCTAGGTTCAGCTGTCGCCATCCGCAAGCCCTGAGACACCCATTTCTGTGCCCTTGCACGCCGTAGCAGCGATGGTGGGTGTTTTTGTGCTCCCTTCAGGCCGCCTCCCCGGTACCGGTCAGTAGCACCCATCACTTTGCCTCTCCAGGTACCAGGCCTCCTGTATGCGCTAGTGCACTGAGCCCGCTTCATATTGCGTATATGTAACACATTCCCGCCGCTGCGCTCAGGCTCTACGAATCTGGTGACGGACTTCTCTCGTCCTGTGTATTAGGTGCCCAGATGGTGGTAACCGACCTGACAACGGCCCAGGACCGGGCGGGCGCACTAGGAAAACTCGGGCTCTGCTTCGGATTCGGGATCATCATCGGATCTTCCCTCGGAGGGTTTCTTGCTACGAAATTTGGGTGAGACTGAAATATGGCATATTACAGTACTGGGGATATACTGTCATCGGGACTCATCGAATGTTATAACAGCTAGTAATGCATCCATGTTACATATACATACGTGTAACTATTACACACAATATAGTATCACGTCTTCTAGTGCCAATTGACACTCTGCGCTATAAATGCATTTGTATTCACTATAAATGGTGACGTGATGACATCACTAGAGCATCAATTATGTGTGATGTCACCACTCATATATACTATACTTTGTGTTATACTGCAGGCCACGGTAATGCACTATAATGGTGGGTATGATGTGTAAGGGCCCATACAGCAGAGATGAGTGTGATTGGGGAATAGGGTGTTTATACCTCATTTCCCTGGTCCCCTAGGAGATTGCCAATCATGGCTGGCTGGCAGTCGGCAGAACCGGTTGGCGTATCAGCCAATCAGGGAATTCGGCTATATTTGAGTCAACATGACAAAATATTGACATGGCAATGATCGACACACGAAACTGTCAAATCATGGCGAGCGGAGTGAGCCACGCAAGGCTACACTGAATGGGGGGTGCATGTCCTCAGGTGTTGACATTTGCACAAAAAATTGAGAAAACTCATGTCGACTTTTCCATGTGTCGAACTTTTGTCAGTGACGACTTTGGTCCAAACCCCTGTGCGCCTAGGTACCGCCACATTGCACTGCAGGTGGAGCAAGTGTTCAATGTATGGTTATGGTATAGTGGGTTGACAATGACTTGGTTGACATGCCCTAGGTTGACACTGACAGAAGGTCGACACAAGCAAATGGTCAACATTGAAAATGTCTCCATGCTTCGGGCATGGTGCCTCGGTGCGTTTGGCACACTGTTATATACTCACTCAATGACAACTTGGATGGTGAAGTATGAACTAAGTCGGCCTAAAAAACATGAAAAACTTTTGGAGCTTTTTTCAGTGTTGACCATTCTCAGTGTCAACCTTCTGTCAATCTAGGGTATGTTGACCATCTATAGTTGTTGACCTAGACATTGTTGACCCAGGGACCGGATATGGATATCCAATGTACAGATAGCGTTATATTTGGGTGGGGTGTGTCTAAACTGAAGTCTAAGTTGTATTATAATAATAATAATAAAAAAAGCAATTACTGATTTTTATAGGCTACCTGCAAAAGCAGACGGTATTTATTCTGCATACAAATATAATACATGTAATTGCCCCTATAGTGTCCTCAGGCAGGAGAGAGGTTGGGGGGACACTTTGCAATGTGCAGCTGTGATTGCATGACAACCGCACTGTTCTCAGCGAGGCTGGGGTCCCGGAGCTTTGTTGCACAAGAGGTGTGCAGGAAAAATAGGGAAGATTGCCTCTTGTTACAGGCGGTAATGTGCGCAGTCAGGAGTCGTGGGGATCTCTCCGGGACATTTGTTACCTACCTGGCTGCTGCAACGGCCAGTGGTGTCGCTGATGGCTGCCTAGGCGCTGTGCAGCTCGGCGGGTAGGTGTTCCCTGTGTGATAACTGTACTGCCCCTGCTTATCTTGTTATCTGCCTGACTGTATTAGCGACCTGGCCAATAAAGCTGATTCTGATTGGTCTGAGTTACCCAGTGTGGTCCTGGAGCAGCCCCTGGTGGTCAGATACAAGCTTGCCTACCCTCCCAGAATGGCCGGGAGCCTCCTGAAAATCGGGAAGGTGGGCAAGTCTCCCGTTTTGTGTTAATAGCACCCACTCCCCCCATGCCCGCTGGTTTAAATACCGCAAATCATGGGTCTGCAGAGAGGGGGCGGGGCTAAAATGCAGTGATAGAGTAATTTCGCGTCATTTAAGCCCCCTCTCCGCAGCCTGCGAATCACAACGTTTTCCGGCATGGGGGGGGGGGGTGTCAGCCTTAACACTGCCCCAGTGAAGTGTTGCCTCTACAGGCTTCTCCCGGAGAGGTGATATTGAAAGTAGGCAAGTATGCTATAAACCAATTTCATATATTGCCCCTATAGACATAGGTTCTGTTCTCCTGCGTCCTCTCTATAACAAAGTAGTAAGTCCTGTAATAATATGGCAGTGTGGGGATCAGTGTAATAGTTGTGTAGTGCTGGAGTGGGCGAGAGACAGGAGGCGTCCGCTGGGAAGACTTTCCTACACACCCTATAAAGGTGACACGACATATACATCAGCGTTATTGGTAGTTAGGAGAGGAAGCCGTCATAAAACCACACTTATCAATTCATATATGTCTCCTGATGGTGGGAACTGCTGTAATTAAGGAAGAGTCACGGGCATTAATGAAAGGGGATATAATGGTAATTACAGATGAGTGATTGTCCCGCATCTGTTCTCTAATTGGTTCCAGCCATTGTCACAGTATTATCCGCATGTCATTCACATACCATTGAATGAGAACTCTGATTCCATACTTCACTGTTTATGAATCTGTCCCAAAGCAAGCAGAGACGGTATATTTTAGGACATTCATAATGTCGATATGAGAATTTCAACATGGTTGTATTGTCAACATGTAAAGCATGTTGACATTATAACCATGTCGAAATTCTCAACATGCTTTACTTCATCATCCACATATACTGTATATAGCATGTCTGCAATGCTCATACTTGCATGCTCCCACTTCTGCATGTAGGCCTGAACTCACTGACACATCCCTCATCTCCTGATATACTCTGTGCTGCTGGGGACCCTGCTCCTCCCACTATATAACTCGCAGTCTGTGGCTTCCTGCTGCCTCCATTCCCCTCCTCACATCATGTCACTGCCCCTGTCACATGCAGCCCTGTCCTCACTGACACATCACTCATCTCCTGATATACTCTGTTCTGCTGGGGACCCTGCTCCTACCATTATATAACTCTCAGTCTGTGGCTTCCTGCTGCCCCCATTCCCCTCCTCACATCATGTCACTGCCCCTGTCACATGCAGCCCTGTCCTCACTGACACATCACTCATCTCCTGATATACTCTGTTCTGCTGGGGACCCTGCTCCTACCATTATATATAACTCTCAGTCTGTGACTTCCTGCTGCCCCCATTCCCCTCCTCACATCATGTCACTGCCCCTGTCACATGCAGCCCTGTCCTCACTGACACATCACTCATCTCCTGATATACTCTGTTCTGCTGGGGACCCTGCTCCTCCCACTATATAACTCACAGTCTGTGGCTTCCTGCTGCCTCCATTCCCCTCCTCACATCATGTCACTGCCCCTGTCACATGCAGTCCTGTCCTCACTGACACATCACTCATCTCCTGACATACTCTGTGCTGCTGGGGATCCTGCTCCTCCCACTATATAACTCACAGTCTGTGGCTTCCTGCTGCCTCCATTCCCCTCCTCACATCATGTCACTGCCCCTGTCACATGCAGCAGGCCTGTCATCACTGACACATCACTCACCTCCTGATATACTCTGTGCTGCTGGGGACCCTGCTCCTCCCACTATATAACGCTCAGTCTGTGGCTTCCTGCTGCCTCCATTCCCCTCCTCACATCATGTCACTGCCCCTGTCACATGCAGCCCTGTCCTGACACATCACTCATCTCCTGATATACTCTGTGCTGCTGGGGACCCTGCTCCTCCCACTATATATCTCTCAGTCTGTGGCATCCTGATGCCTCCATTCCCCTTCTCACATCATGTCACTGCCCCTGTCACATGCAGCCCTGTCCTCACTGACACATCACTCATCTCCTAATATACTCTGTGCTGCTGGGGACCCTGCTCCTCCCACTATATAACTCTCAGTCTGTAGCTTCCTGCTGCCCCCTTTCCCCTCCACACATCATGTCACTGCTCCTGTCACATGCAGCCCTGTCCTCACTGACACATCACTCATCTCCTGATATACTTTGTGCTGCTGGGGACCCTGCTCCTCCCACTATATATCTCTCAGTCTGTAGCTTCCTGCTGCCCCCTTTCCCCTCCACACATCATGTCACTGCTCCTGTCACATGCAGCCCTGTCCTCACTGACACATCTCTCATCTCCTGATATACTCTGTGCTGCTGGTGATCCTGCTCCTCCCACTATATAACTCTCAGTCTGTAGCTTCCTGCTGCCCCCTTTCCCCTCCTAACATCATGTCACTGCCCCTGTCACATGCAGCCCTGTCCTCACTGACATGTCACTCATCATAGTAGCAGTAAGAAATAATAATGTTGCCTGAAGTTGGAATCCCTTTTGGTAGAAGTTCTTGACCCTGTACATATGTATGTGTGACTGTTCCCGGCAGCTCCTCTCGCCTTGTTCTATAGGGTACCAGATGTTTCTGTGAATATTGTGACCTACATGGCGCAGGGCGTTGTTGTTATATGTTAATCTATGTTCTACCTTCTGGATTATCCCTATCGCTGGAACGCCCAGTTTGTATTCTGGAATCTCTATTTATTATGGATTGGGAATTCCTCACTACACTGGCACGTGCCCGTGCAGTTCTGCCTCTCCCTCCTTATTGGTTGTGCCAGGAGACCTTGCTCCTATGCTGCCCTATGGTGGGCAACCTGGAGATGTAGTTAAAGATTCCTTGCATTGCCCCTAGCCTGGGGTTTCTCCCCTAATCCCTACCCCCAGCGGGTGTGGTATAGGGTTCCGACAGTCGGGATCCCGACAGTCATTAGCCAGACTGACATGCGAATACATCCATTCGCATGCCGTGAGAACATATGCACCCTGCGAATGGTGGACCGGCGTACCACCATTTGCAAGGCAGGGAGACTCGCAGAATGGGAAGAGAATGAAGGACACGTAACCGGTCCCCTGAATCTCATCTGAGCCAACATCACTGACGCCTCTTCTGTGTGCCGCAGTAGATACACACCAGCGGAACCGCTAGCACAAGGAACCACCCGATCCATTTTGCCGAGTGGTAGTTTGCTGGTAAGGCGCGTCGCGTCTCTGCTGCGCATATCAGTTGTCTTACTGACTGATACAGCGTCCGGCATGTCTGGGGATGGTTTCATTTGGCACTGCCGGGAGATGGCATTAGGCTGCTGCCAGCAGTGAGCCCTTCTCTTCTGGCGAAGAATAGAAATCTGTTATTTCCTGATGTCATGCAAGAAAAATGTGATTCCACTCGTCTACCCACGCTGCATTATATCCCAGAGCTGTGTGCGCTGGTGGCGAGATCGCGCATTCAGACTCTTGTTCACTGCAACTGGCATCTGAACATCTGTTGTTTAAAGAGCTGCCATAGTCAGTGTGTGTGTGTGTGTGTGTGTGTGTGTGTTTGTATTGGACAAGGTTGATATAATTATAAACAAACGGTTGACTCGGATTGGGAGCGGTATAGTGTTCTCCAGTCCTGAAGCAATGCGATTTGAGCCATGCCAGCATAGGCGCTACACATATTGCTCCTGGTTGGGGGCAGCTGCAGCCGCCATTTACAAAAATGAAGGTGTGACACCTCCGCTGCGGGGAAGGGATGAGGTCAGGATCTCCGTCAGAAGACGTATTGTTGGATCTACGCGCGGCCGCATGGGGTAAAAAATAGAAAATACGCTACGTATATTTTAATGTAATATGATCCTACACGTCCTTATGGCCCAGTAATTAGGAGCATATTCATTAGCATAGCCAGACAGTCTGTTACATCACAACGGGGTATTTCCTAATACATAAGTGGGGGGCTAGGAGCGGGGGCTAGCCTGACCCTGTCACTCATCCATGAGGGGCCTTTTTGTTCTGGAAGTGGCTTCCTTGTGCGCTGCCTGTGATGTCATGTTGTAGGAAGCTACCTACCCTGCAGCAGATATTACAGATACAGGCATATGGGTGGGCCAAGGCGAGACTCCCACCCCCCTGCAGCACAACAATACATACTGCCGTCACTTGTTATGTGTACAGTGCTGGGCACCTTGTGGCCAGGAGGCTCATGTACGGTGTAAGGTGACAGGATTACATAACTATGATCGCCTAGTGCAGGAATGCTGCGCGGTCAGTTACTGCATCCCTGGCGCTTCTCAGAACAGTTTGCACCTTACACGGACACAGTTACATTTTCCTGTCTTTGTGTTTTCTTAACTCTTTTGATGCAGATTTAACCCTTTGAGTGCCAACATCTCTGTAAGAGATGTGTAAAAATATCCTCGGAAATTGCCGGCGTCTCTCACATTTGTTATATAAATTCAAATAAAAAATGTTGTGTAAAAAAAGATGATATATTACAAGATTGTATTCCCTATATAAGGCAACATTACAGGTCACTATGATGAATAAAAATGTTTGCTTGGCAATTTTCACACCTATTTTGACAAATCCGCTTGGCACTTAAAGGGCTAAGGCACAGGTCTTCAACCTGTGGCCCTCCAGATGTTGTGGAACTACATGTCCCAGCATGCCCTGAGGTTTTTTGGCATGCTCTTATAGGAAAAAATGTGGCAATGCATGTTGGAACATGTAGTTTCACAACATCTGGAGGGCCACAGGTTGAAGACCCATGGGCTAAGGCATAGGGGTCCGGCGTCTCAGCCGTAGAAGACTGACAGCGGATTCTGTGCTGCGTGGTGGCAGTGACCCTGGAAATGTTTTCCTTGCCCTGGCCAGGGGCATGCGGTCACGCTGGGCTTGCTCATCTTAGGATGGTCGGTATTATATTGCAGAAATAAGGAACCACAGTGTATCACCGGCCACCACAAGGACAGCGAGCACTGCAGCACGCAGCCGGTCTCCTATGACCGGCAGAGACACTTGGGCGCCCCCCGCAACAGTTTGTTTGCCGTGGCCACATTCAACCTGCATCTGCACATGCGCAGATGAAAAACGTCAGCCATGTGCGAACGAAGGGGCTGGTGCGAACGGACAAGAATAAGGTCCTTGGTAAGTTGTCACCAGATCAGACATCTAATAGGAGATGTTGGGCGCTGAACTCCTGTAGGTTATGTAATATATAGGATGCTATAAGACTCTGGGGTAAATTTTCCAATATCATATGTGACTATCAGGTTCTGTACCCAATACTAGCAAATTGTTTCCGTGTATATCATTCCTTCCTCACTTACCTGAGCTTAAGCGCTCAATCGCCTCATTTCACTAGTCATGTAGATGAACTGATCAATGCTAAAATCTGATTGGTTGATATTAGATAGCGGCCATCTTTGCTATATAATCATTTTATTATAGTGGAGCTGTTACATTGGAAGCTGCTGTTTCATGGCAGTAGCCAAATTCAACGAATCACCTCACTGGGAACTAGTGACCTCACTGCAGTATCCGTGATGTCATTGGTTCTTAGTGACTGGATACAGTAGGTTGCTTCCTCACACAGTTAATGTCCCAACAAGATCTGAGACAGGCCCAAGGGGGGGAGACTTGGATAAGGCATATAGGGAGAGTTTAGACATTGTGTGAAAAGGTAGACACCAGTTTATGTTCGACAAAGACATGGTCGACACGAAAAAGGTCGACACATTTTTTTCACATAAAAAAAAAGGTGGTTTTTCATACTTTATTATCCAAGTGGGCACAGAGTGGGAATATACTGTAATAGTGTGTCGAGTGCGGTGAGCCATGGGAGGGAACGCATTACACTTATAGGATGTCCATGTCGATATGTGAAAAAACTCATGTTTTGTGTTGACCTCTTGTCAATGTCGACTTTGGGTTTGTTGACCATTTCAAGGTGTCAACCTAGTCACTGTTGGCCATTAGTGGTCGACCTAGTTACCTGCTGTGACCCTGATTCAGCCGCCCCCCCCCCCCCCCCCCCACTACCACCACACGCACACACACACCGCATTTTCCTTTTTCCTCCAGCCTTTGTTGGAATTTGGGGCAAAGGTCGGTACCTCATGGCTGTCGACTGAGGACGTCAGTGAGATTGTATCCGCACGCCAGGTCGTTGCCCTGCTCTGCCCTCACCATCTGTCCTATCGCCCCACCATCTCGGATGGCAGCCCAGCCCATACACAGAGGCCTCGGTTCCTCTCGTTACAAGCCTCGTAGTGTAAATATTGCGGCAGAGCTTTCAGAGTATGAAATTTCACAGACCCCCGAATTATATATGGCTTTATCTTCCCTTTACAATGCAAGGCTTATTCCTTCAGGAAGCAAAGCCAGGGGGTGAACAAAGTCCTCTTTCTGTCTTCAATAATCAAAGCTTATGTACTGTATGGCTGCGGCAAATGTCTGCAACAAGTGTTCCTTTGTCCCCTGCTGAATAGTTGGTGGGGTGAGGCCGCAGTCATTGCCAAGATACCAGTGTCTCCCGGCGGGGAGGCTGCAGTGATGGGGAAGCCCTGTGCCGGATTCATTACTGATACTCTTGGGAGAGTGGCAGTCATTGCAACACTGAAATAGATCACTTCCGCCTGTGCAGCGAGAAAGGCCCAAGGGCCCCACGTCCTGGATGTGCTGACGGCACGACAGATTATCATTGTGTGCACTGCATAAGGGACAGGGATATTTCCTAATTTCTCTTTCCGGTTACCCCCGTCCTACTGTACTTATCTCTGCCAATCCTGTCTTGTACTTGGAACATCTTAGTTGGCCATGTGGTATAAGAATCCACCAATTAAACAAGATATATCGGGCACGTAGTTTAGTGTGTACCTACTATGTGGCTGATGATGAGAGACGATGCGGGTCGTCAGTAACATCCTCCATCGGCACTACGTGCAGGGCTGATGGAGGATATTATCAGTGAGTACCATCGCTGCCCGCATCAGCAAGTAGGCGCTTGCTGATGCCAGGCCCCATCACTGCTGAATTGAGTTGGGTACACATCGTACAGTGTGTATCCGGCTTTAGAAACAGGGCTGGCAACAGACAAACACAGAGTACAAGATAGGTACAGTGCTGGCAGGAGACAGACACATGGTACAAGCAGAGTACAGGGCTGACAGGAATCAAACACAGAGTGCAAGCTAGGTACAGGGCTAACAGGAGACAGACACATGGTACAAGCTGGGTACAGGGTTGGCAGCAGACAAACACAGGGTAAAAGCAAAGTTCAGGGCTGGCAGCAGTCAAACACAGGGTACAAGCAGAGTACAGGGCTGGCAGCAGACAAACACAGGGTACAAGCAGAGTTCAGGGCTGGCAGCAGTCAAACACATGGTACAAGCAGAGTACAGGGCTGGCAGCAGCAAAACACAGGGTACAAGCAGAATACAGGGCTGGCAGCAGACAAACACAGGGTACAAGCAGAGTACAGGGCTGGCAGCAGACAAACACAGGGTACAAGCAGAGTACAGGGCTGGCAGCAGACAAACACAGGGTACAAGCAGAGTTCAGGGCTGGCAGCAGTCAAACACATGGTACAAGCAGAGTACAGGGCTGGCAGCAGCAAAACACAGGGTACAAGCAGAATACAGGGCTGGCAGCAGACAAACACAGGGTACAAGCAGAATACAGGGCTGGCAGCAGACAAACACAGGGTACAAGCAGAGTACAGGGCTGGCAGCAGACAAACACAGGGTACAAGCAGAGTTCAGGGCTGGCAGCAGTCAAACACATGGTACAAGCAGAGTACAGGGCAGGCAGCAGCAAAACACAGGGTACAAGCAGAATACAGGGCTGGCAGCAGACAAACACAGAGTACAAGCAGAGTACAGGGCTGGAAGCAGACAAACACAGAGTACAAGCAGAGTACAGGGCTGGAAGCAATCAAACACAGGGTACAAGCAGAGTACAGGGCTGGCAGCAGACAAACACAGAGTACAAGCAGAGTGCAGGGCTGGAAGCAGACAGACACAGAGTACAAGCAGAGTACAGGGCTGGCAGCAGACAGACACAGAGTACAAGCAGAGTTCAGGGCAGGCAGCAGACAAACACAGGGTACAAGCAGAGTACAGGGCAGGCAGCAGTCAAACACAGGGTACAAGCAGAGTACAGGGCTGGCAGCAGACAAACACAGGGTGCAAGCAGAGTACAGGGCTGGCAGCAGACAAACACAGGGTACAAGCAGAGTACAGGGCTGGCCGCAGTCAAACACATGGTACAAGCAGAGTACAGGGCTGGCAGCAGCAAAACACAGGGTACAAGCAGAATACAGGGCTGGCAGCAGACAAACACAGAGTACAAGCAGAGTACAGGGCTGGAAGCAGACAAACACAGAGTACAAGCAGAGTACAGGGCTGGAAGCAATCAAACACAGGGTACAAGCAGAGTACAGGGCTGGCAGCAGACAAACACAGAGTACAAGCAGAGTACAGGGCTGGAAGCAGACAGACACAGAGTACAAGCAGAGTACAGGGCTGGCAGCAGACAGACACAGAGTACAAGCAGAGTTCAGGGCAGGCAGCAGACAAACACAGGGTACAAGCAGAGTACAGGGCAGGCAGCAGTCAAACACAGAGTACAAGCAGAATACAGGGCTGGCAGCAGACAAACACAGGGTACAAGCAGAGTACAGGGCTGGCCGCAGACAAACACAGGGTTCAAGCAGAGTACAGGGCTGGCAGCAGCAAAACACAGGGTTCAAGCAGAGTACAGGGCTGGCAGCAGACAAACACAGAGTACAAGCAGAGTACAGGGCTGGCAGCAGTCAAACACAGAGTACAAGCAGAGTACAGGGCTGGCAGCAGTCAAACGGAGGGTACAAGCAGAGTACAGGGCTGGCAGCAGACAAACACAGGGTGCAAGCAGAGTACAGGGCTGGCAGCAGACAAACACAGGGTACAAGCAGAATACAGGGCTGGCAGCAGACAAACACAGGGTACAAGCAGAATACAGGGCTGGCAGCAGACAAACGCAGGGTACAAGCAGAGTACAGGGCTGGCAGCAGCAAAACACAGGGTACAAGCAGAATACAGGGCTGGCAGCAGCAAAACACAGGGTACAAGCAGAATACAGGGCTGGCAGCAGACAAACACAGGGTACAAGCAGAATACAGGGCTGGCAGCAGTCAAACGCAGGGTACAAGCAGAGTACAGGGCTGGAAGCAGACAAACACAGAGTACAAGCAGAGTACAGGGCTGGAAGCAATCAAACACAGGGTACAAGCAGAGTACAGGGCTGGCAGCAGACAAACACAGAGTACAAGCAGAGTACAGGGCTGGAAGCAGACAGACACAGAGTACAAGCAGAGTACAGGGCTGGCAGCAGACAGACACAGAGTACAAGCAGAGTTCAGGGCAGGCAGCAGACAAACACAGGGTACAAGCAGAGTACAGGGCAGGCAGCAGTCAAACACAGAGTACAAGCAGAATACAGGGCTGGCAGCAGACAAACACAGGGTACAAGCAGAGTACAGGGCTGGCCGCAGACAAACACAGGGTTCAAGCAGAGTACAGGGCTGGCAGCAGCAAAACACAGGGTTCAAGCAGAATACAGGGCTGGCAGCAGACAAACACAGGGTACAAGCAGCGTTCAGGGCTGGCAGCAGACAAACACAGGGTACAAGCAGAGTACAGGGCTGGCAGCAGACAAACACAGGGTGCAAGCAGAGTACAGGGCTGGCAGCAGACAAACACAGAGTACAAGCAGAGTACAGGGCTGGCAGCAGTCAAACACAGAGTACAAGCAGAGTACAGGGCTGGCAGCAGACAAACGCAGGGTGCAAGCAGAGTACAGGGCTGGCAGCAGACAAACACAGGGTTCAAGCAGAGTACAGGGCTGGCAGCAGCAAAACACAGGGTTCAAGCAGAATACAGGGCTGGCAGCAGACAAACACAGGGTACAAGCAGCGTTCAGGGCTGGCAGCAGACAAACACAGGGTACAAGCAGAGTACAGGGCTGGCAGCAGACAAACACAGAGTACAAGCAGAGTACAGGGCTGGCAGCAGTCAAACACAGAGTACAAGCAGAGTACAGGGCTGGCAGCAGACAAACACAGGGTGCAAGCAGAGTACAGGGCTGGCAGCAGACAAACACAGGGTACAAGCAGAATACAGGGCTGGCAGCAGACAAACACAGGGTACAAGCAGAATACAGGGCTGGCAGCAGACAAACGCAGGGTACAAGCAGAGTACAGGGCTGGCAGCAGCAAAACACAGGGTACAAGCAGAATACAGGGCTGGCAGCAGCAAAACACAGGGTACAAGCAGAATACAGGGCTGGCAGCAGTCAAACGCAGGGTACAAGCAGAGTACAGGGCTGGCAGCAGACAAACACAGGGTGCAAGCAGAGTACAGGGCTGGCAGCAGACAAACACAGGGTACAAGCAGAATACAGGGCTGGCAGCAGACAAACACAGGGTACAAGTAGAATACAGGGCTGGCAGCAGACAAACGCAGGGTACAAGCAGAGTACAGGGCTGGCAGCAGCAAAACACAGGGTACAAGCAGAGTACAGGGCTGGCAGCAGACAAACACAGGGTACAAGCAGAATACAGGGCTGGCAGCAGACAAACACAGGGTACAAGCAGAATACAGGGCTGGCAGCAGACAAACACGGTACAAGCAGAGTTCAGGGCTGGCAGCAGACAAACACAGAGTACAAGCAGAATACAGGGCTGGCAGCAGACAAACACAGGGTACAAGCAGAATACAGGGCTGGCAGCAGACAAACACGGTACAAGCAGAGTTCAGGGCTGGCAGCAGACAAACACAGAGTACAAGCAGAATACAGGGCTGGCAGCAGACAAACACAGGGTACAAGCAGAGTTCAGAGCTGACAGCAGAGACATACAGGGTACAAACAAAGTACAGGGCTGGCAGCAGACAAACACAGGGTACAAGCAGAGTTCAGTGTTGGCAGCGGTACTTGTGTATTATCTGGACGCCCGATTTTTTCATCTTGTCATTGTACAACCAAAAATCGATCGCATGCGATGCGAGGCGATTGGACCCAATTTTTAATTGTACAGGCACCCAGATGCCTGATTCCTATGTTAAATTCCCACTCCAGACCCGATTTTTGATTGTACACCCACCCTGATGGGTAATGCCTATGTCAAATGCCCCAACCCCCCCCCCCCCCCCCATTGTTATCGCCACCCCACGATCAATGCCAACCTGAAGCGTGGCGAGCACGGCGAGCCCGCGAGGGGTGGCGGTACGCGTCCTCCGACCATTTCATACCCCCATAATCCACGTCAGTGTGGAGTTGAATTTATATAGTGTGGCGTGGCGAGCGGACGCGCATAACTTAAAGTACAATTGTAATGGCATGCGATGCGACCAATTTTTACATTGTACAAGGAACATCCAAAAACCCCGAAAATAGGGTCTCATCGCATGCCTTAAGTACTGGCATGGGATGAAAAAATCGGGCGCCCAGATATTACACAAGTACCCTGGCAGCAGACAAACACAGCATACAAGCAGAGTACAGGGCTGGAAGCAATCAAACACAGGGTGCAAGCAGAGTACTGGGCTGGCAGCAGACAAACACAGGGTACAAGCAGAGTACAGGGCTGGAAGCAATCAAACACAGGGTGCAAGCAGAATACAGGGCTGGCAGCAGACAAACACAGGGTACAAGCAGAGTACAGGGCTGAAAGCAATCAAACACAGGGTACAAGCAGAGTACAGGGCTGGCAGCAGACAAACACAGAGTACAAGCAGAGTACAGGGTTGGAAGCAGACAAACATAGAGTACAAGCAGAGTACAGGGCTGGCAGCAGACAGACACAGGGTACAAGCAGAGTACAGGGCAGGCAGCAGACAAACACAGGGTACAAGCAGAGTACAGGGCTGGCAGCAGTCAAACACAGGGTACAAGCAGAGTACAGGGCTGGAAGCAGACAGACACAGAGTACAAGCAGAGTTCAGGGCAGGCAGCAGAGACACACAGGGTACAAAGTACAGGGCTGGAAGCAATCAAACACAGGGTGCAAGCAGAATACAGGGCTGGCAGCAGTCAAACACAGGGTACAAGCAGAGTACAGGGCTGGAAGCAGACAGACACAGAGTACAAGCAGAGTTCAGGGCAGGCAGCAGACAAACACAGGGTACAAGCAGAGTACAGGGCAGGCAGCAGTCAAACACAGGGTACAAGCAGAGTACAGGGCTGGCAGCAGTCAAACACAGGGTACAAGCAGAGTACAGGGCTGACAGCAGAGACACACAGGGTACAAAGTACAGGGTTGGCAGCAGACAAACACAAGTTAATAGCAGAGTTCAGGGCAGGCAGCAGACAAACACAGGATACAAGCAGAGTACAGGGCTGACAGCAGAGACACACAGGGTACAAAGTACAGGGTTGGCAGCAGACAAACACAAGTTAATAGCAGAGTTCAGGGCAGGCAGCAGACAAACACAGGATACAAGCAGAGTACAGGGCAGGCAGCAGACAAACACAGGATACAAGCAGAGTACAGGGCTGGCAGCAGAGACACACAGGGTACAAAGTACAGGGTTGGCAGCAGACAAACACAAGTTAATAGCAGAGTACAGGGCAGGCAGCAGACAAACACAGGATACAAGCAGAGTACAGGGCTGGCAGCAGACAAGCTATTTTATTTATAAAGACTAAGGACAGGGCTGGGGCCAATGAATGATGTCAGTAATATAGTCTGAGGTCCAGCTGGAGATCAGACAAATTATATTGGTTATGCAGTCCAAGGCCAGGGCTGGACTTTGACAAATTATATAAATTGCACAATCTGGGGTCAGGGTGGCAGCAGACAAACTAATGATGATGGTATTGGGTCAGTAGTGGTAGCTCATAATCCAGAAACAGAAAAACATCAGGGAGGAGGAGAGGGAAACAAGGTACCAAAGACAAGCTGAGTCAGCACAACAAGGGAACAGCACATGGTAATGGAGGACCAGCTATTAATTAAACTGAATTAATCACAGGGGTACATTCTTATAAGCGCCAGTCGCTAGTGTGCTGCAAACAGGGGAAGCTTTTGACAGGTGTGAGGCAGGAGGGTGCGTGATCTGACTTCAGGCACAAATGCCACCAGAGTCTTCTAAATATAAAATTTAATAAAGCTACAGGGAGGGAACTAAAGGGGGGTCCCCCAACCTGTGCGTTCCCCTTGCTCTATACATGCCATGCTGTCTGGACTTAATACCTGCCACCTTGCCAACAGAGGTAGGGTGTAGCTTGGCACAATCCAGGTGTGGCTAGGGTGGATCAGGCATGGACTGAATTGTTCCAGTTTTCCAGTTGGGATAGTTATCAAAAAGAACAAACCCAGACACTTTTGGGAGGTAACTTGGCCTTTACCAATAGATTATATTCACAATACGCAGGCGGCTTACTTGTGACAGACATTCTAGGAAACAATAGGTCTGCTCTAAGGACCGATAGTGCCACCGATGTGCATCCGATGGTTTGTACGCAAGCAGCAGCTCTGATAAGCAATGGGTGAAATAACCTTCAGTTGGCCTTTTACCCTTTGAGTGCCAACAAAATATCCGCTAAAAAATGCCAGTGTCGCTCACATTTGTTATATAAATCCAAAAAAATAATAATTTAAGAAATGATTATATTTCCTATATAAGGTAACAGTACCGGTCATTATGAGGAATACAAATATTTGCTTGGCAATTTTCAAACATTTTAACAAATTCACTTAAAGGGTTAATAAGCCTGTTCTGTGCTGTTTGCTGTAGATGTGCAATGTTACATGATGTATGAGTTATTTCTAATAATATTATGGCTTCTTGCTGATGCACGTTCCTTCTGTTTGCAGTCTGTACACGCCCACACTAATTGCGCTGGCTGCCAGCCTCGTTAGCTGCGCCGTTGTGATGATTTACATACCAGCACAAACCAAAACAAAGCTAGATGAACCGGCCCCCAAAGACGGTAAGTCTGGGTTTCTACACGCCAATAGCTGCAGGCCCGAATGTTTAGCGCTGGGAGTTACACCCATGCCAACTGTAATTGTCCCAACATGACCGAAATAAACGGCTTTATTCTGCAGGTAACCCCCGCTCCTCCGGCATGTTCAACATCAAGGAGATTACTCGGCTGTTAAACTTTCCGGGCGTGATGCCGATTTTCACCGTCAAAGTTCTCGCCGGATTTCCAATTGGTAATGAGTGTTACGCGCTTTGCTCCTGAATATTGCACTGGTGCGGCATATATAGCGTGGGTAATGTATGGTTCTATGGGTTTTACACCAGGATAACTGGCACTGTCCATTGTGTCTTCCCAGGCCTCTTCATGCTTATGTTTCCTGTCGTTTCTGTCGACTTCTTTGGGCTAAACGCGGCGACGTCTGGATACTTAATGTCCTATTTCGGGATTCTGCAATTGGTAAGGAAATATTCCGGTGTATTCCAGAGCTGCAGCTTCCGGAAACATTCGTGCATCGCCCTGGGCCCTGCGCATCCGTCCCCTTCTGTTTATGTTATTGCCGCACAGATAGTGAATGGGGAAATATCTGTGTACACTTTCAACTGTGCTGTGTTTACACAGATAACAGAACGCTGTGAGGAGCGGAAGTGCACAAACATGCTGCTCGCCCGCAAAGACGCAACACTAGATGTTTCTGGGGATAAGCTTCCACCATACTGTTAGTTATAAAGGAGAGACGTGTTTTTTTTTTTTTTCTATTTTCCAAAACATGTTCTGAGAATCTACAAAAGGCGCCTTCGGCTGCCGGACCTGGGACTGGCGCCTGCTGTCGCTGGGGGTCATTTGCTAATCTATTACACATGGGCAGTAACCTATAGGCCCCAATCACTTTTACTGCCTTATTCGCGCAATGGCTAATAATTAGTCGCTGGCGGTTACTATGATCTCGTTCTCTGTTAGCGAACAACGGTGTTAATTCTGCTACATACGCTGAAGTCCAGGAATTGCTATACGCCAATTTTGGAACACCTGCGCATGTGCGCACGTGTCGGCGCCGATGTGCAAGCACTTAAACAGTGGTTGCATTCTTGAAAATGTAACTGCGGTCTAAGGGCTGGCGAGGGGGCGGCGACGTGGCTTTTTTGGGGTGTCGACATGGGGTTGAGGGGCGGGTCACGGTGGCTGTATGACATCACACAACCCCCACATGCTAGCATAAGGAGTTTCCATTGGACATGCAGGAAATACAGTGCAGTGATATTAGGCATGTCATATAGGGGGTTATTCTAGTTCATTCTTTCTGACAAAATCCTTCTTAGATGGACAAAACCATGTGCACTGCGGGTGGGGCAGATGTAAATTATGCAGAGAAAATTAGATTTGGGTGGGGTTTTTCTTCAAAGTGAGATCTATATTGCAGTGTAAAATCATGCAGTCAGTATTTTCCCTGCACAGAAACAAAAAAACTCACCCAAATCTAATTCTCTATGCACATGTTACATCTGCCCCACCTGCAGTGCACATGGTTTTGCCCATCTAAGAAGGATTTTGTCAGAAAGAATGAACTAGAATAAACCCCATAGTTATCCGTGCACTGAGTAACATTCATTGCCCAACGCTTTATTTACATCTGTCGGATGCTGGTTTTAAACTACTGCACCTAGTAGATATTAGTAGATAATAGATCGATTCTGATTGGTTGCTATGGGCAACATCTTATCTTCAAAAGATCTCCTTACCTAAGGTACATTTACCCCGAAACCAGTCCCCACAGTGGAATGAGCCAGGAGGCCCCGGTAATGTTATGTGGGTGTCCTGTGGGTCCTGCTCTGAAAGGACTGCCTTTTGGCTAAGATCAAGTGTAGTATCTGTTCTTATCAGTTGGGTATGGACTGGCCCCCTGGCAGAGAATAGAGAAAGGCTGGTCTGAGTAGCTGCTCTGATGGGCGGAGGGTGTGGGACCCCTCTGTTTTTTCCTGGGAGCAGTGAAAGGGCTAGCTGAGTACCTTCACCTCTGCCAGTGGTAGGAGGTGTTGTTTCCGTAAACCCACTGGTAAGAGGGGGGGAGAAACACTGGGCCTAGTAGTTTGACTCTCTTGACGGGGTTCGTAGCCCCCGAAGGATGAGACAGCGAAAGGCTCAGTCTAGTATCCATTCCCAGGGAGCGGAGAAAAGCTGAGACCGAGTAGATTGGTCCAGGTTGGGAAGGATCCAGCCTGGGCACAGCGAAAAGCTCAGCCTAGTATCTTAACCCTGGGAGCGGAGAAACACTGGGACTGAGTAGATTGCTCTTCCGAGGGGGGTGCAGCCCCTAAGGGAGTCTTTCGAAAAGCCCAGTGGAGTACCCATTCCCATGCCAGGGGCTGGAAAGTACCTGCTGGTGAGACGGAGAAACACTTGGTCGGACGCTGACTGGTCGGCTGCCTAGAGCCCGAGGCTGCACTGTGCCCCCGGGGTAACTCGGGGGTGCCTGATTTGCACTGGTGATGTCCAGCACCATGCACTGAATGGCACCTGCACCGCGCACTTCCCTCTAGGTTAGGCTACACGTCCTTACCTCGTCCTTTTGGATGGGGTAGGACAATTTTTTTACACCCCCCACCCCGGCCTTCTGGCTAGGGCCTCTTTTTATTTCTTTCTTTGATTTGCACTTTTGAGCACTTCACGTTTTTCGTTAGTTTGTCACATTTTTTTGATTTGGGTAGTGCGGCTGTCCCTAACGGGCCTTCCGTTCCCCAAACGTGACTGGGACTCTTCACCTTTTGGGGAGAGTCCCGGTCCCCTCGAGGGCAACCCCGAGCCGCAAGGCGGAGGGAAGCCTATGCGGGTCTCTCCAAACCTTCGGGTGCGGAGGACCCACCGTCCAAAACCCTTCCGGGGGTGGAGGAAACGCGGGTCTCTCTGAGCTTCGCCGAAGAGGACCCACCGATCCCTTTTTTCCCTTCCTCGGCCTTATGGTTGAGGGGGGTTAGGGGAACCATGGGGCCTTGCTCCTTTGGGAGAGGGTCCACACGTTCGTACGGCTGCCCCCTTTGCACGTGTTTAGGCACAGCACTGGTGGTGGTGGGAGCACACCTCGGGCTCCCTGAGTTTCTTCAAACTCAAACTCTGAAAGGACTGTGTGTACTCAGTCCTGCCCCCGGCATGTACACAGATATGGGTGGCTGTCGGCTCACGTGAAAACCGTTTCCTTCCTCCTTTGTTTATAGCAAATTATGTTCTTTGTTCTCGTCTTCAAAGACTTAGAGACTGACAGAGTTCAGCGATCGGAGACCCGGAGACCATGTGATCCCATTACACAGTGCTGGAGGCCTGCAGGGGATGTCCCCCTCTCCTTATAGCCATATGGACATCCGTCCACCCCACAGAGACAACATATGTATCTCATAATGACTATATTGCCTTACGCTAATTGCCACATCCTGAAGACGCAACCCTATAACCCTATACAGTAATGCTCCGCCTACTGCGTTGTGTTGCTTATAGTTACTGCAAATTGGCTCAATCCCCAATCTTGAAATGGGGCAATGGGGAACACCTGTGAGGGTTTGCAGGATCTGCATAGGCTGGAACTCCCCATGTGACCGCTCTGTTATACTGTATGCCCAGCATACACAGATATCATATTTTATAGAATCATACCCCATGTCCAGCATACACAGATATCATATTTTATAGAATCATGCCCCATGTCCAGCATACACAGATATCATATTCTATAGAATCATACCCCATGTCCAGCATACACAGATATCATATTCTATAGAATCATGCCCCATGTCCAGCATACACAGATATCATATTCTATAGAATCATGCCCCATGTCCAGCATACACAGAGTATCATATTCTATAGAATCATGCCCCATGTCCAGCATACACAGATATCATATTCTATAGAATCATGCCCCATGTCCAGCATACACAGAATATCATATTCTATAGAATCATGCCCCATGTCCAGCATACACAGATATCATATTCTATAGAATCATGCCCCATGTCCAGCATACACAGATATCATATTCTATAGAATCATGCCCCATGTCCAGCATACACATAATATCATATTCTATAGAATCATGCCCCATGCCCAGCATACACAGATATCATATTTTATAGAATCATACCCACATGTCCAGCATACACAGATATCATATTCTATAGGATCATGCCCCATGTCCAGCATACACAGATATCATATTCTATAGAGTCATGCCCCATGTCCAGCATACACAGATATCATATTCTATAGAGTCATGCCCCATGTCCAGTTTACACAGAATATCATATTCTATAGAATCATGCCCCATGTCCAGCATACACAGATATCATATTCTATAGAATCATACCCCATGTCCAGCATACACATATCATATTCTATAGAATCATGCCCCATGTCCAGCATACACATAATATCATATTCTATAGAATCATGCCCCCATGTCCAGCATACACAGAATATCATATTCTATAGAATCATGCCCCATGTCCAGCATACACAGATATCATATTTTATAGAATCATACCCCATGTCCAGCATACACAGATATCATATTCTATAGCATAATGCCCCATGTCCAGCATACAAAAAAATCATATTCTATAGAATCATGCCCCATGTCCAGCATACACAGATATCATATTCTATAGAATCATGCCCCATGTCCAGCATACACATATATCATATTCTATAGAATCATGCCCCATGTCCAGCATACACAGATATCATATTCTATAGAATCATGCCCCATGTTCAGCATACACATAATATCATATTCTATAGAATCATGCCCCATGTCCAGCATACACGGAATATCATATTCTATAGTCATGCCCCATGTCCAGCATACACATATATCATATTATATAGAATCATGCCCCATGTCCAGCATACACATATATCATATTCTATAGAATCATGCCCCATGTCCAGCATACACAGATATAATATTCTATAGAATCATGCCCCATGTCCAGCATACACAGATATAATATTCTATAGAATCATGCCCCATGTCCAGCATACACAGATATCATATTCTATAGAGTCATGCCCCATGTCCAGCATACACAGATATCATATTCTATAGAATCATGCCCCATGTCCAGCATACACAGATATCATATTCTATAGAATCATGCCCCATGTTCAGCATACACAGATATAATATTCTATAGAATCATGCCCCATGTTCAGAATACACAGAATATTATATTCTATAGAATCATGCCCCATGTCCAGCATACACAGATATCATATTCTATAGAATCATGCCCCATGTCCAGCATACACATATATCATATTCTATAGAATCATGCCCCATGTCCAGTTTACACAGAATATTATATTCTATAGAATCATGCCCCATGTCCAGCATACACAGATATCATATTCTATAGAATCATGCCCCATGTCCAGCATACACATATATCATATTCTATAGTCATGCCCCATGTCCAGCATACACATATATCATATTCTATAGAATCATACCTCATGTCCAGCATACACATAATATCATATTCTATAGAATCATGCCCCATGTCCAGCATACACATAATATCATATTCTATAGAATCATGCCCCATGTCCAGCATACACATATATCATATTCTATAGAATCATGCCCCATGTCCAGCATACACAGATATCATATTCTATAGAATCATGCCCCATGTCCAGCATACACAGATATCATATTCTATAGTCATGCCCCATGTCCAGCATACACATATATCATATTCTATAGAATCATACCCCATGTCCAGCATACACATAATATCATATTCTATAGAATCATGCCCCATGTCCAGCATACACATAATATTATATTCTATAGAATCATGCCCCATGTCCAGCATACACATATATCATATTCTATAGAATCATGCCCCATGTTCAGAATACACAGAATATCATATTCTATAGAATCATGTCCCATGTCCAGCATACACAGATATCATATTCTATAGAATCATGTCCCATGTCCAGCATACACATATATCATATTCTATAGAATCATGCCCCATGTCCAGCATACACGGAATATCATATTCTATAGTCATGCCCCATGTCCAGCATACACATATATCATATTATATAGAATCATGCCCCATGTCCAGCATACACATATATAATATTCTATAGAATCATGCCCCATGTCCAGCATACACAGATATAATATTCTATAGAATCATGCCCCATGTCCAGCATACACAGATATCATATTCTATAGAATCATGCCCCATGTCCAGCATACACAGATATAATATTCTATAGAATCATGCCCCATGTCCAGCATACACAGATATCATATTCTATAGAATCATGCCCCATGTCCAGCATACACAGATATAATATTATATAGAATCATGCCCCATGTCCAGCATACACATAATATCATATTCTATAGAATCATGCCCCATGTCCAGCATACACGGAATATCATATTCTATAGTCATGCCCCATGTCCAGCATACACATATATCATATTCTATAGAATCATGCCCCATGTCCAGCATACACATATATCATATTCTATAGAATCATGCCCCATGTCCAGCATACACAGATATAATATTCTATAGAATCATGCCCCATGTCCAGCACACACAGATATAATATTCTATAGAATCATGCCCCATGTCCAGCATACACAGATATCATATTCTATAGAATCATGCCCCATGTCCAGCATACACAGATATAATATTCTATAGAATCATGCCCCATGTCCAGCATACACATATATCATATTCTATAGAATCATGCCCCATGTCCAGCATACACAGATATAATATTCTATAGAATCATGCCCCATGTCCAGCACACACAGATATAATATTCTATAGAATCATGCCCCATGTCCAGCATACACAGATATCATATTCTATAGAGTCATGCCCCATGTCCAGTTTACACAGAATATCATATTCTATAGAATCATGCCCCATGTCCAGCATACACAGATATCATATTCTATAGAATCATGCCCCATGTCCAGCATACACAGATATAATATTCTATAGAATCATGCCCCATGTTCAGAATACACAGAATATCATATTCTATAGAATCATGCCCCATGTCCAGCATACACATAATATCATATTCTATAGAATCATGCCCCATGTCCAGCATACACAGAATATCATATTCTATAGAATCATGCCCCATGTCCAGCATACACAGATATCATATTCTATAGAATCATGCCCCATGTCCAGCATACACATATATCATATTCTATAGAATCATGCCCCATGTCCAGTTTACACAGAATATTATATTCTATAGAATCATGCCCCATGTCCAGCATACACAGATATCATATTCTATAGAATCATGCCCCATGTCCAGCATACACATATATCATATTCTATAGTCATGCCCCATGTCCAGCATACACATATATCATATTCTATAGAATCATACCCCATGTCCAGCATACACATAATATCATATTCTATAGAATCATGCCCCATGTCCAGTTTACACAGAATATTAGGTACTTGTTTCCTAGAACGGCCACAATCGTGAGTGATCGTGGCTCTTAATTAAGGGACACGATCCTCACGATGTGGCCGATTTTTTACAATTTTTTCACTTTGATTGACAGAAATCGGGTCAATCGGTCGGTCGCGACCAATTAAAATCGGCCGCGATGCGACCGACCGATTGACCCGATTTTTCCATAGACTTCAATGTTAAAAAATCTTTTAACATTGAAATCGGTCGGTCTTGTGCCATTATAATGGCACAAGATGAGATGGACTTGATTAAGTCCATCTCACATAGGGAAAAATGATAAAAAAGGTGAAATGGGCCAATATGACCCATTTCACATTTTTTATGTGCCCGCCATGACCCCACGATAGACGTGAACCCGAAGCGTGGCGAGCGCAGCGAGCCCGCGAGGGGCGGCGGTGCGCGTCCTCCGACCTTTTCATTCCCCTACTATCCACTAGGGCGTGGAGTGAGAATATAATAGTGTGGCGAGCGCAGCGAGCCACCGAGCCCGAAGCGTGGCGAGCGGACGCGTATACCTGTGAAGTTAGACGCGTCCCCTCGCGGGGCTCGCCACGCTTCGGGCTCGGTGGCTCGCTGCGCTCGCCACACTATTATATTCTCACTCCACGCCCTAGTGGATAGTAGGGGAATGAAAAGGTCGGAGGACGCGCACCCCCGCCCCTCGCGGGCTCGCTGCGCTCGCCACGCTTCGGGTTCACGTCTATCGTGGGGTCTAGCACACTTATTAACATTTGGGGGGGCAATTTAAACAAATCTGGTGGAAAAAAAAAAAAAATCGGGTGAAAAATCGGTCGATCGGATCGGTCGCATCGTATGCGACCAAATCGCATGCGATGCGATCGATCCGATTTTTTATCTTACGACCACAACGATCTAAATCGTTGTGGCCGTTCTAGGAAACAAGTACCGAATATTATATTCTATAGAATCATGCCCCATGTCCAGCATACACAGATATCATATTCTATAGAATCATGCCCCATGTCCAGCATACACATATATCATATTCTATAGTCATGCCCCATGTTCAGAATACACAGAATATCATATTCTATAGAATCATGCCCCATGTCCAGCATACACAGATATAATATTCTATAGAATCATGCCCCATGTCCAGCATACACAGATATAATATTCTATAGAATCATGCCCCATGTCCAGCATACACAGATATCATATTCTATAGAGTCATGCCCCATGTCCAGTTTACACAGAATATCATATTCTATAGAATCATGCCCCATGTCCAGCATACACAGATATCATATTCTATAGAATCATGCCCCATGTCCAGCATACACAGATATAATATTCTATAGAATCATGCCCCATGTTCAGAATACACAGAATATTATATTCTATAGAATCATGCCCCATGTCCAGCATACACATAATATCATATTCTATAGAATCATGCCCCATGTCCAGCATACACAGATATCATATTCTATAGAATCATGCCCCATGTCCAGCATACACAGAGTATCATATTCTATAGAATCATGCCCCATGTCCAGCATACACATATATCATATTCTATAGAATCATGCCCCATGTCCAGCATACACAGATATCATATTCTATAGAATCATGCCCCATGTCCAGCATACACATATATCATATTCTATAGAATCATGCCCCATGTCCAGTTTACACAGAATATTATATTCTATAGAATCATGCCCCATGTCCAGCATACACAGATATCATATTCTATAGAATCATGCCCCATGTCCAGCATACACATATATCATATTCTATAGTCATGCCCCATGTCCAGCATACACATATATCATATTCTATAGAATCATACCCCATGTCCAGCATACACATAATATCATATTCTATAGAATCATGCCCCATGTCCAGCATACACATAATATCATATTCTATAGAATCATGCCCCATGTCCAGCATACACATATATCATATTCTATAGAATCATGCCCCATGTTCAGAATACACAGAATATCATATTCTATAGAATCATGTCCCATGTCCAGCATACACAGATATCATATTCTATAGTCATGCCCCATGTCCAGTTTACACATATATCATATTCTATAGAATCATGCCCCATGTCCAGCATACACAGATATCATATTCTATAGAATCATGCCCCATGTCCAGCATACACAGATATAATATTCTATAGAATCATGCCCCATGTCCAGCATACACAGATATCATATTCTATAGAATCATGCCCCATGTTCAGCATACACATAATATCATATTCTATAGAATCATGCCCCATGTCCAGCATACACGGAATATCATATTCTATAGTCATGCCCCATGTCCAGCATACACATATATCATATTATATAGAATCATGCCCCATGTCCAGCATACACATATATCATATTCTATAGAATCATGCCCCATGTCCAGCATACACAGATATAATATTCTATAGAATCATGCCCCATGTCCAGCATACACAGATATAATATTCTATAGAATCATGCCCCATGTCCAGCATACACAGATATCATATTCTATAGAATCATGCCCCATGTCCAGTTTACACAGAATATTATATTCTATAGAATCATGCCCCATGTCCAGCATACACAGATATCATATTCTATAGAATCATGCCCCATGTCCAGCATACACATATATCATATTCTATAGTCATGCCCCATGTCCAGCATACACATATATCATATTCTATAGAATCATACCCCATGTCCAGCATACACATAATATCATATTCTATAGAATCATGCCCCATGTCCAGCATACACATAATATCATATTCTATAGAATCATGCCCCATGTCCAGCATACACATATATCATATTCTATAGAATCATGCCCCATGTTCAGAATACACAGAATATCATATTCTATAGAATCATGTCCCATGTCCAGCATACACAGATATCATATTCTATAGTCATGCCCCATGTCCAGTTTACACATATATCATATTCTATAGAATCATGCCCCATGTCCAGCATACACAGATATCATATTCTATAGAATCATGCCCCATGTCCAGCATACACAGATATAATATTCTATAGAATCATGCCCCATGTCCAGCATACACAGATATCATATTCTATAGAATCATGCCCCATGTCCAGCATACACGGAATATCATATTCTATAGTCATGCCCCATGTCCAGCATACACATATATCATATTATATAGAATCATGCCCCATGTCCAGCATACACATATATCATATTCTATAGAATCATGCCCCATGTCCAGCATACACAGATATAATATTCTATAGAATCATGCCCCATGTCCAGCATACACAGATATAATATTCTATAGAATCATGCCCCATGTCCAGCATACACAGATATCATATTCTATAGAATCATGCCCCATGTCCAGTTTACACAGAATATCATATTCTATAGAATCATGCCCCATGTCCAGCATACACATATATCATATTCTATAGTTATGCCCCATGTCCAGCATACACATATATCATATTCTATAGAATCATACCCCATGTCCAGCATACACATAATATCATATTCTATAGAATCATGCCCCATGTCCAGCATACACATAATATCATATTCTATAGAATCATGCCCCATGTCCAGCATACACATATATCATATTCTATAGAATCATGCCGCATGTCCAGCATACACAGATATCATATTCTATAGAATCATGCCCCATGTCCAGCATACACAGATATCATATTCTATAGTCATGCCCCATGTCCAGCATACACATATATCATATTCTATAGAATCATACCCCATGTCCAGCATACACATAATATCATATTCTATAGAATCATGCCCCATGTCCAGCATACACATAATATTATATTCTATAGAATCATGCCCCATGTCCAGCATACACATATATCATATTCTATAGAATCATGCCCCATGTTCAGAATACACAGAATATCATATTCTATAGAATCATGTCCCATGTCCAGCATACACAGATATCATATTCTATAGTCATGCCCCATGTCCAGCATACACATATATCATATTCTATAGAATCATGCCCCATGTCCAGCATACACGGAATATCATATTCTATAGTCATGCCCCATGTCCAGCATACACATATATCATATTCTATAGAATCATGCCCCATGTCCAGCATACACAGATATAATATTCTATAGAATCATGCCCCATGTCCAGCATACACAGATATAATATTCTATAGAATCATGCCCCATGTCCAGCATACACAGATATCATATTCTATAGAATCATGCCCCATGTCCAGTTTACACAGAATATCATATTCTATAGAATCATGCCCCATGTCCAGCATACACATATATCATATTCTATAGTTATGCCCCATGTCCAGCATACACATATATCATATTCTATAGAATCATACCCCATGTCCAGCATACACATAATATCATATTCTATAGAATCATGCCCCATGTCCAGCATACACATAATATCATATTCTATAGAATCATGCCCCATGTCCAGCATACACATATATCATATTCTATAGAATCATGCCGCATGTCCAGCATACACAGATATCATATTCTATAGAATCATGCCCCATGTCCAGCATACACAGATATCATATTCTATAGTCATGCCCCATGTCCAGCATACACATATATCATATTCTATAGAATCATACCCCATGTCCAGCATACACATAATATCATATTCTATAGAATCATGCCCCATGTCCAGCATACACATAATATTATATTCTATAGAATCATGCCCCATGTCCAGCATACACATATATCATATTCTATAGAATCATGCCCCATGTTCAGAATACACAGAATATCATATTCTATAGAATCATGTCCCATGTCCAGCATACACAGATATCATATTCTATAGTCATGCCCCATGTCCAGCATACACATATATCATATTCTATAGAATCATGCCCCATGTCCAGCATACACGGAATATCATATTCTATAGTCATGCCCCATGTCCAGCATACACATATATCATATTATATAGAATCATGCCCCATGTCCAGCATACACATATATAATATTCTATAGAATCATGCCCCATGTCCAGCATACACAGATATAATATTCTATAGAATCATGCCCCATGTCCAGCATACACAGATATCATATTCTATAGAATCATGCCCCATGTCCAGCATACACAGATATAATATTCTATAGAATCATGCCCCATGTCCAGCATACACAGATATCATATTCTATAGAATCATGCCCCATGTCCAGCATACACAGATATAATATTATATAGAATCATGCCCCATGTCCAGAATACACATAATATCATATTCTATAGAATCATGCCCCATGTCCAGCATACACGGAATATCATATTCTATAGTCATGCCCCATGTCCAGCATACACATATATCATATTCTATAGAATCATGCCCCATGTCCAGCATACACATATATCATATTCTATAGAATCATGCCCCATGTCCAGCATACACAGATATAATATTCTATAGAATCATGCCCCATGTCCAGCATACACAGATATCATATTCTATAGAATCATACCCCATGTCCAGCATACACATAATATCATATTCTATAGAATCATGCCCCATGTCCAGCATACACATAATATTATATTCTATAGAATCATGCCCCATGTCCAGCATACACATATATCATATTCTATAGAATCATGCCCCATGTTCAGAATACACAGAATATCATATTCTATAGAATCATGTCCCATGTCCAGCATACACAGATATCATATTCTATAGTCATGCCCCATGTCCAGCATACACATATATCATATTCTATAGAATCATGCCCCATGTCCAGCATACACGGAATATCATATTCTATAGTCATGCCCCATGTCCAGCATACACATATATCATATTATATAGAATCATGCCCCATGTCCAGCATACACATATATAATATTCTATAGAATCATGCCCCATGTCCAGCATACACAGATATAATATTCTATAGAATCATGCCCCATGTCCAGCATACACAGATATCATATTCTATAGAATCATGCCCCATGTCCAGCATACACAGATATAATATTCTATAGAATCATGCCCCATGTCCAGCATACACAGATATCATATTCTATAGAATCATGCCCCATGTCCAGCATACACAGATATAATATTATATAGAATCATGCCCCATGTCCAGCATACACATAATATCATATTCTATAGAATCATGCCCCATGTCCAGCATACACGGAATATCATATTCTATAGTCATGCCCCATGTCCAGCATACACATATATCATATTCTATAGAATCATGCCCCATGTCCAGCATACACATATATCATATTCTATAGAATCATGCCCCATGTCCAGCATACACAGATATAATATTCTATAGAATCATGCCCCATGTCCAGCATACACAGATATCATATTCTATAGAGTCATGCCCCATGTCCAGTTTACACAGAATATCATATTCTATAGAATCATGCCCCATGTCCAGCATACACAGATATCATATTCTATAGAATCATGCCCCATGTCCAGCATACACAGATATAATATTCTATAGAATCATGCCCCATGTTCAGAATACACAGAATATCATATTCTATAGAATCATGCCCCATGTCCAGCATACACATAATATCATATTCTATAGAATCATGCCCCATGTCCAGCATACACAGAATATCATATTCTATAGAATCATGCCCCATGTCCAGCATACACAGATATCATATTCTATAGAATCATGCCCCATGTCCAGCATACACATATATCATATTCTATAGAATCATGCCCCATGTCCAGTTTACACAGAATATTATATTCTATAGAATCATGCCCCATGTCCAGCATACACAGATATCATATTCTATAGAATCATGCCCCATGTCCAGCATACACATATATCATATTCTATAGTCATGCCCCATGTCCAGCATACACATATATCATATTCTATAGAATCATACCCCATGTCCAGCATACACATAATATCATATTCTATAGAATCATGCCCCATGTCCAGTTTACACAGAATATTATATTCTATAGAATCATGCCCCATGTCCAGCATACACAGATATCATATTCTATAGAATCATGCCCCATGTCCAGCATACACATATATCATATTCTATAGTCATGCCCCATGTTCAGAATACACAGAATATCATATTCTATAGAATCATGCCCCATGTCCAGCATACACATAATATCATATTCTATAGAATCATGCCCCATGTCCAGCATACACATATATCATATTCTATAGTCATGCCCCATGTTCAGAATACACAGAATATCATATTCTATAGAATCATGCCCCATGTCCAGCATACACAGAATATCATATTCTATAGTCATGCCCCATGTCCAGTTTACACAGAATATCATATTCTATAGTCATGCCCCATGTCCAGCATACACAGATATCATATACTTTAGAGTCATGCCCCATGTTTAACATATGCATTTTACCCTTTTCTATAGCCCCATGCCCAGCATACACAGATATCATATTCTATAGCCACTTATCCAGAATAACTATCTTATCATAAATTGTATCCTCATGCCCAAAATACCATAGACCCATGTCCAGCATACACACAAACAATATCGCTTACTTTGCTCCTTCTGAGAAATATAGTTTGTAACATCTCTTAAGGCCCTCATACACTAGTCCGATTTGGGCCAATTTGACCCGATTCCGACGGATCGGGCTGAGAAAAATTGTATGTGTTTGACATCAGATCCGATCGGTCCCGTGCAATCAGGTCGGACCTCTTACCCGGACCCCTCCCGGGGTCGCATGCGATACATTGGCTCAAGGGGGGTCGGGTGGCTGAACGGTGCTGCGATACATCGCAGTAGTGTATGGGCAGCTATAGCGCATGCGTTTAATATCATTAAATGATGCGCGCGGGGCATTAATGATGTCCTCCGACGTCTGTAAATACAGCTCAGTTTTAGCTATGTCATTGACAACTGCACGTATGTAGCAGGGGCAGGATGACGTCATTAAGCGATATCGTTAATGGTATCGTTCAGTCTGTAAGCACTATATCGTTTCCCTGCTAGTCCTGCAGAAATCGTTAATGATATCGTCCTTGGAGCGAATAGTCTAGTGCATAGGTGTCAATCACAAGGCCCGCGGGCCAAATCCGGCCCGCCAGACCTGCTAATGTGGCCCGCACAGCCGCCGCCAGCCTTTGGGGAGCTGGAGGGCTTGCACTAAGTGCTGCAAGAGAGGCGGTACGGCGTACCACTAAAACATAGGGTGCCGGTACCCCGTACCTCCATAAGAAATTACCCCCCCCAGGAACATTGTGCGCATGCGCGCATATGTAAGTGGCGGGGGGCGCGGCCTGTACAGGTCCACTGCCCCCTGCCACAGCAGATTTCCTATGGAGGGGAGGGGTGGGGAGCGCATCTCGCGTCTCTCCTTCCTCTCCCTCCCCTCCCTCAGCAGCAGCAGCGGCGCGGAGTTGGCGGCACGGAGATGGCGGCGGGCGGAAGCAGCGGCTGGAGCGGGAGAGAGTGAGACCAGGCTGCAGCAACCAACGGTGAGTTGTGCTGTTCTGCAGCTGGCACTGTGGGGGCATATTTGGCACTGTGGGGGCATATCTGGCACTGGGGGCATATCTGGCACTGTGGGGGCATATATGGATCTGGATGGCACTGTGGGGGCATATGGCTGGCACTGGGTGCATGTGTGGCACTGTGTGGGCATATCTGACACTGGGGGCATATCTGGCACTGTGGGGGCATATATGGATCTGTCTGGCACTGTGGGGGCATATGGCTGGCACTGGGGGCATATGTGTGGCACTGTGTGGGCATATCTGACACTGGGGGCATATCTGGCACTGTGGGGGCATATTTGGCACTGTGGGGGGCATTTCTGGCACTGGGCATATGTGTGGCACTGTGGGGGCATATCTGGCACTGTGGGGGCATACCTAGCACCGTGGGGGCATATCTGGCACTGTGGGGGCATATCTGGTTCTGTCTGGCACTGTGGGGGCATATGGCTGGCACTGGGGGCATATGTGTGGGCATATCTGACACTGGGGGCATATCTGGCACTGTGGTGGGCATATCTGGCATTGTGTGGGCATACCTAGCACTGTGGGGGCATATCTGGCACTGGGGGCATATGTGTTGCACTGTGGGGCATATGATATCTGGCACAGGGGGCATATGTGTGGCACTGTGGGGGCATATGATATATGGCACTGGGAGCATATTTGTTACACTGTGGGGCATATGACATCTGGCAAAGATACAACCGGCCCTTTGAGGGTGACCAAACTGCCGATGCGGCCCCCGATGAATTTGAGTTTGACACCCCTGGTCTAGTGTGTGCTAGAACCGAATTATCAGATGCAATAATGCAAAGTATCTGCCACCTTAACGACTGACGGGTATTAATGAAAAGTAACCAGCGAGGCCGCCTTGAGCGCAGTCCCCTGTGTGTGACCCCTGCATGGCATTGCAGGCCAGAGACTTCTGAGCAGGAATGCGGTCCTGCATTGCACACTCATTCCTGGCCTTATTGCCTTTGTACTGCTGCAGGGCTTCCACTCAGCGCTTTGTCTCGCAGGAGCGGCCCTTTGTCATTAGATATAATTCCCCCGAGCCGGCGACCTGGCTCCTCTGCACCGCACAGCGTCACTATATGTGCTGCTACTTGTCATTGAGGTGGGGTTACCCGGCTGGGTTGGTGTTTGCTCTGTTCGAGCCTGTTCCAGGCTCATTATCTCACTTACACATTGGGAGATGCTGGGAAACGGATAACATATCACAGTATTATGGAAGGGACAACCTGATAGCTGCTGTGACATAGCAGTGCTGCGCTGCGGGCTGCGCCGCGGGTGAGGAAAGTATGTACTGTGAGCCCGGATTTATTTACAAGGGCCGAGATCAACTTTCTCTCCAGCTCAGGCAAAGCCATTCCTCTGAAATGTCACATTTCTATAGACGTGCACATTGGGCCTAATTCAGAATCGCACATGATAAACGACTCGGGTCGGTATTCTCACTGCGGGCATCCCCTCCTCTAATCGCCAGTATGTATTCGGGGGTACAGGACATATCTGCCACCAGAGCTATTATACATTGCATTGTTTAGGGTATTTTTGGTTTATTATTTCTATTAATACGCAGTTTCTCCCCGTCGTTTCCTAGGTCGTCCAGGGCATCATGCTGGGTCAGCTGACTAAACGATATTCAGACGATACCTTGCTCTTACTAAGTGTGGCGGTTTCTGTGGCACTCGGACTGGGCCTGGTAAGAATCTGTTTCCTTCATAAGTCTCCTGCCCCTGACCTGACAGTTACCCCTTTCACACCGCACAAATAATCCGGGTCCAGCAACCCGGCATTCCAACCCGGGGGGAAAAAAGAATTTTATCCAGGTCAGACCCGGGTTGCTGGGCAGTGTAAATGGGTTGCGCGACCTGGTCCTTTTCACAATATAGGGAGGAGACCGCAGAGTCATCTCCAAGCACAGCCTCCTCCCTCCAGGGACGTGCAGTCAGGGGAGGCAGTGCCTCCCCTGTTATTAATGATAAAGATAATAAAATACAAAGAAAATACTTATGACACATTATGTGTCATAAGTATATGCTTTATATAATCCTATTCATTTTTACACCATAATTTTTGTTTAAAGTTCGTATCGGAGGCATTGGGAGCCGTGCCTCCGGCTATCAATGTCAGGATCCAGAAACAGGGGGTGGGGAGGGGGCGGTGCCAAGCAGCAGGCTGCAAAATCCCATTAAAAAAACCTGTACAGGCGGCACCTATAGCGGTGCCTCAGTGACAGGGGGTGCTTGTCCTGTCACTGAGGCAGCTATGATTGGTCTCAATGCTGCCTGTCAGCGTATCAGAAGCAACCCATCTGCATCTGCACCCTCCGCACCGCCCCCCCCCCCCTCCCTCCCCACACTGTGGGTGCAAGAACCTCCGCACCAACCCCCCTCCCTCCCTTCCCTGCTCGGCGGCTGCACGGACCCGAATACTTTCACCTACCAGGAGAGGGGAGCGTAAAAGCCCTCCTTCCACACCCGGATCTCTGCACCGCAGCCCCCCTCCCTGCATGTCCCGCATATAGACGGCTCCCAACCCCGTGAGCGCCTCTGCGATGCTTCTGAGCACATGGCCGCCGGCGCTGTCAGCATGGAAGGGGACACGTCCAGCCAGAGAATCCAGGAGCCCTGCCTGGAGCCTGAGGGTAAGTGGTAGCCCCAGGGCAGGGACTGTGCAGAGGGGAAAAAGCCATAGGCGGGAGGACAGTAGCAGGGGGAAATGCAGGTGCCGGGGGCCACCTGTCTGGAAGCTGGATACCGTCGGCCACTGAGTGAGAGCCGGGGAGCAGACAGTTGGAATATGTGTAAGGTGCGTTATCTGTGTAAGAGTATTTTTACTAATGTGATGCATATGTAAAGACCATTATGTGTATATGGGAATTTAATAATGTGGGTGTATAGGACATTATGTGTCATTATTTGTAAAGGTCATAAGTAATGTGGGGCATATGTGTACAGGGCTTTATGTGTATATGGGCATTCGTCATGTGGGGTATATGTGTAAGGTGTACGGGGCCAATGTGGGCTGGAGTGATGGGGGCCAATGTGGGCTGGTGTCATGGGGGACAGTGTGGGGCTAGTGTCATGGGGATAGTGGTGTGATGGGGATAGTGGTGTGATTGGACAGTGCGGGGCTGGTGTGAAGGAGGACAGTGTGGGGCTGGTGTGATGGGGACAGTGTGGGGCTGGCTGGTGTGAAGGACAGTGTGGGGCTGGTGTCATGTGGGACAGTGTGGAGCTGGTGTGATGGGGATAATGGTGTGAAGGAGGACAGTGTGGGGCTGGTGTGAAGGAGGACAGTGTGGGGCTGGTGTTAAGGGGCAGTGTGTGGCTGGTGTGATGGACAGTGTGGGGCTAATGTGAAGGGGGACAGTGTGGGGCTGGTGTGATGGGGGATAGTGGTGTGAGCATGTAGGTAAGCAGAACTTATGTAGCATAATTTGAAATAGGCAATACTGCATGTGGCTTAATGTGTAACGGGTATTATGGTGCATATGTTTGGCGCGCCTTCGGCACGTAATGTCCCTTTTTATATGGAGCATGTTGTGAATTTTAGCTTAATCCGTGTAGCATTATGTGAATTTTGGCTCAATTTGTGTAGCGTTATGTGAATTTTGGTTCAATCCGTGTAGTGTTATGTGAATTTTGGTTCAATCCATGTAGCGTTATGTAAACTTTGGCTCAATCCATGTGGCATTATGTAAACTTTGGCTCAATCCGTGTGGCATTATGTGAAAGGGGCAAGTATAACGGGGTCTACTATTTTGTTGAATAATTTGTAGAAGTGGATTATGGTGTGCTACACCTCACTCAAGACCACACACCCTTTTGAGTGGCCACACCCTCTTTTCCGGCACGCGCACAATTACAATATTCACTATTTACGCCAAGGTGGGCATGTGTACTTTAAGGGCCAGGGACTATTTTTAATCCCGTTCCCACCCTTTCTCGGCTCTCCTCCTCTCTCTCCGCTCTCTGAGCGTGCACACTGGCACAACTACCCCCCCCCCCCCCCCCCTCCGCCTATCTTGGTGCCCCCCCATGTCATTTTTTCCTGGATCTGCCCTTGTATGTATATACAGTGTATTGCTGTTGCATACTGTGTATAAGGGTACCACTGTGGAGGTTGAGCGCAGTGGCATAACCACAACAGGTGCAGTATATGCGGTTGCTCTTTGATGTTTTTAGGACCTGCCGTTCCCCTGCACCGTCATGCTGCTGCTAGTGCCTCACCAACCACTGACCTCACCGCACGTCACTGCCTCCCTCCCTTTCAATAACCCCGTGCTGCTCCGCCCCGCTCCTATGTGATGTCAGCGACCCGGCTTCTAGCCGGATCACTGAGGGGAGCAAATGCCGGGTCCCTCCCAGGTGCGACACGCTTTGAATAGACAGCATTATACCCCTGTCAGATATGATCCCGTACTTGTAGGAGGCTCCCAAATGAAGCGGGCGGGTTGGAGAGATGATAACCGGCATTCACGTACTCAATGGGTGGGGCTAAAATGCTGTGAATTATTTTGGTTCCGCCTCTCCCTCTGGCCAATGAATTGCAGCCTATGTGTGGGCGGGGCTTGATGATGTGAGAGCCCGTTTACCGAAGTTCCCTGCGGCGTCTCCTCTTTGGGCTTCTCCCGGAGAGGAGAAAAGAGAAGTCTGTGGGGGAAACCAATCAGATACTATCTATTATCTTCTAGAAGGTACTACAAAAAATGAGAAGTAGTTTTCTGAATGGTTGCCCATAGCAACGACGCATATGAAATACAACTCACATCTTGGAGTGGAGATCATCTCTAAGCGCCCAGTGAATGCTGGAAGACCATCCTTGCCTACTGCAATGGTTGAGAGGCTCCCAAAAATCAGGTCACCACCGAAACACACTCCCACCCAGAAATGTGGGCAAGTGCCATACAAGTTCTATACTATAAGCTGTATATACTGTATAGAAACCAACATTGAGTCAGGCCTGAGCGCTCCTTGTGATGTGCACACAGACAATAGTGTCCGGCTGGTGTAGCTGCGCGGAGGAGACCTACCTGTTGCTGTTACTAATTATATCACAATAACACGGAATACACTGCCTCAGAGATAACATCCTGGCAGAATCCTATTGATGTCACATAGCGTAACTGTAACAACAAGACGCAGCCTCATAGAAGATCTGTCGCTTGTAATCCAGACAGAACAAATACAGTTTTTATTTAACCTTTCCCCAATGCTTTTGTGCTAGTAAGTGTCCTCTTATTATTGTTGGATGGATGTTCTCACACACACTGTGCATTACAATTCTGCACAATACACTGACATGCCATGACAAATAACTCTGTATACACATCAGACACAACGTGCTAAGTACTGGCTAACGAGTTCCAGCCAATGAAAGATGCTTAGCCATGTATCTGTCTGTAAGGAACTAGTGCTATCACTGTCTGTAAGTACCTAGTGATAACTATCTGTAAGGAACTAGTGCTATCACTGTCTGTAAGGAACTAGTGCTATCACTGTCTGTAAAAAACTAGTGCTATCACTATCTGTAAGGAACTAGTGCTATCACTGTCTGTAAGGAACTAGTGCTATCACTATCTGTAAGGAACTAGTGCTATCACTGTCTGTAAGGACATAGTGCTATCACTGTCTGTAAGGAACTAGTGCTATCACTATCTGTAAGGAACTAGTGCTATCACTGTCTGTAAGGAGCTAGTGCTATCACTATCTGTAAGGAACTAGTGCTATCACTATCTGTAAGGACCTAGTGCTATCACTATCTGTAAGTACCTAGTGCTATCACTATCTGTAAGGAACTAGTGCTATCACTGTCTGTAAGGAGCTAGTGATATCACTGTCTGTAAGGAGCTAGTGCTATCACTGTCTGTTAGGACCTAGTGCTGTCACTATCTGTAAGGAACTAGTGCTATCACTGTGTAAGGACCTAGTGCTGTCACTATCTGTAAGGAACTAGTGCTATCACTGTCTGTAAGGAGCTAGTGCTATCACTGTCTGTAAGGAGCTAGTGCTATCACTGTGTAAGGACCTAGTGCTGTCACTGTGTAAGGAACTAGTGCTATCGCTATCTGTAAGGAACTAGTGCTATCACTGTCTGTAAGGAACTAGTGCTATCACTGTCTGTAAGGACCTAGTGCTATCACTGTGTAAGGACCTAGTGCTGTCACTATCTGTAAGGAACTAGTGCTATCACTGCTAGTGCTATCACTATTTTATAATTACCAATTGATGGTAGCGTGCGAGAGAGAACCAGCTTTGTTCCCCATGTGCTTCCGGTAACTGCTCTAGACTAACACAACGTTCCTTTTCTTCCCTATCCAGGTATTGATGACGAACGTCTTTCACTTCTGCATTATCGCACTTCCGATGATATTCACGCTGAGCGTTTCAGGAGTGATCAGCGACAGCATTCTTACCAAAGCTGTCCCCCCCTCGGAGACCGGTACGTGGCGCAGCGCATTTGTGGAAGTGTTTCTATATTACTTTCTTGTGCCACCCAATCTCCGCTTCCAACTCAGGATCATCCAATATCTGCTGTCAATATCTTGGCCATACACTATGGGCCTTATTCTAGTTCACTCTTTCTGACAAAATCCTTCTTAGATGGACAAAACCATGTGCACTGCAGGTGGGGCAGCTGTAAAATGTTCAGAGAGAATTAGATTTGGGTGGGGTATTATTTCGAAGTGAGATCTATATTGCAGTGTAAAAATAAAGCAGCCAGTATTTACCCTGCACAGAAACAAAATAACTCACCCAAATCTAATTCTCTCTGCACATTTTACAGCTGCCCCCCTGCAGTGCACATGGTTTTGTCCATCTAAGAAGGATTTTTTTCAGAAAGAGTGAACTAGAATAAGGCCCTATATCTCAAGGCAACACGGTTGGTGTAATGGTAAGCATTCCTGACATATCCTAGCGCGTAAAGTTTGTACACTCTCCCCGTGCTTGCGTGGGTTTCCTCTGGGTGCTCCAGTTTTCTACCACACTCCAAAATTAGGTTGTCTCAAGACTAGATGGGCCATGTGGTCTGCCATCACATTCTCTCACAAGAATGGCGGAGGTAATAGCGAGTTCCCCCCGATGTGTGGGATACCGGACGGACTAACTCTGACGTTTTTTGTTTTTTTTTAAAGCGGCAAAACCATGTCTCGTTAACGATTGCCCCTTTAAAGAAACTCTAGTTCTTCCGGCATCCTGCACAGCCTCCGGATTCGCACCACATTACATCCGACCGTTAAAGTCACCGAATGGAGCTCTAGCGCTGCGCCCCGTAATCTGCAACTGTCCTGAATCCTGTGCATCTTATCTCCTAGGTGCAATGCTGGGGATCTGCGCGTCGGTCCAGCCTCTCACACGGACCATCGGACCGACCATCGGAGGATATCTATATAAGCACTACGGTATCCCATCATTCGGTCTCCTAAACATTATAATTAGTCTCTTACTTTTATTCTACCTGGTAAATACCCGAACAAATCGTCTTGCCGGGAAGAGTAAATAAGATAACGAGTGAAGGGACTCTTACGTTTTAATTATGTTATATTCTATTGTAAATGAAGAAAGTGGTGCCAGGTGGCTCGGTGGTTAGCATTGCTGCATTGGCGCCATGGGCATCCCATCTGAGTGGAGTTTGTATATTATCCCGGTGCCAGAGTGTGGCGGAGAGATTCGCCAACAGACCACATTATACCGATGGCGGAATCATCTGCGGAACCTCTGCTAATGGATTCTGTGCACAGCCACAATACAGTATTCATCATTGGTACAGTCAGATGGAATCTAGTTTCCCAGCATGCATCAGGGGCGGGTTACAAGTGGAGAGGGCCTGTGTGTAGGCTCAGTGAGGGCCTCATCCTCTGTCAGGCTGCGCTGAACTATGCGTGGCGAGAATTCCATGGACGGTCAGGTGCTGAGGGGTAGGAGGGGGCACCTCAAAGTCACATTTGAACTTTTAAACATACCTCTAAATATCTTTTTACCTCCGTGGCACAAATAGGTCCGTGGCACACAGAGGCACACGTTTACTGTGCGGAGTCTGCTTCCGAGCGCGGTAACTTTCATGTGCGGTGGATGATTGTGCCACAGTTGTGTAAAGCCCAGGTATCAGATGTCCTTGTCAATGGCCTCTACTGTATTTACCTCCCTTATCCACATTTCTATTCTAACCGTAATCGTATACAAATGGTGAGACATTATCACAGCCACTACCGGCTCTCTTATTACATAACATTCCAATAGATATGATCTGTCATTGGTGGTGACTGGTGGGGACAGGGCCTGGCAGAGAGAGGCAGAATTCAGCTACAGGGCTACATAAAGCCAGGGCACAGTGAGAGGGGCACACTGCAGAGAGGGCGATAAGCCTACAGCTAGTGCAGATGTGTGGGGTACAGTGATTGTGGGGTACGGAGGTGAGGTGGAGGCTCCTCCTGCTGCCCAGGTTCCAGCTCCGCTCTGCACAAGAACCCCCCAATTTGGGCTTTCGCCAGGCTATGTAACTCCTCACTGTCACCTACAGATCCCCCCAGCTCCTATTATCTCCATATCTCCCTGTAGAATGTAAGCTCTCAAAACCAGGATTCTTTCCACCTGTCTCACGTCAGCCCCCACCCATCCTCTACCTTAGGCATGTCCAAACCGTGGCCTAGAAGCTGTTGTGAAACTACACATCCCAGCATGCTTTGCCATAGTTTTAGCATTCCCTATTAGCAAAACAGTAGCAAGGCATGATGGGACTTGTAGTTTCACAACAGCTGGGGGGCCACAGTTTGGACATGCCTGCGTCTGTGCAAGATTTTATTTTGTTATGTTGAAGCATTTTACCAATAAAACATGGCTGTGATGAATCTAATCTACGTCTGTCCTTTCCTAAATCCCTAATCTATTGACGAAACGAGATTGTCACACCAATATCCATTATTACACTGATGTCTTAATCGGAAACTAAGTAACTCATTAAGTTGTTATTATCTCCATATATAAATACAGTTTCAGAGACTCATTGAAGTGTTTCTTTTAAGTGTGACGATTCAAGAAATATCTCGCAGTGTGTTGCTTATAGATATCAATAGATATCCAATCAAATTTTTGTGCCAAATTCAGAAGAATAAGTATGCATATTGAATTTTTGTGCATGCTCCAAGAAGTGTCTTATACATAATTATTCTTACTGAAATGATTAACCAAGTATAAGTACCCCTATAGGGTTACACACGTCTAATTTATGTTGTTTTTCATGTTAGATCTATGTCAATGTGTGTCGATTTTATTCTTGAATATATGTTGAATATAATAAAAGTTAAGTTTTAGAAAAACTTTTTTTCATAAGCAGTGCCCCCAAAAAAGAGAGTACTCTTTCTTTCTCTATACCTTTCCTAAATCCCGTTTGTACAATCTGACGACGGACCTCTGCCAAACGCCACATTTATATATAGCCCTAATGGGATCGTTACACCTGAGGAAATGCCAGGGTTATTAAATGAATGGGCTTCTTCATTATTAAAAGTCTAACTGGGCCGCTGAGGGCCCAGCAAGCTCAGGCAACAGGAAGTCTCATGGGCAGGGGTTCTCAAACTCTGTCCCACACCGTTCATGTTTTCCAGGTCACCAGGCAGGTGCACAAGTGCGCTCTTTACTTAAAACATTTAAAAAGATCCACAGGTGGAGCTAATTATTTCACTTGGGATTCTGTGAGGAGACCTGTGTGGGGCCCTGAGGGCCGAGTTTGAGAACCTGTGCTCCAACTTGGTCCTTAGGACCACACACAGTGCACGTTCCCCAGGTCTCCTCACAGAATCACCAGTGAAATAATAAGCTTCACCTGTGGATCTTTTAAAATGTGTCTGTGAGTAATGAGTGCACCTGTGCACATGATGGGTGACCTGGAAAACGCAAACCGTCCGGGGTCCTGAGGACCGAGTTTGACAACCATTGGTCCAGAGGTAGCCTGCAGTATCTTACTCCAGACATTGGGCCTAATTCAGACCTGATTGTATGCTGAGAATTAGCAGGCTGGGTGATTATCGATAGACTGCGCATGTGTACAGCCCGTAATTCGCATGTGCGAAGCTGTTCTGCAATAAAATCCTGCTACTTTTTCATCGCTGGCAGTACTCAAGTTGATTGACAGGAAGCCAGCGTTTGTGAGGGGAAACTCCGTTTTATGGGAGTGTCAGGGAAAATGCAGGCGTGACCAGGCATGTGACATCAGCTCCGCCCCCAATCAGCATGATATAGCAGTCAGGGCAGGCGACAGGGGGGTCAAGGGGGACAAGTGTGACGGGCCCCAGAGATCTGAAGGGCCCCAGAGCTTCCATGCCCCGGCACGGCACTGCCTGCACTAGCTGGCCTGTCAGTGACCCTTGCATCCCAGCCATCTACTGTGCACCATCTATTTTTGGCTGAGTCTTACTGACTCACTCTGTGCCACTGCCATCTACTGTGTGTGCGCCCTGACACTCGGCCCGCAGAGCCATCTACACTGTGAGTGCGCATGTCCTGGTGCTGCAGGTGCACAAACTTACCCGCCGCTGGTTCTGTGGCCTCAGTCTCTGGCTCCTGTACTTTTACTGCGTGGGTCCTCTGTTCCACACTCTGCAAAAGACCTGCACTGCCTGCACGTAGTGCTCAGCATTCTTTTGTGAAAGTGACAGGCCAGCAGGAAGCAGCAGCCAGGAGCCAAAACAGCAGGACTGAGAACAAGAAAAGTCTGCACCTGAAAGCAGGATCTGGAGCAGCGAAAGGTTAAATGAGGCTCATGCAGAAGAGCATTGTGTGGATTTGGGATTAGCTGGGGGGGCCCCAGAAATATTATTGTACAGGGCCCCAAGATTTCTGTTGCCGGCCCTGATCGTAGTTGCCAAGTAAGTCCTGGGCTACGCACAGACCGCGCACACTGGGGAATCATTACATGGTGCGCAGTTTGCCAATGGATTTGCAGTTAATCACAGGCTTACACGGTGCGAGATCACAGTACCCCCAAAATTAGAAGCCCAGCAAACAGGTGTGAATTAGGCATATTGTTTCCCGGAGCCCCGCTCTTTCCTATACAGTCAGATCACCGGGTTGCAAAGACAGAACCAACTAGATCTCTCCACCGAACTCTGCACTGTGTGCCCTACAGCCGTCTCCATGCATGCCCTCTGGGCAGGGGGTCAGTATCCACCGACAATCAGATGTTCCCTCACCTGACCAATGTCCTGTACAGTGGCGTAACTACCGAGGGTGCAGCTGCTATGGGGCCTACAGCATACAGTAACTTTTTTCTTAAAACACACCCCTTTTACCACATGCTACATTTCGTTTGTCTGCTGCACGGCAAATATGGGACATGTGTATGCTCAGTAGCATAACTCTGCAACTGCTGTGGGGCCTGGCCGATAGGGGGACCAAGGGCCCAGCAGATGGTAGAGAAAGTGATTATTATCCGTCTCCCGTCCTCTAGTTTCCATCCTAGAATTATGAATGGACTCTCTCCTCAGTGGTAAGGAATGTTTATGATGTGATAAATGTTTTATATGATTGTAAAAGCTGCATGCTGCTCATCCCCAATAAAATGGCCGCCGTCCGCTCCTTAGTTGGCAAACACTGCACACACTGTAATAGACATACTGTATATCACCTGGACGTTCTGCCAACACATAATGGTCGCAGTAACACACTTGTGCTTACATCACAGGATAATGGCTGACATATAGGCAGCTGCTGATTTGGCACCCCACAAGATTAGGTTTTTGGCACTGCGTGAGGGGCAGAGAGAACAGGATTGAGGGCAAGGTCTCCCATCCTGATTTATCAGTTAACCATCTGGTAATGCTTGTCGATGGTAAAAGTATTCACCATCGGGTATGGACCAACAATACATTTTCTAAACATCGATGGTCAATGCCTTTTTTTTTTCATGATTGCGATTATACTCAGTATATATAAGTATATAGGTCTGTGGTAACGGCGTTGACCACTAACTGTAAAATTATTGCTGCACCAGACCCGGAGTGACACCTATTCCTTCCCATTCTTGTACTCGTAAATAAATAGTTCTGTGCTCTTCATCCTGGTTAACGTAGTTCATCTTTAGGTTATAATATTTAGGTCATGCCACGTGAAATCAGCTGCCCCCCGTAACTTTTATTGTTATATTTTTCTGTGGCAGAGATATGTGCCCCCCCCCCCCCTTAATACGGCAATCATCTACACTGTAAAATCAAACTGGTTTTGCAGTGTAAATGATTGCCGCTTTAAAAATACTGGAGATTTCTTACCAAGTCTCTCACTTTCTGAATCTCTCATCCTATTACATTTCACCCAATGTATATCCCAATTTCAAATTTTCAATGAGATACTAAAAGCCCAAATAGTTTTGTGGGTGTATTTGGAAGAGCAGAGCGCCCCCTAGAACCCATGTGACAAGTCTATTTTACATTTTATTTTTGCCACCATTAGAAATGGGGTGTGGCCATGGAGTGTGAGCATGGATGTGTCGCACTAGGACTTTTGGGGTATCCATTCACAGACCGGAAAGAAAACATTGGCATTGGTTTATTTACCCCAATCACTGATCCTGTTGCTAATAACGCTGGACTGACAGACACTGAGCTTACCCAGCCATCACCTGCAGCGACTTGGGAGTCTATGTACTAAACCTTTGAGAGAGTGATAAAGTAGACTGAGATAAAGTACCAGCCAACAAGGCTCCTAATTGGCATGTTACAGGCCGAAAAGTGACAATTAGGAGCTGATTGGTTGGTTCTTTGGGGGTATAGTTACTAAGCCTTGGATGGAGATAAAGTTGTCTCTTTACTAACCTTTGACTGGACATAAAGTGAAGAGAGATACAGTATCCATCAGCTTGCCTTTTTTTTACCACCCATGTAACATGGCAGTGAGGAGCAGATGTTTTAAGCCTTAAAAGGAGATAAATGTGAGAAAGAGTGATACATGTCCAGCCAATCAGTCCCTAACTGTCTTTATAGGCTGTGGTTCAAAAATGACAGTTAGGAACCAATTGGCTGGGCGTTTATCACCCTCGCAGTTTATCTCTGTTTAAGGCTTAATCCATCTGCCCCTCTATTTATCTATCACTGTTCTAGGCTTAGTACATAGTGGAATAGTTGCGGATAAGGAGGAACTTGGAGATTTATTACAGCAATATACATGAGATGTGGCCTTTATACCCTGTACTTCTCATACAACATGATCAGTGAAGTGTATAATTATAGCGTGACAAAGCAATCAAGGAATTTCCCTGCCTGCAACCTTTGTGACAAGCCTGCATGGTGACATCATGCTGATTCTTATCTTCCTGACACACCTGCGGCACCCCAGCCCCAGCGCTGCCATTTATTGCCCCCCACCCCAACACCTTGAAATTATTTCACTTGTGAATCAACTGGTGAAAGCTCAGAGACACCATTTGCTTTGTGTGTGTGTGGGGGGGGGGTTGTAGAATGCATCCGTTTGTTTCTTTTCCGCTTTTAGTTGAAAAAAAAACACAAGGTTGACACAAGGAAAAGTCCGACATGTGAATGTTGACACTTGGGTACGTGGAGATCCAATTAGTGTACAGTGTCCCCTTACTGGGCTAGCCTAGGGGGCCGCGATTTAGTCTGCGCCCCTGCACTGAACCCCAGACATGGAGGGGCGGCAGCTGGCCACTTCTTACCCATTCCTGCTAAGCAGCTTTTGTGGGACTACAAGTCCCATCCCGTCTTACCTGCAGGAGCCACGTTGACCTTTCCTGTTGTTTAGACAGCAGAATGAATGAGGGATAGGAAATACATGTTCATATGATCAAAGTGCGCCAGGAAAGTGCACGTGAAGGGCAGAGGTCACAGGGTAGCAGGAAATCCTGGAGTAGTGGATTAATGGAACGACCTTCCAGCTATGGGCCCACAGTGCAGAGGAATCAGCTGACCTCAGCAGTATGCAGCACTTTCCATGGTTCAAAGATCCTAAGGCCCACTTAAGGTGCCCATACACTAGTTAGATTTATCTTCAGATCTGGCTGGTTGGAACAAAAACCTGGTTATGGATGAGTGACAGTTTGTCATTTTTCCAGCATTTCCAAGAAAATGGTCAACTGTCATTTTCTCTCATCCATAACCAGGATTTTGTTCCAACCAGACAGATCTGCAGATAAATCTGCGTGTGTATGGCTACCTTTTCACTTATGATTTGGGCACTTTTTACCTGATCCCGGCGCATCGGGCCAAGAAATCGGATAAAAAGTGTCCAAATCGTATGTGTCTAACCTCCCATTCCGAAATGCGGTCCCGTATACATTGGATCAGAGCCTGATATCACAAGGGCTGCATGTAGGATGTTGGATCCTGAAGCCCTGGCTGGGATCGCATATGATAAATGGTATCATAACGGAGCCCATACAATGTATCATAAGCAATCCTGCCGAGTGGCGGCTCCCAACGAGCAGTAAGCGGGGCATCGCATGCGAGGGAGGCAAGGCTGGTATTACACTATCCTGCGAATTGAGCCTCCCACATAACACACTTCCCTTTGTGTGCACAAAATCCTTCTCATTCAATTTACTAAAAATAAAAAATAAACGCTGCTACTTAAAGCCGAATTGAAAACAATAAAACACTCTAATACCCTATATAAAAATAAAATCCCACCAATTAAAATGATTTGAGATTTACTTTGCAATTAACAGATAATTGTATTAATGCCTTCGGCTAGTGATGTAAGGCAGAAATATGGTAGCATGCACTGAATAACCCCTAACTAATTGTTAATATAAGAAAATATCACATTCACATTTTCAGGTTTATGCCACTTAATTACGGAACAACATAACAGTAATGTCAGCACCGGCGGCTGTGCGCCCGAACGGAGCATCACTTCAATCGCATCTAATAGCGACTGGTGCGCAAACACTTGAGTCCCCCCCATAGGATGAGGAGCAGCGTTAACCTTTTATTCTATAGGATGGAACGAAACCTGTTTCATTTTCAACAAAACTTAATACTAACTAATGACAGTTCTGCTCTCACGTCTTCTAATGCAAATCGAATCAAAGCAGAGATCTGATTGGGGAATCCTTTCATGACCTTTGGACCCCAATTTTGTTTCAACTCCCCCTTAACAAACCTCAGTATTGTTGTCTCGGTCTTATAAGGAATAAAAAAGAAAATGTTCTATATATAAATAAAAAAAAAAACATTTTAATACATAAGTTAGCATTCAAATGACATTTATTCACAAATTACTGGTCTCGAAATGAACATAATAAAAATATATATATATTAAGAGAGAAAGCTGTTGAAATAAATAGAAACATGTAGACAAGTACTAAATATATATATATAATAAATTATCCGGTTGCATCCGGCTGATATTACATAAGGCTTTTCCGCGGATAAATAAATAACACTAGGCAAATAGTGAGGATCTTCCATCGTCGTCGATCAATCGTCAGTTCCTCTGGTTAGGCTCCAGCAAGCGAAGCTCAAACAAATCTTGTTTAACTTGCTTTGTCCTTGTTAGGGAGCGCGTCCGGTTCCCCTGAGCCACCACCTGCCGGCTTCTTCCATTTGGTCCATAATTAATGGGTGCTGGAAGAGAACATGGCGAGATAATGAATATATATAATGTGGTTAAATCAGCAGAGTTGTACAGTGCAGGGTTTAATTCTGTATAGACCCACATTGTGCTTCCTGCATGTGTCAGGCTCATGTATCAGCCTGGGATTATAGCATTCATTTACTGTTCCTGTCTATGCAATAATTCATTCCCAGCTTTTGGATTTGGCCTGAAAAGCCGGCGGTTGGGATCCCGGCGTTCAAAATCCTGACGCCTGAATCCCGAACGCCGAAATCCCGACAAGGGGGGGACGTGGATCGCCCGCCCTTGCGGGCTCGCTGCGCTCGCCACGAAGCAGGCCCGGTGCCTCGCTACGCTCCGCACGCTAATTTATTCTCCCTCCGAGGGTGTCGGGGACACCCACGGGGGGAGAAAGTGTCGGGATTTCGGCGTTCGGGATTCCAGCGTCGGGATTCTGAACGCCGGTATCCCGACCGCCGGGATTTAAACTGCATCCCCCAGCTTTTGTGCGAGAACAGGCGAGCAGGAGCTAGTATACATAAGGACTCCATACATGGGATTACTACAAATCATTTTAGCAAATCACATACAATAGAATTATTATTATTTTCATATAAATACACAAAACAAGACAGCAATTCTGCTCCACTGAAAATCCCCGGTGATCTAAGCCACCGGTTCTCCATAGGCGACATCCGCATGGTAGGGACAGCCACATGGCAGCGATATCCGCATGGCAGCGATATCCACATGGCAGCGACATCTGTGTGGCAGAGACACCCGCATGGCAGCAATATCTGCAAGGCAGTGGCAGCCCCGTGGCGGTTACACCGACGAAGGACAGTTTCCCTTCTCAATAGCTAAATTGCATTTCATTCCGCGTTTACGACGAAGCAGCGCAGGTCGTGACCTGTCACATTGTCACTTTATATGTTTCTATATAAAACTGGGAGGAAACCCTTAATAGGGATAATAAATGGGAATTAAGAGGCTCTTTACCACAAGAACCCCTGGGGTGGGCAGCTACATATTACAATACATGGAATCTGAGGGACGGGTAAATTTGTGGAACTACAAATGCCAGCATGCTATACGATGCCAGGTGTCAGTCGCATGATATAGGAGGTCTATGTCCCCCTAGCTGTTGTGAAACTACAAGTCCCAGCATGCTCTGACAAGCATTAGAACAGTCATCTGTGCCCGGCTGTTGAGTGTGAGGGTCACCTGTGCTCACCTGTGCTGTGGCTTCTGCTGGGGTCACACACATGGGGCCACCCTTCGCTCACTGTTCTGGCGAGACCTGAAGTGCTGGATGGCCGTCCTGTTCTGGAAGTCTATGAGGGCCATGGTGATGGCTGCATTCCAACAGCTATCGTCGGGGCAGCGGAAATCTATCTCCTTGTTGTCCGTGGTGACAATGGTGAAGTAGATGTATTTCCCCGTCCTCTCCACACAGTCCAACTTCTTGATGGACTGGAACTTCAGCTCCTTGCGCTTGGTCTTCTTCTGGCCATCAGCAAACATGTTGAGACTGTCCTTGGTCAGGACACAGAGCTTCTTCCTCCAGAACTGTAGAAGGTTGTCACTCCTCTTCTCCAGCTCACCTTCCATGATCACATCTGAGACCTGCATCTTCATTCTCTGCTGGTGGGCCACAGATCCTGGCTGCTGGACCACGGCTGGTGGGACCTGGGCCACTGGGGAATGGGTGCTGTGCCTGCTTCTGGACCACTGGTGGTGGAAGTTGGACCACTAGAGATAGTTCTGGTTGGGCAGGTACTGAGTGCTGTGCCTGGGGCTTCTGGTGGGCCACTGGAGCTTAGTGGCTGCTGGTGGACCACTGGTGGTTGGAGCTGGGCCGCTGGAGATTGTCCTGGGAGCTGAGGAGCTTGGTTCTGTGCTGCTCCTTAGGTGTGTGACTGTGAATGAGAAGAATGGGGAGATATGTTAGAATTTATGTCACTGCTCACCACTCCCTCTCACCCCTCCAGTGACGGGCACTGGAATGCAGATCCGCCCAGTGCTTAGTCACTGGTCTGTTCCAGTGTCTGGTATTGAACTCAGGCGCACCCTCAGGCTGCTGCTAACCACAAGCTGCTGCTTCATTCATAAGAACTGCTCTCAGCAGCCATGCACAGTCCTCCTCTCCCAAAGCCCGTAGAGCTAGCATGCGGCTTTCCAGCTGCTGTGGAACTACAAGGTGCAGACTGGCCGGGCAAGATGGGACTTGTAGTTCTACAACAGCTGTGCATGGCTTGCCAAGGGCTGGGACTACATCTGCTGCAGTTGTTTGGCTGTGATAGGTTGGCAGGGCATGTCTGGACTAGTCCCACATTACCCGGAGGGCCAATAGGGTATGCTGAGACTTGTGGTTCTACAACTGCTAAAGAGAGAAAGGTTGCCGCGGAAATGCTTAGGGAAATAGGAGATCGTATAAATATCAGCTCTATTAAGAGGTTCTGCAGCAGCCACCTTCTGCCCTACGCCGGGCCACAATGATGCATTGCAGTTTATTATAATTGTTCTGATTAGCACTGTTCCTAGATGTGCGTTATCTATATTTTTCTGTGTGGTACTACAAGTCTCAGCATGGTAGCACCTTCTATTATGTATAGAATTAGGGGGTGCAGTCCCCCCCTCCCCCCCCCATGCTTCCTGTCTGCCGCTGCGCCATTGCCAGGTTCTCAGCAGGTTCCTCCGGATTTTCTTTAACAACGGAAGCTTTGCTGAATGCGGGTCACATGACGGCTCACACAGAGTGAATGGGGAGAGTGTCCCTGTTGCTGTTAGTGATTCTAGTTGTGCTGGTGTCTATTTAAACAGCCTTATAACACATTCCCGATGACATACCTCTACTTCAATTACCATACGTTTGATAATTAAGTCGGGTTCATTGAGTCGACATGCAGACGGTGGGTGTGGGAAAAGGTTGACATAAAAATCGTCGACATAGGAAGCGGTCGACGTAAGTTTTTTTGGGGTGCCAATTTGTTATCTATGGACCCCCAATTAGTGCTCCGCTACTGCTGCTGCGCTCCCTATTGTAGTCCATGTAGTCCATGTGAAGTATGGCAGTGACAGCGAGGAAAGATGGCGTTACATGTGGAGCAGATGCGCTAAGCCTCAGAGAGAGAGAGCTAAAGTGGAGAGAAATACAGTAATGTGCTATCAGCTCCTAACTGTCATGTTACAGGAGGGGTTTGAATAAATGACAGGAGCTGGTTCGCTGCTACTTTATCTCCACATTATCTCTCTCTTTGTGTGGATGGAGATGACAGTGTAGAAATGTCAAAAGGGGCTCGGGCATGCGCTACTTGTGTTGCTTTAAGCAGGACTGCACCAACATTGCCCAGTGTGCGCCTCACCCAAACAGAGGTCTTATAAAAGAAATGTGATATCAGATATGAATGGAGAAAAGAGACAGTCCATGTATGGTGGACAGCAACACTGCTGTGCCCTACCTTGTAACCTCTACCACTGTGCACTGTAATTACCTCGACCGCTGTGCCCTACAATGTTACCCCTGCTGCTGTGCCCTGTAATGTTACCCCTGCCACTGTGCCCTGTAATGTTACCCCTACTGCTGTGCCCTGTAATGTTACCCCTACCACTGTGCCCTATAATGTTACCCCTGCCGCTGTGCCCTGTAATGTTACTCCCACCACTGTGCCCTGTAATGTTACCCCTATCACTGTTCCCTGTAATGTTACCCCTGCTGCTGTGCCCTATAATGTTACTCCCACCACTGTGCCCTGTAATGTTACCCTTGCCGCTGTGTCCTGTAATGTTATTACCACCACTGTGCCCTGTAATGTTACCCTTGCCGCTGTGCCCTGTAATGTTACTTCCACCACTGTGCCCTGTAATGTTACCCCTGACGCTGTGCCCTGTAATGTTACCCTTGCCGCTGTGCCCTGTAATGTTACTCCCACCACTGTGCCCTGTAATGTTACCCCTGCCGCTGTGCCCTATAATGTTACCCCTGCCGCTGTGCCCTGTAATGTTACCCCTGACGCTGTGCCCTGTAATGTTACCCTTGCCGCTGTGCCCTGTAATGTTACTCCCACCACTGTGCCCTGTAATGTTACCCCTGACGCTGTGCCCTGTAATGTTACCCTTGCCGCTGTGCCCTGTAATGTTACTCCCACCACTGTGCCCTGTAATGTTACCCTTGCCGCTGTGCCTGGCCCCTGTAATGTTACCCCTACCACTGTGCCCTGGAATGTTACCGCTGCCTCTGTGCCCTGTAATGTTACCCCTGCCTCTGTGCCCTGTAATGTTACCCCTACTGCTGTGCTCTGTAATTTTACCCCTATCACTGTGCCCTGTAATGTTACACCTATCCCTGTGCCCTGTAATGTTACCCCTGCCACTGTCTGTGCCCTGTAATGTTACCCCTACCGCTGGTACTCCTACCACTGTGCCCTGCAATGTTACCCCTACTGCTGTGCTCTGTAATGTTACCCCGATCACTGTGCCCTGTAATGTTACTCCCGCACTGTGCCCTGTAAGGTTACCCCTGCCGCTGTGCCCTGTAATGTTACCCCTACTGCTGTGCTCTTTAATGTTACCCCTGCCGCTGTGCCTGTAATGTTACCCCTACTGCTGTGCTCTGTAATGTTACCCCTATCACTGTGCCCTGTAATGTTACCCCTGCTGCTGTGCCTTGTAATGTTACCCCTACCGCTGATACCCCTACCATTGTTCCCTGCAATGTTACCCCTAATGCTGTGCTCTGTAATGTTACCCCGATCACTGTGCCCTGTAAGGTTACCCCTGCCGCTGTGCCCTGTAATGTTACCCCTACTGCTGTGCTCTTTAATGTTACCCCTATCACTGTGCCCTGTAATGTTACCCCTGCCACTATGCCCTGTAATGTTACTCCCACCACTGTGCCCTGTAATGTTACCCCTGCCGCTGTGCCCTGTAATGTTACTCCCCCTCTGTGCCCTGTAATGTTACCCCTTCCACTGTGCCCTGTAATGTTACCCCTGCCGCTGTGCCCTGTAATGTTACTCCCCCTCTGTGCCCTGTAATGTTACCCCTACCACTGTGCCCTGTAATGTTACCCCAACCACTGTGCCCTGTAATGTTACTCCCACCACTGTGCCCTGTAATGTTACCCCTGCCGTTGTTCCCTGCAATGTTACCCCTGCCGCTGTGCCCTGTAATGTTACCTCTGCCGCTGTACCCTGTAATGTTACCCCTGCTGCTGTGCCCTGTAATGTTACCCCTGCCGCTGTGCCCTGTAATGTTACCTCTGCCGCTGTACCCTGTAATGTTACCCCTGCCGCTGTGCCCTGTAATGTTACTCCCCCTCTGTGCCCTGTAATGTTACCCCTACCACTGTGCCCTGTAATGTTACCCCAACCACTGTGCCCTGTAATGTTACTCCCACCACTGTGCCCTGTAATGTTACCCCTGCCGCTGTTCCCTGCAATGTTACCCCTACTGCTGTGCTCTGTAATGTTACCCCTGCCGCTGTGCCCTGTAATGTTACCCCTGCCGCTGTGCCCTGTAATGTTACCTCTGCTGCTGTACCCTGTAATGTTACCCCTATCACTGTGCCCTGTAATGTTACCCCTACCGCTGTGCCCTGTAATATTACCCCTGCTGCTGTGCCCTGTAATGTTACCCCTACCGCTGTGCCCTGTAATATTACCTCTGCCGCTAGGCCCTGTAATGTTACCCCTGCCAATGTGCCCTGTAACGTTACCCCTGCCCTGTAATGTTACCCATGCCGCTGTGTCCTCCTGTGATTTATGGACCGTTGCTGCATGGGCCCAGTAACCTGACCCCTAGTTACCTGGAATTTGCAGGACAGGTTATATCCATTGCTCACAGTTTGAGTACCACTTACTGTATCTCATGTGAGTCCTTTCATCTTCTTGTCTGTTTGTATCTATGAAGTTTTACCTAGGGTTATGTGTCGGTTCTGGCTGAGTTATTGTGTTATAATAGTGTCAGGTGCCCCTCTAGTGCACAACGCACAATGCCATATATGTATGTGTGACATGCACACGTACTACAGACACCGACTAGTGCAGTGGTAGCAGACAGCAAAGTGCTTGCATCATGGGATGCTCCCCAGAACAGCTGCCAACACAATCAGACCTGAGGGTGGTTGCACAGGCACAGCAGCGCCCATCCACCAGTCCACAATCAGGGCACAGCTTGTCAATGCTCATGTATTGTTAGGGGTAACCCAGACGATGTCACAGGGGCATCTGGCATTTTTTAAAGGTCCAAATGGGTCAGATTTAACAATATTCTTGTTATCGCTCGTTACCAATGATAAACAGTGTTTTAACCAATCAGCTCCTGTCATGTGTTTGAAAAACGACAGTTGGTATCTGATTGACTGGAGCAGCATTCGAATGATAACAAGAATATCATCGGTTGTTAAATCTTCCCCGATGTTCCACTGCAATTTATCGCTGTATTCCCGCTTTTGTCCAATCTTCCCGTTTATCGCATGCGCAGTCCCCTACAGTAATGGCCCCTGATTTATAAATGGGGCCATTTCGCGGTCCCCACACCAGAACATGGTGATACAGCGCTAGTGAAAAACCCAGGAACCGCGGGAGAAATCAGTAATATCTCAGAGCATAAAGTGAGGTTTTTACCTCCACCCGATAAATAAACGCTTCCCAATATTGTGGCAAATGATATGAAAATGTTCATACAGGACAATGTATTGCTTTTGGTAGCACGCAGAGAACATTTACTTCTACGGTACATGAATAAAGTGTGTATTATATTGTATTAGGAAGACACTCGGCACAGCTGGAAGCACACTGCAAGGCTGACGGGAAGCGCTACACAAATCCAAGGGGTTTCCCATCAGGGGGATAATAACATGACATCGGTGTGGGAGCCGCAGAATGTGCACAAGGCAGCTGCCTCCCACAGCCACTATAATTGGGGACCTGGGAGGCCGCATTTGTACAATGACACAAATACTTCAAATATTTCTAAGAAGGTAAGAAAAAAATGTGGCACATATTTGTGTGTGACTTTCTCTGTCAGTTGGTCACCCGTGGTGAGGAACGCTGTAGGTGTGCCTCGTCCTATCAGGAGCCTGCGCACAGGATTCTCCTCCTCTTCATTCGATGCTCCCAGTTACGGGGAGGGATAGCAGCAATAGTGTCCCCACCAATGTAGCATGGCTGGCATAGTGGTTGGCATTGCTGCCTGAGATCAGGAGCTTATTTTCTGACCGAGTCACCATCCGTGTGGAGTTTGTATGGTCTTCCCCTCCTATAACATTTATTTTGCGCTACCATCAGCGGCTTCCAGCATATAGCAGCACTGAGCATATGGCGATGGTGTCTACTGAGGTTGACAGCATGGTTGGTGTCGTGGTTGGCATTGCTGTCTAAGCCCTGAGATCTGGAGCTCTATTTCTGACCAGGTCACTGTCTGTGTGGAGTTTGTATGTTCTTATCTATTTTTCACTGTGGAATATGGGTCTGATTCATTCACCATCCAATGATTTCTCTCCCTTTGGCCGCATGTAAGGGGACGTGTTTGCATAAAGTACATCCCTTTGCATGTTACCGAGGGGATTCGGCGGTGGGGGGCAGAAATGAGACGGGCGGCACTTCGGGGGCGGCTCGCTAAGCAGCGAACAACCGCTATGTGTGAGTTATATAAATAACGATTAAGAGATAGTAAACTGGAGTAAAGATCCCCAAAATCATGGAACCATTCCATTAAGGAAAGAGTAAAAGGGTCTAGTTCCTAATAGTGACGTAAAAAGTTTGGCGTAAGCTACAATAACACAATATAACAAGCAGTTTACAGTATATACAATATAAATAGTGAGGCCACGATTCCGAGCAATGTTTGGCCAAATTCTTTCATCTTTCTATGAAATGTATTTATATTGGCTCAATGACATCATCATCTATGTCACTTTCCGAGTCTCTTATGTCACTTTCCGAGTCATGTCTGCGGCGTTTAGCAAACTGCTCCTAAATGTGCCCAGCCGGTTACACAATGGGGGCCTGTGACGCCCCTTCTATAGGGGATACTGGGCTCTGTACATGTAAGGACATGTCCCAGCGCTGGAATTTGTTTGACTTCTGTAAATAAATGTTACTCCCACGCTTTGCTCTGGTCCCAGATGAAATCTGATCTCTGCTGTAAACCTAAAAGACGCCCAGAAGATTTCATTCTCAATTTTCTGGGCGTTCACAGGAAAAAAGAGAGGAAAAAAAACCCATATCATTGAGTCCGGACCGGCTCGTCGCCTGCACCCTTTATCTCCCACACTGACGTTCAGACGGGGAATGCCGAAGAGGAACAAGTTAAAATAGATGACAATGTATAAAAATGACCTGAGAACAGGCGCCAGGTGATGGGAGACTGAAAATAAAATAATTATTGGTGATATTAATAATAATGCAGCATTATTATTTAAGACCCACTGGGACACTGGCCGCAGGGTCACCAGGCTCTGCGCATCGGTATTAAGGTGCCCACACACTAGAAAGATCTGTGATCATAAGATGCAGTAGCGCACGCAGGGGGGGTTTCTGAGTACCCAGAAACCCCCCCAGGAGTCTAGGGGCCCTAGCCTCAAAGCTGAGGGTCCCCTCTTTCCATCTGTACAAGAATTTTAAAAATCGGCCCTTGGGAACTGGAGATATCTGACTTCAAAGCAGTGGTCCCATCCAAGCCTGTTAATTGCTCTTCCCAGTCAGATATTTCAGGTTCTGTCCGACTTACAGTTTTTCTGAGGGCATATTCCTAAAGCTGGGACTCTCCCCCTTTGAGGAACACTCGTGGCTTTTCTCTACTTTTCCCAGAACCAGAGATATCAGCCTTCCAGCAGTTGGTTACTGCTCCAGCTCCACACACCTGGTATGTAGTTTTATATCCTCGTTGGCAGATTGCTCTGCCTGCTGAACTCTCATCCCCTAGTCCCCAATACCATATGGTAGGTGGGATTCTCCAGTTTTTAATTCCATTAAAATCTAAGAAATCTATTTCTGGAAACTGGAGATATCTGCAGTCAAGCAAGCTGTCCTCCCACCAGAAAATTATGAATAATAAGCCCACTCCACTATACACCCCTCCTCTGCATATTAAACATCCTCTACCACCCTGGAAGTTATGTATCAGGGCCCCCTTCATTCAGCCCAATGCCCCCTTCTCCCACCCCATCTCCCACCATCTGTGCAGTAAAGGGGTAATTAGTGGAAATTACGGATCCAGGCCCTACATGCTGAGCGGTTGATATAATACCCCCTACCACCCTGGGGACATCAAAGCTTCCCCCACCCCTACCGCTCGAGGATCGGTATGTGCCCCAATACATTGCTAGCCCAGGGGTCTACACTGCTGTTGACACCCCTGTATGTGTGTATATATATATATGTGTGTGTGTGTGTGTGTGTATTTATATATATATATATATATTATTATCATTATTTCAGGGTTGCCGACCCTCCCGGAATTCCCGGGAGTCTACCGAAAATCGGGTCCTCCTCCCGGCCCCCCGGAAGGGTGGGCAACCCTCCCGGAATCTGGTGGACCCCTCTGAGCCCCCCGAATCGCTGCATTTAAATGCCGCAATCCGCGGGTCTCAGAGGAGGGGGAGGGGCTAAAATGGCACAATCGCGTCATTTTAGCCCCGCCCCCTCCATAGAGATCAGTCATTTTGCCTGTTTCTCGTAATGGGGGCGGAGCTTAATGACGTCACAGTCAAGCCCCGCCCCCCGATCGGGTAAGGAAAGTCTCCTCTCCGGGCTTCTCCCGGAGAGGAGCATTTATAAGTCGGCAACCCTGCATTATTTATGTACATTTGGTCTATCTATAATACTTTAACTGACCCGGCATATACTGGGTCACCTAAGTGTCCATCTCCGTGCTTTGCCCCTCTGGAAACCCCCTTCTGAAAATCCTGCGTTTGCCACTGAGATGTGCCCATAAATTAGCCTTAAAATACTTTGTCCGTCCTGGACAAAAGATATCAGGCCAGCGCACATCTTTACCAAAGATTTTTCTTAAGATCCCGTGTGCGTTCCTATGGATCTTTGACTAAATCTTCTGATCTTTCATGCAACACGTAAGATCAGAATATTTAGCTAAAGATCCACGGGGCCGCGCACCGGACCGATATCGTCCGATTTTTGACCGATTATCTGCCGATATATCGGCCGATTTATCAGAAATCGGCCAATCTGCCAAAAAATCGTTCTAGTGTGTGGGCACCTTTTAGTCATTGTAACGCCAAGATAGGTGGCACCCGAGATTCAGATGCCAACCAGATCCATGCCATAATTTTGGTGGGGTTTGTTCAAACTCACATTTAATAGCAGTATTACGATATATACACAACAACGAAATGTCTGACCCCGAAGTTGGATGCAATTTCCCTTAAACTCCCCCTGGACCTTCCCGGGAGCGATTCCATCAGATTTTGTACTTTGGTGTCATTTTTGCATAAGATATTTCTCATGCAATTGATCAAGCCAAGATAAACCGCATGCAATATATCTTACTGTATACAATTGTACCATACAGAATATATCTAATCGGCTGGATTAGGCGCTAGAGGGGCTGGAAACGTCACTCAAACTTCCTGCGATATATATCGCATGTGCAAAAAGAATTCCATTTTCCATCCGATTCCATGCGATTCCGATAAATCACTGGTGCAGTACGAGCGATCGAGGGGCTCCTATCCGACACTCACGAACTGCACATAGGATTGGATGGAAAACACAAAAGATTTGAGACTTTACAAACGATATATCGTCCCGAAAGGTTGGAATCGTATGAAATTATGCAAAATCCTTGTAGTAAGAATAAAGCAGCCAGTATTTACCCTGCACAGAAACAGTATATATCCCCCAAATCTAACTCTCTCTGCACATGTTACATCTGCCCCACCTGCAGTGCAGCTTGGTTTTGTCCATCTGCAAAAATTGCACCCTTGTTACCAGGTGTGAATCAGGCCCTATGTACTTAGTAATGCTACAACAGATCTGTCACCATCCCCCCGCTGCTACCGAGTGCGCGCAGGTGAATGACCTTATCTCCGGCAGATGGATGGTGACTCACCTGTGAGCAGCCCTAGATAAGGACGGGAAAGTTCTCTTTAGGTGACCTTGGAAACATCTGGGAAATATGCTGAACAGTATGTAAATGCAGGGAGGCTATTTTTACCCTGTGTGTTGCAAGTAATAACCCTCCACCTGCGTGTATAGGTATCCTACTGTATATTGTAATATATTTCACAGAGTTGTATCTGCCCACATTTGCTTTTGTGAACATTATATGACGGTTGCGTCTCGAAAGGTCGGATCATGTAGTATTGATTTTTTTGCACATAAAGGTGATTGTTAAAGACCTTGGAGTGCCTCTGAATCTGTTGGGACATTATATATATATATATATATATATATATATATATATATATATATATATAGTGGAAGGGGAAGAATCTTTACACGTGAAAGTAATGTGGCAGATCCATTGCAAGTTTTAGAACAGCAGCAGCAAGAAAACTGATGTGATCAGATGTTGGGCTGATTAGCAGCACCTGTGCTCTCCTGATATAAGTGTTTCCAGGGCAGAGGGTCATTGCTCATGGCTGCCGTTACTACCGCCAACTCTAAAGAACCCTCAATTCCACATTATTAAAACCCATTATTCCCCACCTCTATTGCACAATGGAAGCACCGCGCACACTCTGCAGTCACGTCGGCTGCCGTCGGAATTAAAGTAGAATCACAGAACTATATTTACTTTGTTTCTTTCTGTGTCCCAGATTATAAATCAGAATAATATTCTAGAACATTACAGCCATATATAGAATGTATATAAAATACTGCAACGAGTTACACAAGTTTATCACATAATCTACATACAAACCGGGTCACGTGATTCAGGGAAACCAGTCACAGCCTGCATTTATAAGCATCAAATAATGGAACATTTACAGAATGGAGGCCAGCAAGCGAGCAGGGCCCTCCGGCTTCTTGGTCTCTTTACCTTGTCTTGTTTCATTACTATTTAGTGTATTTAGTATATTATGAATATGGTGCTATATAAATAATTGTCAATAATTATTATTATCTGTTATTTATATGATTGCGTTATCTTGGCCCCACCCCACCCCACCATACACTACCCTAAAACTGCCATTGTATAGCAGGGGTGGAGCTACAATGACGCAATTCTGCGCAAATGGCATCATCTGGCAGGGCCGCTGACAGGGGGGGTGCTGTGGGTACAGCTGTCCTGGGCCCGGCCTCTGGAGGGCTGCCCACAGCGACACCACCCACCCCCGCACACCGCCTCCCCTCCCCCAGCCAGGCATGCACGATACACAGTGCAGCCTGTAGAGTGCCGAGCCTAGGACACAGAGGGGCTCGGCACTCTGCAGGCTGCACTGTGCACTCCTGAGGAGACGTGGGATGCCGCAGCGAGGTAGGTAATGGTGTGAATGAAGGTCAGGGGTGGGGGGTGCGGGGGGGGATGGGGCCCGGACTGAAGGCCCCAAAATTATTAGTGGCGGCCCTGTCATCTGGTACCCCTTGGACTCTGTCCACTCTGTGCTCGTAAGTAAGCAGCTGGGGGTGTACGGGGTTGCATTGGGTGTGGGATAAGGATAGCCATCATTGCCATTGATAGTGGCATACTATGCAATGGATGACCATCAATGTTTTTACCTATCGATGGTCATCCAATTTGGTCATTTTTCAAAATATGGAGGCGGGGCTTCATTGGTGTCAGGGGCGGAGATATGCTCCATGTCCTGGCCCCTTGGGGATAAAAAGATTTAAAAAACTATTTGTTTTGCTTGACATCGATGGAGGGAAACCATCTGTCTCTCCTCCATCTATAGTTAAACTATTCTACATTGACTATATGCCATCGATGATTTCAAATCATCGATGGTTGATTGCCATCACTAGTGCGGGAGACCCAGCAGGGTGTGGGAGAGTTTCCCTTCTTTCCGTGGGGCTAACCAGATTTTCGGGTGACTCCGGGAGGGTAGTGGGCTGAGGGCCTTATTCTAGTTCACTCTTTCTGACAAAATCCTTCTTAGATGGACAAAACCATGTGCACTGCAGGGGGGCAGATGTAAAATGTGCAGAGAGAATTAGATTTGGGTAAGGTATTTTGTTTCTGTGCAGGGTAAATACTGACTGCTTTATTTTTGCACTGCAATATAGATCTCACTTTGAAGTAAACCCCCACCCAAATCTAATTCTCTCTGCACAAGTAACATCTGCCCCACCTGCAGTGCACATGGTTTTGTCCATCTAAGAAGATTTTGTCAGAAAGAGTGAACTAGAATAAGGCCCTAAGTCCAATTAGAGGAGTGACTGGATGTTCTCTATAACACTTGAGAAATGACCCCAATATCGGAATGCAGCATGTATATTGTATGGCATTAGTGTATCCATAGCCTTGGTCAGTAGGTAATAATTACAGCAATCAGTCAGAGTTCCATCGGCTGCCGACCGGCTTCTTGAACGTTAATAAACCTGTAAGTTGTTTTATTTGACAATTTCCCAGGAGCAGCCTATCCCAGCGAAGGCTCAGCCGCCCCAAGCGTCTCGCTGCAGTTCCCACACACGGGTAAGTCTGGCTGGATTTCCCAGGGATCCTCCCTACTGTAATCATGCTGTTAGCAGTAACACGAGGCTGCATTGTGTCCTGCATTGTGCTTTGTGTAGTTGTGTGTAATATTCCAGCATTATATACTGTACATACATAATAACCCCATAAGGGGGACACAGCGGCTGCTCTTTCTGAGATAATAACATGGAAATACAGTCAGTTTCTAATAATCCTAGCAGCAAAAACTATTATTATTATTATTATTATTATTATTATTATTACAATCAATCATCTTCTTTGTTACTTAAATAGGAGCACTGCTAAAGGGCCTAATTCAGACTGATCACTGCTCTGCGGAGCCCTGCGGTCAGATATCCGCCACCCCACCAGAGTCCAAATCGCTCTGTGCAAGTCCGGAATTGACTTGCCAAAATATCGCAGCCCTGATCCATTCACAACTCACTCACCATGGAATGATGTTTGCAGTCCGCGCGCAGGGCCGTCTTAACAATATAATGGGCCCCTGGGCAAAATAATTTGAGGCCCCCCTCCCCGCACAACCCCCCTTCACCCACCTATGTGCAGCAGCGGCAGGTGGTGGGGATCCGGGCAGTGGCTGGTGGAGAGGTCCGTCCATGAAGCAGGGATTCAGACCTTGATGTAGTGCTGTTTGCCGCCGGGCGGGATGCTGCCCGGATCCCTGCCACACGCCGCTGCCCGGATCCCATCCACATGCCACTGCGCTCCTCCACACGCCACTGCTCAGGTCCCCGCCACATACCGCCCGCTGCCTTACCCCAGGACAGTGCCGTCTTCCCCATTGGGGTGGGCCCCTACTATCCTTGGGCCCCTGGGCAACTGCCCATTAAGCCCAAAGGGAAAGACGGCCCTGTCTGCGCGTGGCCCAGGACTTACTCGCTGACCGGGGCCAGAGCTGACATCACACAACTTCCTGGGCACACCGGCGCTATTCCTGACACTCCCAGATAACGTCAGGTAACCACGCACAAACGTCGGCTTCATGTCAGTCCAACAGAGGCTGTCTTACAGTTTTAAAAAAATCGGTTATTTTTTTTATCGCTGTTTGGGGTTGCATATGCGTACTGTGATCCGTACACATGCGCTGTTAATCGATAACCATACAGCTTGTGAATTCATACAACAGTGATCAGGTCTGAATGACCCCTAAAGTTACAGCTCCCCTGTTCTGTAAGCAAATGAAAGGATGTAGAGCCAGGGCTGGATTAAGGGCAAGGCGACAGGGGAGGACACTATGGGGCCCCCACAGGCAGGGGCCCCAAACACAGAGTCGGTCTGATACTGCAGTTGCCAAGAACAGCAGTTCCTCCTGGACATGGTCTGCCAAGGTTATGGTATAAAGGGTGGAGAACTCAGGGTGGGGGCGTTTACTGTAGGGGGCAAAATGTAGCCAACTCCAAAACGGAATCGCGCCATTTGCATACAACGCGCCCACTCAGGGGATCCCGCGAAACGTCCTAATGTATCTGACAAGTGACAGATCCTGTGTTTTTCTGAGAAGAACATCCTGTTTTACTCATGAAATAGGTGCAGGGTTACTTTGTGCGTGCTGATTAATGGCGCCAAATGTAATTAGGCGCAATATTTAGAGATGTGCGATTTTTTGGGGACAAACGTCCAAAGTCGCACATTTACTGTAGTAGTGGATATTTTGCCATACATATCACACGTTTTGCCTGTATCCAAAAAATCACACTTCAAACATTGCTTCCAGGGGTGGCGAGGACATTCCTGGCCTTCAGCCCTGGACGTGTGAAGCCTGGGGGGGGATCCCAAATCTCCAGAGACCCCGCCCAGGATTGATCAGATAGGGAAGGGGATGTTTTGACAGGGGGAGCTTGTATAATAAGTCTCCCATGGCTGTGGCATTCCAATGCTGGCTGTTGGAGCCCAGCGTTGGTTCCACAATATGGGGAAGCCCTATTCTTTGACGCTCTCGTATTTTTGGAACTAGTACTGGTCCAAGAGCCCGAGGCTGGTTATGCTAGGGGGTGGGGAGTACCCCACAACTATTTTTTTAATGTACCAAAACACTGCAAATTCCCATCACTAAAAAATCAGCAGAGATCGCAAGTAATTCTGGCTTGGTCGAAAAATTGGCTCCTATTACATGTGTGATATGGTGCAATATGGTGCGATATGGTGCAATATGGTGTGATATGGTGCAATATGGTGTGATATGGTGCAATATGGTGCGATATGGTGAGATATGGTGTGATATGGTGCAATATGGTGCGATATGGTGCGATATGGTGTGATATGGTGCAATATGGTGTGATATGGTGCGATATGGTGTGATATGGTGTGATATGGTGCAATATGGTGCAATATGGTGTGATATGGTGCGATATGGTGTGATATGGTGCGATATGGTGCGATATGGTGTGATATGGTGTGATATGGTGCAATATGGTGTAATATGGTGCGATATGGTGCGATATGGTGAGATATGGTGTGATATGGTGCGATATGGTGCAATATGGTGCGATATGGTGAGATATGGTGCGATATCTTAGCTGCAGCAATGCATTATTCAAGTTTTTGTGCCTTTCTGGGGGTTTCCTTAGTCACCATTGGATAAGGTAATTACTCATTTTCCCCTCACAAATAATTATGTGTGTTACCCAGCACCTGTGAAGGATACAGCATCTGTGTGGTATACAGCACCTGTGTGTTACCCAGCACCCGAGTGATATACAGTGCCCGTGTGTTACACAGCACCCATGGGGTATACAGTGCCCATGTGTTACACAACAGCAGTGTGGCATACAGACGTGTGTGATATACAGCCCCTGTGTGATATACAGCACCAGTGTGGTATACAGTGCCTGTAAAGCCCCTGTGTTATATACAGCACCAGTGTTATATACAGCACCAGTGTGTTATACATCACCAGTGTGGTATACAGTGCCTGTAAAGCCCCTGTGTGGTACACAGCACCAGTGAAAGATACAGTTCCTGTGTTATATACAGCACCAGTGTGATATACATCACCTGTGTGGTATACAGTGCCTGTAAAGCCCCTGTGTGGTATGCAGCACCAGTGAAAGATACAGTTCCTGTGTTATATACAGCACCAGTGTGATATACATCACCTGTGTGGTATACAGTGCCTGTAAAGCCCCTGTGTGGTATGCAGCACCAGTGAAGGATACAGCGCCCCTGAGGTTTATGAATGTAATCTGTGCTGTACCTGATTGTGAGCGAGATTCGGTACCATGCAGCGGAAATAAGGTTTCAGTGTCCCCCACTTAGATTATAGTAAGGTTATGATAACATTAGGCGGCCCATGTAAATCAATGAAACATGTCGTTATCTTGTGGCGCTGCCTGCAGTTGTTTATACAGAAATAATGTGAGCGTCCTGCTCTGCGCTTATCTGCGGCCTATTCATGTTTCTGTATTTGCTCTGCCATTTGGAAGCTTAATGTACATTGTGAATGGATGATTTACTGGCTGAGTTATAAATGGTGTATTCACACTTTAATAATAACTCTACGTGTGCATAAAGGACAGATAAGCAAATCGTTGTATTATACTGTAGGTCACTCAGGGGTAGCAGCCACATCTGTGCGGTGGCAGCCACTTCTGCGGGGTGGCAGCCACATGTCAGCAGGGTAGATACTGACTGCTTTCGCATGTAGCCAAGAGATTTAAAATTTCAGTTTGAATACACCCCACCTATATGTAACTCTCTCTGTACATGTCACATCTGCCCCACCTGCAGCGCAGCATGTTTTTGCCTATTTGCATGTGCATTTGCTTTGCTAACAAAGCTGAATGGGGCCCATTAGCAGTTTTGAAGCCTAGAAAATCGCAATAGCATCTGTGCACAGACATGAATAAGGCCCCACGGGGGTTTATTCTGGTTTACTCTTTCTGGCAAATTCCTTCTTAGATGGACAAAACCATGTGACCTGCAGGTGGGGCAGATGTTACTTGTGCAGAGAGAGGGGCCCATTTATTAAGTAAGATTTGCGGCTAAACCCCCGAAAACACCCGTTTTCGGGGGTTAACCGCAAATATTATGTATCCCTGAAATGTATTAAAGGGGACCGCAGCAGGAATCTCCGATCCCTGCTGCGATCCCCCCCCCCCCCCTGCAGCGCCGCCAGCCGCATCCCCCATAGGTTTCTATGGGGGGATGCAAAGCTGCCCGATGTATCAACATCGGGCAGCCCGGCATCACACCCCTGGGCTATCTCCATTCTAATGTGGCGATAGCCCATTGTAGCCTATGGCTACACTTCGCACTGCCTGAGCAGGGCAGTGCGGTAAGAGGGGTCGGCGGGGGTCAGCGCATAACCGCGCATGCGCTGACTCCCCGGCTTCCGGGTTAGGGCTTCGCAGGGAAGGGCTCCTATCGGAGCCCTGTCCCTGCACCCCCAGAATGATAAATTCCTGCGGTATCAGATGATACCACAATGCGATGCCCGGCGTTGTCATCACGCCGGGATCGCTATAGAATGATAAATGCGCCCCAGAGTTAGATTTGGGTGGGGTTTTTACTTCAAAGAGAGATCTATAGCTCACCCAAATCGAATTTTCTCTGCACATTTTACATCTGCCCCCCTGCAGTGCACATGGTTTTTTTCATCTAAGAAGCAATTTGGGTACTTATGTAGTATCTGGGCGCCCGATTTTAAAATCGGGTCGGAAAAATCGCATCGAATCGCATCGAATCGCATCCGATCTGATGCGATTTTCCATAGGATTCAATGTTAACATTGTCCTGTTCATTTCCCCACTATCCAAGTGGGCATAGAGTTGATTTTACAAAGCGTGGCGAGCGGCCGTGGATTACGTAAAATGTAAGGTAAGGCATACAATCAGAAAATCGGCAGCCCAGATACTACATAAGTACCGCAATTTGCCAGAAGGAGTGAACCAGAATAACCCCATGTCCCACAGACACTGAACTCTGCAACTAAAAGAAGTGCAGCCATTCTGCCACGGAATCATGTGTAATAGATATGGGCGATATCTCCCTGGCTGTAATGTATCCCGGTATAAGGTGCGGCCGGAGATGTAGCCACAAGTTACACAAAAGTATAAATTCCTCTGTGGTCAAATATCATAGTAGAACCTTCTACAATTGCCCATGTCAGATTCTCGGTAATCCTATATCTGCTTATTGTGGTCAATGTTGTCACATCGAAATTCCACAGATGCCACAGTGACAGAAATGTGAACAGTCCTTTATTAGGATCTAGGGGCGATGGCTCAGTGTTGAGGCGAAGATTGTTGAGGTGTAATTCTTAAATGCCTGACTGTGTACACACTACATTTGTGGCACAATGTCGGCAATGGGCGACTGTGTGTACGCTGTGCAGTAATCAGACCGGGCAGCTGGGAATCTGCACACCCTGCATAAGACCAGCCTGTGCCCTTTCCTCTGCCAACTCATTGTTCAGTTAATATCCCTGGAAGCTTAAACCATTACTGTCACCAAATGACTGAGATTATGCCAGGCACCCACGGAATCCTCCTGGCAGGAGAGTAGGAGGCTTCCCACCGCCGTACGTCTGATGGTTCATGTTTCTTCTTTGCTTCATGTATACAATTCATTCACTGCATTTAGATCAGTTACATTGTTTTGTTTTTCAAATTCTATACCACTGCCACACTTGGAAACCAGTGCATGCTCCTGCCATGCCTTCCACTCCATTCTTGGACCTCTCGCCATGCCTTGCACTCCTTGCCTTGGACCCTCACCATGCCTTGCACTCCTTGCCTTGGACCCCATGGCATTCCTTGCACTCCATGCCTTGGACCCCTCGCCAAGCCTTGCACTCCTTGCCTTGGACCCTTCACCATGCCTTGCGCTCCTTGCCTTGGACCCCTCGTCATGCCTTGCACTCCTTGCCATGTACCCCTCATCATGCCTTGCACTCCTTGCCTTGGACCCCTCGCCATGCCTTGCACTCCTTGCCTTGGACCCTCACCATGCCTTGCACTCCTTGCCTTGGACCCCATGGCATTCCTTGCACTCCATGCCTTGGACCCCTCGCCAAGCCTTGCACTCCTTGCCTTGGACCCTTCACCATGCCTTGCGCTCCTTGCCTTGGACCCCTCGTCATGCCTTGCACTCCTTGCCATGTACCCCTCATCATGCCTTGCACTCCTTGCCTTGGACCCCTCGCCATGCCTTGCGCTCCTTGCCTTGTACCCCTCGCCATGCCTTGCACTCCTTGCCTTGGACCCCTCGCCATTCCTTGCACTCCTTGCCTTGGACCCCTCGCCAAGCCTTGCACTCCTTGCCTTGGACCCTTCACCATGCCTTGCGCTCCTTGCCTTGGACCCCTCGTCATGCCTTGCGGTCCTTGCCATGTACCCCTCATCATGCCTTGCACTCCTTGCCTTGGACCCCTCGCCATGCCTTGTGCTCCTTGCCTTGTACCCCTCGCCATGCCTTGCACTCCTTGCCTTGGACTCCTCACCATGCCTTGTGCTCCTTGCCTTGGACCCCTCGCCATGCCTTGCGCTCCTTGCCTTGGACCCCTCGCCATGCCTTTCACTTCTTGCCTTGGACCCCTCGCCATGCCTTGGTTTCCTTGCCTTGGACCCCTCACCATGCCTTGCACTCCTTGCCTTGGACCCCCCGCCATGCCTTGCACTCCTTCTCTTGGACCCCTCGCCATGCCTTGCACTCCTTGCCTTGGATACTCGCCATGCCTTGCACTCCTTCTCTTGGACCCCTCACCATGCCTTGTGCTCCTTCTCTTGGACCCCTCACCATGCCTTGCACTCCTTGCCTTGGACCCCTCACCATGCCTTGCACTCCTTCTCTTGGACCCCTCACCATGCCTTGCTCTCCTTCTCTTGGACCCCTTGCGATGCCTTGCACCCCTCGCCATGCCTTGCACTACTTGCCTTGGACCCCTCGCCATGCCTTGCACTCCTTGCCTTGGACCCCTCGCCATGCCTTGCACTACTTGCCTTGGATCCCTCGTCATGCCTTGCACTCCTTGCCTTGGACCCCCCGCCATGCCTTGCACTCCTTGCCTTGGGCCCGTCACCATGCCTTGCACTCCTTGCTTTGTACCCATCCGCATGCCTTGCACTCCTTGCCTTGGACCCCTCACCATGCCTTGTATCCATCCCCATGTCTTGCACTACTTGTCTTGGACCCCTCGCCATGCCTTAGACCCTTTTTCATCGCTTAGTTCTCTTGCCATGCCTTGAAATCCTTTCCATGCCTAGGACCCCTTGCTATGCCTTAGACGTCTTACCATTCCTTGGACTACTTTACATGCCTTGGACCTCTTTTCATGTTTTGGACTACTTTCTAGGCCTAGGGCTTCTTGCCATGTTTTGAAATCCTTTGCCTAGGACTTTTTTCTTGGACCTCTTTTCAGAAATTGGATTTCTTATTATGCCTCACACTTCATGCCATGTCTTGAACTCTGTCTCATCGGATCCATCTGCAACTCCATCAGCGGGCTGTGTGACCCACGGGGTCATGCAAACTGCTCCTGTAGCTACAACAAAGACGCCAGGATATTTCCGTCCTCAGACAGAGATCCTGGCCCTATTCTTCCCACCCTATTGATGCTCCCCTAATGGCATCAGACCGGTTTCACAGCCCCACACTGCACATGCGCCGTACGGGTCAAATGCTAATTACAGAACATTGGTATTTTGTGGTATGCGCTGCAACAGCAATGGGACCTGCATCTGCCCCTATAAGCATAGATGGCTCTGCATCAAGAAATACACAATGTCTACTAATGATAGGACAAGGGCAAGTCAGACACAACAGCCACAGATAAAAGTTACAAGAAAAAAAAAAAGGGGTACGGATACCCACAAAAAAGGCGCTAATGTATGAGTGGATTGGCTAAGTGAAGCAGCAGTCTGGAAAAAAGGGGAAGTCAACCCCAATACAGTGGAAAACAGAAAAAGGGGGTGGTTGACTGCGCTAGATGAAAAAGCTGCTGAGAGCGGCGAAACGCGTAGGTGCGCCCCTGGATGACCTGATCACCCCTCAGACTTGATACCAACGGTCTTTATTTACTATTGGACTCCACACCTTCCATCGGGAAAGTTTACTCCCAGAGAATTTTCCCACCACTTTTTCATCTCAGCGAGTGGAACACTTGGGATACCCATATCCCCACCCGAGGCTTCGGTTCATCTGGAGGCACGCCACCCCCTTAATAAGCCCGGGTGGGTCCATAGAGGTCCAGTGTTCCCCCAAGTACCATATTACCACCTTTGGGTACCATCTACCACGGTTTACAAAATCGGTATCCAAAGTGAACTGGCCCCTCACTTTGCTACAATCCCACAGGAAAAATCGACATCTCCAGGTGTGGACTCACTCATCCAATCTCCACAACAATTTCTGAAAATTTAAGACCATCCAATTGGACTGAACTGTTCCTAATCATCTGAGGGTGACTATCATGATCAGTGTCATTTTTTACTAATTTTTATTGTTGTTTTACTCTGCTTTATTTTTATTCTTACGTGAAAAGTTACAATAAATTGTCAAATCTTTTTTACCACACACCTGACCATGTTTATGCATTTCTCCAATTCACCTATTGTAATTATTCAGCTCTATATCATCTAGCGCAGTCAACCACCCCCTTTTTCTGTTTTCCACAGATAAAAGTTACGTCTTAAAGTCTACTCAGTAGGAACACCATGTCCTTGGTACTTCACTAAGGAGTTCTGTGCAACCTTTGGACCCCTGACTGACAAATTTGTTGAAGCAGGAAAGCTAACCGGTCACCGGCCTCTACATTGGTTTTACTCAGTTTCCTCTACAATTATACATGACAGACAGAAGTTGTTAAACATCAAACAGCCGCAGGAATAACATTAACTGAGAACATTGCACCATCTCACTCTTCAATTGGATCTAGATAGGAATTAGCTGAAGTACAGTCTGAGTTTCATGTATTTAAATCAGCTAAGGAAAAACTCTGGTTTAGAGTGTAAGCGTCGCACAGCGGAGGTAGCCATATTGTATGCTGAAACCATAAGTACAGTATGATACAGAGGAAAATGTGCCTCCATGATGTCCTTTACTCCCAGTACCTGGAAAGGCTGCACTATCAGTGATGTCACTGGTTCCTAGTGACTGGATAGGCTGCACTCTCAGTGATGTCACTGGCTCCTAGTGACTGGATAGGCTGCACGCTCAGTGATGTCACTGGCTCCTAGTGACTGTATAGGCTGCACTCTCAGTGATGTCACTGGTTCCTAGTGACTGTATAGGCTGCACTCTCAGTGATGTCACTGGTTCCTAGTGACTGGATAGGCAGCATTCTCAGTGATGTAACTGGTTCCTAGTGCCTGGATAGGCTGCACTCTCAGTGATGTCATTGATTCCTAGTGACTGGATAGGCAGCATTCTCGGTGATGTCACTGGTTCCTAGTGACTGGATAGGCTGCACTCTCAGTGATGTCACTGGCTCCTAGTGACTGTATAGGCAGCACTCTCAGTGATGTCACTGGTTCCTAGTGACTGGATAGGCTGCACTCTCAGTGATGTCACTGGCTCCTAGTAACTGGATAGGCTGCACTCTCAGTGATGTCACTGGTTCCTAGTGACTGGATAGGCAGAATTCTCAGTGATGTCACTGGCTCCTAGTGACTGGATAGGCTGCGCTCTCAGTGATATCACTGACTTCTAGTGACTGGATAGGCAGCACTCTCAGTGATGTGACTGGTTCCTAATGACTGGATAGACTGCACTCTCAGTGATGTCACTGGCTCCTAGTAACTGGATAGGCTACACACTCAGTGATGTCATTGGCTCCTAGTGTCTGGAAAGGTTGGCAGCCTACCCACTCACTGAGAGTACAACCTTTTCAGACACTAGGAGCCAATGACATCACTGAGTGTGTAGCCTATCCAGTTACTAGGAGCCAGTGACATCACTGAGAGTGCAACCTTTCCAGACACTAGGAGGTGAGAGGACGCGGTACACTTATACATTGTCCATTTGTCATCATTAATACCAGGAACTACAGTAATGGCTTGCACGATCTGGATTACTCTGGCTCCCAGTCCTGTTGTATCTGCGCAGCATTAATTTGGGTCCCCTTATTGTAACTACTAATCCAAGCTTTCAATAGCACCCCCCCCCCCCTCCATCTGACCCTCTGTAATGATTGTTCTCAAAATATGTTTTCCAAATATTAATTCCTCCAACACTGTCCCTAGACTGCTGCCTGTAATTACTGTTGTGGGGGGGGGGGGGGGGGGTGCTTGACAACCTATCTGTGAATCACTCACATTATAGCGTTCCGCCCACAAAGTTTACGGGCGCACTGTGGGGAGGGCGGCCCCCAACAACCGCGGGTTGTAGTTTTGCAAATCCTCTCCATACTACAACCCGCACTGAATTAGGCCCAGCGTGTACATAACTACGCCTGACGCAGATGTCACTCTTGTACATAAAGCGTAGAAGGAGACGACTTCTGTGCGTCGGCTGATGCAGGAGGATGTACGAGCAGCATTTCAAGAATGAAAAGAAGAAAAGCTTTGAAGTCAGAATTACCTCGGTGACCTGTTACCTCATTGATAAGATCACATCCGGAAAATTCTTCCTCAAGCAGAATCTATTGATCGGTCAATGATTGACTATGAAGTATGAGCTGGAGCTGCGACTTGTGATTAGGACACATAACTAGGCAGTAATCAGAGATAAGACAATGATTCACAGCCGGGAGAATGGTCATAGAGGCGGCCTGTGCACCTTTCATCACCCGCCATCTGGGTGCAGCACTGTGACTGCCATCGCGCCTATGTAATGTATCACTGCAATATGGCCAATGTTTACCTGGTGACGCTGTTACCAGGCAGGTGTCCCGGCTTTATGGTCACTTGTCGCTGCCCTGGTTTTCACCAGTCGGTTCCAGATATTGACACTTGACATATTTAAAGGGTTTTATCTATACATAAAAATACTATGTATTGGGTAAGTGGTGCATTATTGCGTTTCACGTTATTCCATAGCGCTGGTCATAAACCCCGGGACTACGTAAAAACCGGACCCGGACAAGAACCCGGAACGCCAGACATCAAACTCTGCATTCTGGAGCTTGTAGTGTTTGGTCCGGGGGTGTCCCGTCCGGGGGGTGTCTTGTAGGGGGGGTGTCTTGCCCGGGGGGGGGGGGGGGGGTGGGGGGGTGTTGCCTGTGATACCTTTCACCAGGGATATGGGGAAGGGGAGGTGCGATCCGGACTGTTCCAGTTTTTGCTACATGCCCGGACCATACAGGGAGGCTGTATTCTCCCCCTCCTCCTCTCCCTGGTGACAGGTGTCACAGCAGCCCCCTGTACAGGACACTCCCGGACAGGACACCTCACGAACCAGACACTACAAGCTCCGGAATGCAGAGTTTGATGTCCAGTCCGGCATTCCGGGGTCTTGTGCTATTTGTATTCGGAAGAGGTTTATCCATACTATTATGGGGGAGATGTACCAACACATGGAGAGAGATCTCTCTAATTAGTACAAAACCTCTTTATCTCTCCAAGCATTGGTAAATATCCCCCATGATAAAAAAAAAAAAAAAAGAACAGAGCTGGAGTAACAGCCGGGCGGGGTCTGTGAACATAGCTACATAGCCAGCCTGGGGCGAACTGTGTAATAATATGAACTGTACTATGAGTGTGGCATAATGTAAACTGGGGGCACTACAGTGATGCAGGGTTGCTCACCCTCCTGGATGGGGGGTCCACTGGGACCAGATAACACATACCACAATATCGTGACCACGTCTCCCCCCTGTGCAATGCCTGTAATACAGGCATTACACAGTGAGGGGAGTAGCCATAGTGATGCAATTACAGTGACCACGTCCCACTCATGGGTCTGCGGGTAGCTGCGACCTGGCCCCGCCCCATTTTCTTACACTGGGATTGGTTAGAGATGGGCAAAACGGATCATTAAGCTTAGCCGGGATCCGCCGGATCTCTCGGTGAAAAAAAATACAGATCTTTTAGATGGGTCCTCGGTTTACTTAAAAAAAAAAGGGGAATATACATGACCGAGTAAAAACACTGATCGATGGCTGGGTGCAGAATCACCATCGATGGCAACCATCGATGGCGTCTGCACCGATGGCCATCCCTGGCAGCAGCAGCTAATCTTTCTATCACTTGTAGACACAGCACTGTACTCAGTCTACAGAGGTAGTACATCTCAGCTGCCACAGGTGGCAGCATTGAGATCAGGAAAATGCATTGTAAACTGAACCGGATCACCTTTTTTTGGGATCGGCGACTCATTCGTTCATGGGCAGGGTACATTCAAAAGATCCGGTTCGTTCGCGAACGACCCATCTCTAGGATTGGTTGCTATTGGCCACCTTAAGATACCAAAGGTTGACATGCAGATGACAGAAACCCTCGCTAACGATCCTTGCCTACACACTGGACGAAAGTTTGAATGAAGTGCCAGAATGAGTGATTGTTCATAATATCTCCCAGTGTGTGCGCACCTTTAGAGTCCACCTGGCAGCTCATCAGACATCTCTTTAATTGTCCGATTCCATTGCATGTGGCAGGTTTATGGCCGCTGCCTTTATAACGTAGATTATAGGAAATGCAGGTGATAACGGCCGATGTCCCGGTCACCCAAGGAACATCGTACATGTGAGAGCTTCTGGAAGAAATGTGCGCTAGCGTTTTGTGTAGAACTTTAGCGTAAGTGTGTGAGCGCAAACCTGTACTATACATACATTTAAAAAAAGACAAATCTCGTTGTGTTGATTGAGTTTATCTCATGATGGCGGAAAGTGTTGTTATATCATCGTTTCTTGCGTTGGTAGTAAAAATCCGGCAACGTCGCCATTGTCCAGTAAAGTATCTCGGGCCAGATGTACTAAGCTTCAAAAGTGATAAAATGGAGAGTGATAAACAACCAGCCAATCAGCTCCTACCTGCCATGTGACTGTACCAAGACTGTGTTTGAAAAATGTCAGGCAGGAGCTGATTGGCTGGCTGTTTATCACTCTCCATTTTATCACTTTTGAAACTTAGTGCATCTGGCCCCTCTCATCACTTATTGTATTACCAGTATCTGTGGCCCCCTCATCAACGTCCCACCGTATCATCCCCGCCCTACGTCAGAACGTAAACTGCGATCGCAGTATAAGTGTTCTGCATGCGCAGATCTCCAAAAATCGATTTTCATAGATCTGCGTCTCGGACTAAATTAGTTTTATAATCCATGCTATTGGCGTGTGAAGTGTCAGTGCAAGTGTCACGCAGACATTGCAGTCCTGCCCCCAAACTGTCCATTGTCTGGACTACGCCCCAATAATGCTGCGCCGCCCCCACAACAGTGCATCTCCGCGTGCACAGTTTCCCAAAAAAAGCGGTCTGTAATTTTATGGTGAAACTGCGGGGCTTGTTGAATTAGCCCCATAGGCTCAGATATAGATGGAGATCTCTGTCCCTATACACGTTCCCGGAACAATTACTTTGCAGGTTCCCAGATCATGTTCTGTAACTTGTCCTTTTATTGTGGCAGGAATGTTTCTTGTGTAAATCACCTTAAAGTTAGTCATTTCTTCTATGAAGTTTATTCATTGAAAACCTGAATTTGATATATTCTATAATTATGTGTCTTTAATTCATTATTAGAGGTCTGCTTCTACCCACCAGTCTCTCCCACGGACGCCCCTATAAATGCTGAAGGTGACTCACGGGAAGGACACCTTAGGAGGAATCGTCCCAACACGTTGCTGCTTTGTGATTCAGGAGGTGAACACCTCTAGACAAATGATCTCTCCCATAATAAAGGTGCTTAGAACCCTTTCATCTTCGCCAACCCCTCGTGCAGACACTGACAGATACTTTAGGGCTCTGTAGCTTTGATCTTACATGACGGTATCCGGGCCTTTCCCTGTACCTGGGCCCAGCTGCTCATTATGGGTCCTGCTGGCACAGGAGACTTAGGTCTGGACATTGACCTGCTGAAAAGTGTTACTGAGGAACAAAGAATCTAGGAGAGGAAATGTCTAGACAGGAGTGTGTGGGTGAGATAAGGAATTGTTCCATCGATCTATAGACCCTAGTGTCAGTGTGCCATTGTTCTATAGCCCCACGTGTCAGTACGCCATTGTTCTATAGCCCCTAGTGTCAGTGTGCCATTGCTCTACAGCCCCTAGTGTCAGTGCGCCATTATTCTATAGCCCCTAGTGTCAGTGCACCATTGTTCTATAGCCCCTAGTGTCAGTGTGCCATTGTTCTATTGCCCTTAGTGTCAGTGTGCCATTGCTCTACAGCCCCTAGTGTCAGTGCGCCATTATTCTATAGCCCCTAGTGTCAGTGCACCATTGTTCTATAGCCCCTAGTGTCAGTGTGTCATTGTTCTATAACCTCAAGTGTCAGTGTGCCATTGTTCTATAGCCTGTAGTGTCAGTATGCCATTGTTCTATTGCCCCTAGTGTCAGTGTGCCATTGTTCTATAGCCCCTAGGGTCAGTGTGTCATTGTTCTATAACCCGGTAAGTGTCAGTGTGCCATTGTTCTATAGCCCGTAGTGTCAGTGCGCCATTGTTCTATAGCCCCTGTGTCAGTACACCATTGTTCTATAGCCCCTAGTGTCAGTGCGTCATTGTTCTATAGCCCGTAGTGTCAGTGCACCATTGTTCTATAGCCCCTAGTGTCAGTGAGCCATTGTTCTATAGCCCCTAGTGTCAGTGCATCATTGTTCTATAGCCCCTAGTGTCAGTGTGCCATTGTTCTATAGCCCATAGTGTCAGTGCGCCATTGTTCTATTGCCCCTAGTGTCAGTGTGCCAATGTTCTATAGCCCCAAGTGTCAGTGCGCCATTGTTCTATAGCCCCTAGTGTCAGTGTGTCATTGTTCTATAACCCCTAGTGTCAGTGTGCCATTGCTCTACAGCCCCTAGTGTCAGTGCGCCATTGTTCTATAGCCCCTAGTGTCAGTGTGCCATTGTTCTATAACCCCAAGTGTCAGTGTGCCATTGCTCTACAGCCCCTAGTGTCAGTGCGCCATTGTTCTATAGCCCGTAGTGTCAGTGCACCATTGTTCTATAGCCCCTAGTGTCAGTGTGCCATTGCTCTACAGCCCCTAGTGTCAGTGCGCCATTGTTCTATAGCCCCTAGTGTCAGTGTGCCATTGTTCTATAACCCCAAGTGTCAGTACGCCATTGTTTTATAGCCCCTAGTGTCAGTGCGCCATTGTTCTATAGCCCCTAGTGTCAGTGCGTCATTGTTCTATAGCCCCAAGTGTCAGTACGCCATTGTTTTATAGCCCCTAGTGTCAGTGCGCCATTGTTCTATAGCCCCTAGTGTCAGTGCGTCATTGTTCTATAGCCCCTAGTGTCAGTGCACCATTGTTCTATAGCCCATAGTGTCAGTGTGTCATTGTTCTATAGCCCCTAGTGTCAGTGCACCATTGTTCTATAGCCCCTAGTGTCAGTGTGCCATCGTTCTATAGCCCCTAGTGTCACTGTGCCATTGTTCTATAGCCCCTAGTGTCAGTGTGCCATTGTTCTATAACCCCAAGTGTCAGTGTGCCATTGTTCTATAACCCAAGTGTCAGTGTGCCATTGCTCTACAGCCCCTAGTGTCAGTGCGCCATTGTTCTATAGCCCCTAGTGTCAGTGTGCCATTGTTCTATAACCCCAAGTGTCAGTGCGCCATTGTTCTATAGCCCCTATTGTCAGTGCGTCATTGTTCTATAGCCCCTAGTGTCAGTGTGCCATTGTTATATAGCCCATAGTGTCAGTGTGCCATTGTTCTATAGTCCCTAGTGTCAGTGTGCCATTGTTCTATAGCCCCTAGTGTCAGTGTGCCATTGTTCTATAGCCCCTAGTGTCAGTGCGTCATTGTTCTATGGCCCCTAGTGTCAGTGTGCTATTGTTCTATAGCCCAAAGTGTCAGTGTGCCATTGTTCTATAACTCCAAGTGTCAGTGTGCCATTGTTCTATAACCCCAAGTGTCAGTGCGCCATTGTTCTATAGCCCCTAGTGTCAGTGCGTCATTCTTCTATAGCCCCTAGTGTCAGTGTGCTATTGTTCTATAGCCCCAAGTATCAGTTCACCATTGTTCTATAGCCCCAAGTGTCAGTATGAAATTGTTCTATAACCCCTAGTGTCAGTGTGCCATTGTTCTATAACCCCTAGTGTCAGTGTGCCATTGTTCTATAACCCCTAGTGTCAGTGTGCCATTGTTCTATAACCCCTAGTGTCAGTGTGCCATTGTTCTATAGCCCATAGTGTCAGTGTGCCATTGTTCTATAACCCCAAGTATCAGTGCGCCATTGTTCTATAACCCCAAGTGTCAGTGCGCCATTGTTCTATAGCCCCTAGTGTCAGTGTGCCATTGTTCTATAACTCCAAGTGTCAGTGTGCCATTGTTCTATAACCCCAAGTGTCAGTGCGCCATTGTTCTATAGCCCCTAGTGTCAGTGCGTCATTCTTCTATAGCCCCTAGTGTCAGTGTGCTATTGTTCTATAGCCCCAAGTATCAGTTCACCATTGTTCTATAGCCCCAAGTGTCAGTATGCCATTGTTCTATAGCCCATAGTGTCAGTGTGCCATTGTTCTATAACCCCTAGTGTCAGTGTGCCATTGTTCTATAACCCCTAGTGTCAGTGTGCCATTGTTCTATAACCCCTAGTGTCAGTGTGCCATTGTTCTATAGCCCATAGTGTCAGTGTGCCATTGTTCTATAACCCCAAGTATCAGTGCGCCATTGTTCTATAACCCCAAGTGTCAGTGCGCCATTGTTCTATAGCCCCTAGTGTCAGTGTGCCATTGTTCTATAACCCCAAGTGTCAGTGCGCCATTGTTCTATAGCCCCTAGTGTCAGTGTGCCATTGTTCTATAACCCCAAGTGTCAGTGTGCTATTGTTCCATAGCCCCAAGCGTCAGTGCGCCATTGTTCTATAGCCCCTAGTGTCCGTGTGCCATTGTTCTATAACCCCAAGTGTCAGTGTGCTATTGTTCTATAGCCCCTAGTGTCAGTGTGCCATTGTTCTATAGCGCCTAGTGTCAGTGTGCCATTGTTCTATAACCCCTAGTGTCAGTGTGCCATTTTTCTATAACCCCTAGTGTCAGTGTGCCATTGTTCTATAGCCCCTAGTGTCAGTGCGTCATTGTTCTATAGCCCCTAGTGTCAGTGCGTCATTGTTCTATAGCCCCTAGTGTCAGTGTGCTATTGTTCTATAGCCCAAAGTTTCAGTGTGCCATTGTTCTATAACTCCAAGTGTCAGTGTGCCATTGTTCTATAACCCCTAGTGTCAGTGTGCCATTGTTCTATAACCCCAAGTGTCAGTGCGCCATTGTTCTATAGCCCCTAGTGTCAGTGCTTCATTGTTCTATAGCCCCTAGTGTCAGTGTGCTATTGTTCTATAGCCCCAAGTATCAGTTCACCATTGTTCTATAGCCCCAAGTGTCAGTGTGCCATTGTTCTATAACCCCTAGTGTCAGTGTGCCATTGTTCTATAGCCCATAGTGTCAGTGTGCCATTGTTCTATAGCCCATAGTGTCAGTGTGCCTTTGTTCTATAACCCCTAGTGTCAGTGTGCCATTGTTCTATAACCCCAAGTACCAGTGTGCCATTGTTCTATAGCCCCTAGGGTCTGTGTGTCATTGTTCTATAACCCCAAATGTCAGTGTGCCATTGTTCTATTGCCCCTAGTGTCAGTGCGTCATTGTTCTATGGCCCCTAGTGTCAGTGTGCTATTGTTCTATAGCCCAAAGTGTCAGTGTGCCATTGTTCTATAACTCCAAGTGTCAGTGTGCCATTGTTCTATAACCCCAAGTGTCAGTGCGCCATTGTTCTATAGCCCCTAGTGTCAGTGCGTCATTCTTCTATAGCCCCTAGTGTCAGTGTGCTATTTTTCTATAGCCCCAAGTATCAGTTCACCATTGTTCTATAGCCCCAAGGGTCAGTATGCCATTGTTCTATAGCCCATAGTGTCAGTGTGCCATTGTTCTATAACCCCTAGTGTCAGTGTGCCATTGTTCTATAACCCCTAGTGTCAGTGTGCCATTGTTCTATAACCCCTAGTGTCAGTGTGCCATTGTTCTATAGCCCATAGTGTCAGTGTGCCATTGTTCTATAACCCCAAGTATCAGTGCGCCATTGTTCTATAACCCCAAGTGTCAGTGCGCCATTGTTCTATAGCCCCTAGTGTCAGTGTGCCATTGTTCTATAACCCCAAGTGTCAGTGCGCCATTGTTCTATAGCCCCTAGTGTCAGTGTGCCATTGTTCTATAACCCCAAGTGTCAGTGTGCTATTGTTCCATAGCCCCAAGCGTCAGTGCGCCATTGTTCTATAGCCCCTAGTGTCCGTGTGCCATTGTTCTATAACCCCAAGTGTCAGTGTGCTATTGTTCTATAGCCCCTAGTGTCAGTGTGCCATTGTTCTATAGCGCCTAGTGTCAGTGTGCCATTGTTCTATAACCCCTAGTGTCAGTGTGCCATTTTTCTATAACCCCTAGTGTCAGTGTGCCATTGTTCTATAGCCCCTAGTGTCAGTGCGTCATTGTTCTATAGCCCCTAGTGTCAGTGCGTCATTGTTCTATAGCCCCTAGTGTCAGTGTGCTATTGTTCTATAGCCCAAAGTTTCAGTGTGCCATTGTTCTATAACTCCAAGTGTCAGTGTGCCATTGTTCTATAACCCCTAGTGTCAGTGTGCCATTGTTCTATAACCCCAAGTGTCAGTGCGCCATTGTTCTTTTTTTTTTTCATATTCAATTTTTATTGAGAAACACAAATGTCCCCAGAGGGACCATCTCCATTGTTTTTATAAGAACGGGGGGGAGGGAGGGGGGAACAGAAAAGAAAATAGGGAGGGAGACCGGGGGCGGGGAGGATGTCGCTTACATTTGCCATATGATTACAGTTGACAATCACTGTTGTTTACAATGCTAATATAGTAAAAAGAGAAGACAGGAATCAATACATCAGTAACATGCCCAAAGTGACAAATAAGTGGGAGCGTCAGCCTAAATCTGTAACATCTAGTAGCTCCGATGTTAAATTAGATCTGCCATAATCGTCGCAGAAGAGGGACCAGTTAAACCATTTAATATGGATAGAGTTAGGGGAGCTCGAGTATTTGGCCCCCGTGGTCTCGAATGTAAAGTGCTTGTGGACCTTTTTAAGGATAGCATCCATGGTAGGGGTTATATCGGATTTCCAAAGTTTCGCTATCGCTGCTTTTGTGGCCACAAAGATATGGCCCGCTACGTATCTATCGGCTGCGGTCCAAGTGCATGGAAATACGTGTAGAAGAGCCACTGCGGCGTCTGGTACTATATTGTGTTTAACAATGCTACTCAGGATCCGAAATACCCTCTCCCAGAGTGGCTGGACAGCGGGGCAGCTCCAAAACACATGGTAGATATTGCCCACCTGTCCGCACTTCCTCCAGCAAAGGTTTGAGACCGAGGGCCAAATCTTGTGGAGCCTCTCCGGGGTGAAGTATGCTCTATGTATGAGCTTAAAAAACATCTCTGCGTGGTGTAGGCACCTGGAGAGCTTAAAGCAAGTTTTAAAAATACTGTCCCATTCCTCCTCACCGAGGGATCTGGCCAGGTCGGTTTCCCAGCTGGTTTGGAAGGGTGCTTTATGTCTAATTTGGGTAGAGAGGAGATAGGAGTACCACTTGGAGATCCCTCCTTTGTGGGAGGGGGATTTAATTATTAATTCAATATCAGGGGGGAGCTTAGTTGCTAATCTGGGGGCCTGGGAATGAGTCTGGAGCCAACTTCTCAGCTGCAGATAGATGAAGAAATCCTGTCTCGGAATGTTGAAGTTGTCCGGTAAATCCCTAAAGCTTCTTAAATGCCCATCTTTAAACAGTCCCTCTAGAGTTGCTATCCCCCTGTCTATCCATCTATTAAGGTAAGGGACCGGAATCATTGCACCGAGGGATTTAAGGGAGAGGAACGGGGCTGGGAGTGGCGGATTATCTAGCCTGCTTAAATGTCTGTGCCATACCTCCAGGGACACTTGGATAGATTTGCAATTAGACCCGTGTTTGCGTGCAATCCCCTTGGGGAGCCAGATCATATCCGACAACTGGGCCGGTGTGGTATAAGAGCTTTCTATTTGCACCCAGGGTTTTTGGTTTGAATCGGAGAGCCAGTCTCTCAGTTGATTCAGGACACACGAATCTGCATAGAGTTCCAGGTCTGGGTAAGCCACCCCACCGCTCCCCTTGGGCAAAATCAACCATTTTTTAGCAATTTTGGGTTTGGACCCTCTCCAAATATATTTAGATAGGATTTGATTGAATTTTTGTAGGGTGGCCTTGGGGGGGAGTCTAGGAATCGCTCGGAAGAGATACATTAATTTTGGCAGAAGGACCATCTTAGCGGCCGCTATCCTGCCCAGCCAGGAGACATCTTGTAACATCCACTCATTGGTTAGGTCTGAGAAGGCTTTAAGTAATGGTTTATAATTAGCTTCAACTAGGTGAGTTCCTGACGCAAGCTGTATGCCAAGATATTTTATAGATGAAGTCTGCCAAGCGTACTTGTAGGTTTCCTTCAATTTGATGACCGTTTCTGGGGCAATATTTATGGGCAGGGCTTCTGTTTTACTGGTATTAAGCTTATAGTAGGAGACTTTTGAGTATTCAGAGAGGACTTTGTGTAGGGCCGGAAGGGAATTGATTGGGTCTAGAATGCACAGTAGAACATCATCAGCAAATAGATTAATTTTATGAGATATGTTACCTATTGTTGGGCCTATAATGAGATTGTCCCTTCTGATGCACTCTGCTAGGGGTTCTATAGCCAGGGCATAAATCAGGGGGGAGAGGGGGCACCCCTGGCGTGTGCCATTAGATATCTTAAAACTGGAAGAGGTGCATCCGTTCGTGAAGACTCTAGCAGAGGGGTGAGAGTACAAGGCAAGAATGGAGTCGAGGATCCAACCGTTAAATCCAAATTTCTCTAGGGTCATTCGCATAAAGCCCCAGTGGAGCCTATCAAAGGCCTTCTCCGCATCTAAGGAGAGGACTAAGAGAGGGGTCTTTTCTGCAGAACAAAATTCGATGATATCAATGACTCTTCTGGTATTATCAGGGGCCTGTCTATTTAGGACGAAGCCTACCTGGTCGTTCTTTATCAAAGAGGGGAGCAAGGGGCCTATCCTATTAGCTACCAGCTTGGCATATAACTTTAAATCGGTGTTAAGTAAAGCTATGGGCCTGTAGTTTTGTGTTGAAGAAGGCGATTTGCCAGGCTTGGCAATCGTCACTATGCGGGACTCTAGCATTTCGGGGGGGAATTGTTTAGCTTTCGAGGCTTCATCAAAAACTCTAATCAGTACAGGAGCTAATTGGTCCCTAAATGTCTTGTAGAAGTTTGAGGGGAACCCATCAGGGCCTGGGGCCTTATCGGCTGGGAGGGCGTCAATTGCACTCTGGACTTCTGTCAAGGTCCAGGGGGCGTTTAGGGACGTGCAAACCTCGGGGGACAGGGAAGGCAGTAGGATGTCGTCTAGGAACCTCCCAATACCTTCAAGGGTCGGCTGGGGGGTCTCGGCGTCGTCACCTAGGTTGTATAGTTTAGAATAGTATGATGAAAAGACATCCGCTATTTCTTTCGGGTCGAACACCTTTGCACCTTTATCAGAGTGAATCATGCGGATCTTTTCCTTCGCCCGTCTACCCCTCAGCCTCCTCGCTAGCATTTTCCCAGCCCTGTTGCCTAAGAGATAATATTTCTGGTTGAGCCTAGCGATATTGCGGTGGACTATATCTAGGTAATGGCTATTAACTCTATCTCTTGCCTCCTTCAGGGATTTCAAAGTAGCGCTATCAGCGGGGTCCGCTTTGTGAGCTGCCTCTAATACCGCTAGGTTCGCCTCTGCGCTTGCTTGCGTCTGTCTGCTCTCCCTTTTGATTTTGGAGGCAATTTTATTGCCGACCCCCGCACAACTGCTTTTAGGGCGCACCAATGAGTGAATGTAGATGTGTCCTCCGGGGAATTGAGAGACAAATACTGGGAAAGGGACTTATGTATCTCCTGTCGGGACTCCAAGATAGTTAAGCTATGGGACCCCAATCTCCAGGGGCCTGGGCAGGTGACTCTCTCGTTAATGGCCCACCTCAAGAAAAGTGGGGAGTGGTCCGACCAAGACCTGGGGAGGATCTTTACCTCACTGAAGGTGCCAATGGACCATTTGTCTGAAAGTGCTAGGTCAATTCTGGAGTACGATCTGTGCGGGTTGGAATAGAACGTGTAGTCCCTAGTCGTCGGATTTTTAATCCTCCACAGATCGTACACGTCATATTCCGCCAATACGGCCTGTAGGCCTTTAGTTGGGGGGGGGGGGGCGAGACCTGACAAGGGGATGCGGGTTTGAGTTATCTAAGGAGGGATCTGGCGTGAGGTTGAAATCCCCCAAGATTATTAAGGCCCCCTTTCCTAGCTGATGGACTTTGTCTAGCAGTTTTCTACAGAAAGAGATCTGCTTGCTATTTGGAGCATATGACGAAACTATTGTGACTTCCCTGTTGTCTAATAGGCCGGTCAGGATAAGGAACCTGCCCTCTGGGTCTGCATATTGAGAGGTGAGAGAGAAGTCACAATTCTGGGAGAAAAGAATCGCCACCCCCGCTTTCTTGGTGGGGCCGTTGGCCGTATAGCAGGCCGGGAAGAATCTATCATGAAAGAGAGGCGGGGCTGAGGACATGAAATGCGTTTCCTGAACTGCAACTATATGGGCCTTGTGTTTTCGGAAAAAGTTCAGGGCTATTTTCCTTTTGTTGGGGGAGTTGAGGCCATTAGCATTTATAGATAATATGTTAACCATATTTGTCTAAAGAGAGATACGCTTGGCGTGATAGTTGATGTAAAGTATGTGGGTTGAGAGGGCAAACATTATTGCGACAAGGTGATAGGTTAAAAAGGGGGACGGAAAAAAACAAAAGAGGGGAAGGGGAGTACGAACCCCCTGCCAGGGGGGGAATAGGGTGCCAAACCATGGCACACCTTGGTTGCACAAGGGGGGTAGTGGTCTAATGGGCGGAGAGACCACAGAGACAGATATATAACAATTTGAGACAATCTACTATCAACGCTAGCTTGACTAAACCTAGAGCAATTAAACAAACAAGCACCTGACAAAGAATGTTAGGCTAGAGAACAATTACATTTGACAATATACATCGTATAAATGAACTCGCCAGTGGCGCAAGGTCCCAGGCTAGTACCCAAGGGGATCACTCCCCGGGAGGTGCGCACGGTGGCCGAGTATCCTGTAGGGGTCGGGCCCATGGAGATCCAACTTGCTGCATAAATATAGCCCCAAAGGACACCCGGTCACCAATAAAAAGGAACAAAGAGAAGAGAAAACTAGCATTAGAGTCCAACAAGGAACCATGAGTGCGTCAGTCCATTAGGGCTCTCTGCGGAAGTATACCCGAGGGCGCACTCGGCCACTAATGGGAGAGAGTCTAGTTTTAGCAGTAGTCACTTTAGGCATCTAATACCCAAAATTTAGAGTACCTTGTCTCGCCTCCAGAGGGCGCTGAGACGTAGAGCCCGCGCGCCAGTAGAGGGAGGGTAGATCATTGGACCCCGTCTGGGGCAGACCAGACCCGCTGGAGCCCACCCTCGGAACGGGGAGATGAAGTGGCGTTGCTTTGCTGAATGTTGGAGAGGAAGCGCCTCCCTTCTTCCACTGTAGAAAGGACCACCGTTGAGCCGCCTCTGTTGAGTAGAAGCTTTGTAGGGAAGCCCCATCTATAGGGAATGCCTTCCTTGCGAAGAGCCGCTGTCACGGGGTAGAAGGAGCGTCTTTTGGCTAGTGTAGCTTGGGAGAAATCTCCGAATAGCTGCAGAGACCCCAGCGTGTTAGCTGAATCCTCGGAGGGCCTTGCGGCTTTTAAAATTGCCTCTTTTATATGATAAAAGTGGACCCTCATAAGCACGTCTCGGGAGGCCTCAGCTGGGGCTCCTTTTCCTTTAGGGAGCCTGTGGATCCGATCTAGTAGTAAGTCCGCTCTAGAGCAGTTTGGGAGGAGCTTTTGGAAGACCTCGGTGACATAATCGTTCAGGCTGCTGTTTGACACAGAATCTGGAATACCGCGGACTCTGATATTATTACGGCGGGATCTGTCCTCCATATCGGCAATTTTATCGCGTAGGGCGGAGACTTCTGCCTGGAGAGCTTCATGAGAAGAGATCAGGTCATTATGAGAAATAGCAAATTCCCCCATTTTGGATTCGATGTGGTCAGTACGGTCGCCTAGGTCGTCTATAGATCTCTGGCATGCCTGTAGGGAGACCTCTTTTTTAAATTGAGTGAGGAGGAGTTTCATAGACCCAACCGTAAGGGCTTGACCATTATCCAGAGCCGCTACATCTGATGAGTGATGCTCATGTGGGGGGAGTGCCTGGGGAGGTTGGGGCGAGACTGCAGGGGATAGAGTGGGGGGGGGGGTCCCCGGCATCCTTATGCTTCTTAGCACTCACAGGGGGGAGTTTAAAGAAGTCAACTTGTGATACAGACTTAGGCGCCTTATTCTTTTTGTTAGGCATATTAGGGGTAGAGCGGGAACTCTTGGTGATAAATTTACAAGATCGGGCTCCAACAAGCTTTGTCACGTAAAAGGGAGGAAAACAGGTGGTGGTTCACATATCTCGTACAGTTAACTCTGAGTCAGGGCCTCTCCGCCAGTGTAAAGGTCTCTAGACCAGCATGTTGTGATAGGGTACCGCAGTACACCCACTAGGTCCTGAGGCAACGCTTCCTGAGGATCGCCCAGAGGGGAGAGGGGCAGAGTTTACGGGCTAAAAGGCCCAGGACCAGGGCTTCACGAGGGGCGTTAGATGCAGGATATTGGTGCTGGTGAGGAGGTAGTTCCCAGAAGTGGACGGGTAGTTGTGATATGGGGCAATATGAGAGTAGCCCAGTCTTATTATGTTGTAGATCCAGGGGTGAGGGACGTCAGCTCAGAGCCGGTCTCTCGTCTTAGCGGGATGTGGGCGAAGAGCAAGATTCTCCAGCCGGGTGGGGGGCCGGTGTGGGCAGCCCAGGTGCAGCTGAGTTCAGAGTGGGCCTCAAGGGGGGGTCACACCAGGGCTCTATTCCCGGGTGGTCCCGATAACTCTACCACGGCACTATTCAGCAGGTAGCAGCTCTCTGGTGGGCTGCAGCTACATATATGCCTGAGCCAGCAGTGCCAATATTCCTATCCACAAAAGGGAGTCGACCTAGAAGGGACTTGCACCCTGAGTTTTGTCTGGCAGACAGGTTAATCCGGCTGTGCAGTGTCACAGACTGGTGCACAGCCTGCCGTCCGCAGCCCTGAGGGGGGGGGTATAGTGTGTGTAGGCAGTGGGGCACACTTTTATCTGGGGTGGGCAGGGGTGTAAGGGTTAACCCCCCCGCCAGCCGTCCTACTCACAGGCCGCGGCGGCAGTATGCGCAGCAGCGTCCCGAGGCAGCCTGATCCAAGATGGCCGCCGTCACATCCAGGGCTGGGGGGCGCCCGCTGTTCCCGGCTTCCCCCCCGGCCACCGGGTCCCCCTGGTAAGTCAGCTGAGGTGGGAGAGGTAGGGGCACTCCTCCGCTGTCTCCCCCGCAATTATCCGCCCCTCCTTCTGCCTCCGACTGTCGCTTTCGGCCGCGGCGATGTCCTGGAGCTCCGTCGCGGGCGCGGTGAGGTACTCGAGGCCGCGGCTTCAGAGCTGGCGAGGGCCGCAATCCGCAGGATGGGATTTCTCCCCTCCCCGACTCCGCGGCGCCCACGTCTCCGAGCCGGGTAGTAGCCGGGGGTCTGCTGGGCTCTTTCAGTCGGGCTGGTGCCGGTGATTCAAGGTTTAATAGGGCTTTTTAGGGCTAACTGCGGGAGCGCTCACAGTAACACGTCTCGCTCCCTGTAGCGCCAGGCCACGCCCCCAGTGCGCCATTGTTCTATAGCCCCTAGTGTCAGTGCTTCATTGTTCTATAGCCCCTAGTGTCAGTGTGCTATTGTTCTATAGCCCCAAGTATCAGTTCACCATTGTTCTATAGCCCCAAGTGTCAGTGTGCCATTGTTCTATAACCCCTAGTGTCAGTGTGCCATTGTTCTATAGCCCATAGTGTCAGTGTGCCATTGTTCTATAGCCCATAGTGTCAGTGTGCCTTTGTTCTATAACCCCTAGTGTCAGTGTGCCATTGTTCTATAACTCCAAGTACCAGTGTGCCATTGTTCTATAGCCCCTAGGGTCTGTGTGTCATTGTTCTATAACCCCAAATGTCAGTGTGCCATTGTTCTATTGCCCCTAGCGTCAGTGTGCCATTGTTCTATAGCCTGTAGTGTCAGTGTGCCATTGTTGTATAACCCCTAGTGTCAGTGTGCCATTGTTCTATTGCCCCTAGTGTCAGTGTGTCATTGTTATATAACCCATAGTGTCAGTGTCATTGTTCTATAGCCCCTAGTGTCAGTGCGCCATTGTTCTATAGCCCCAAGTGGCAGTGTGCTATTGTTCTAAAACCCCTAGTGGCAGTACGCCATTGTTCTATAGCCCATAGTGTCAGTGTGCCATTGTTCTGTAACCCCAAGTGTCAGTGTGTAATTGTTATATAACCCCTAGTGTCAGTGTGCTATTGTTCTGTAACCCTGTGTCAGTATGCCATTGTTCTATAGCCCCTAGTGTCAGTGTGCCATTGTTCTGTAGGGCCGTGTCAGTGTGCCATTGTTTTATAGCCCCTAGTGTCAGTGTGCCATTGTTCTATAACCCCTAGTGTCAGTGTGCCATTTTTCTATAACCCCTAGTGTCAGTGTGCCATTGTTCTATAACCCCTAGTGTCAGTGTGCCATTGTTTTATAGGCCCTAGTGTCAGTGTGCCATTGTTCTGTAACCCCAAGTGTCAGTGTGCCATTGTTCTATAGCCCCAAGTGTCAGTGTCCCATTGTTCTGTAACCCCAAGTGTCAGCGCGCCATTGTTCAGTAACCCCAAGTGTCAGTTGTCATTGTTCTATAGCCCCAAGTGTCAGTGCACCATTGTTCTGTAGCCCCAAGTGTCAGTTGCCATTGTTCTATAGCCCCAAGTGTCAGTTGCCATTGTTCTATAACCCCAAGTGTCAGTAGGCCATTGTTCTATAGCCCCTAGTGTCAGTGCGCCATTGTTCTATAGCCCCTAGTGTCAGTGCGCCATTATTCTATAACCCCAAGTGTCAGTGCGCCATTGTTCTATAACCCCAAGTGTCAGTGTGCCATTGTTCTATAGCCCCAAGTGTCAGTGCGCCATTGTTCTATAGCCCCAAGTGTCAGTGCGCCATTGTTCTATAGCCCCAAGTGTCAGTGCGCCATTGTTCTACAGTATAACCCCTAGTGTCAGTGTGCCATTGTTCTATAGCCCCAAGTGTCAGTGTGCCATTGTTCTATAACCCCTAGTGTCAGTGTGCCATTGTTCTATAGCCCCAAGTGTTAGTGCTCCATTGTTCTATAGCCCCAAGTGTCGGTGTGCCATTGTTCTATAACCCCTAGTGTCAGTGCGCCATTGTTCTATAACCCCTAGTGTCAGTGTGCCATTGTTCTATAATCCCTAGTGTCAGTGTGCCATTGTTCTATATCCCCAAGTGTCAGTGCGCCGGTGTTCTATAGCCCATAGTGTCAGTGCGCCATTGTTCTATAGCCCCTAGTGTCAGTGTGCCATTGTTCTAAAGCCCGTAGTGTCAGTGCGCCATTGTTCTATAGCCCCAAATGTCAGTGCGCCATTGTTCTAAAGCCCGTAGTGTCAGTGCGCCATTGTTCTACAGCCCGTAGTGTCAGTGTGCCATTGTTCTATTGCCCCTAGTGTCAGTGTGCCATTGTTTTATTTCCCCTAGTGTCAGTGTGTCATTGTTATATAACCCATAGTGTCAGTGTCAATGTTCTATAGCCCCTAGTGTCAGTGCGCCATTGTTCTATAGCCCCTAGTGGCACTGTGCTATTGTTCTATAACCCCTAGTGGCAGTACGCCATTGTTCTATAGCCCATAGTGTCAGTGTGCCATTGTTCTGTAACCCCAAGTGTCAGTGTGCCATTGTTCTATAGCCCCAAGTGTCAGTGTCCCATTGTTCTGTAACCCCAAGTGTCAGTGCGCCATTGTTCAGTAACCCCAAGTGTCAGTTGTCATTGTTCTATAGCCCCAACTGTCAGTGCACCATTGTTCTGTAGCCCCAAGTGTCAGTTGCCATTGTTCTATATCCCCAAGTGTCAGTGCGCCGGTGTTCTATAGCCCATAGTGTCAGTGCGCCATTGTTCTATAGCCCCTAGTGTCAGTGTGCCATTGTTCTAAAGCCCGTAGTGTCAGTGCGCCATTGTTCTATAGCCCCAAATGTCAGTGCGCCATTGTTCTAAAGCCCGTAGTGTCAGTGCGCCATTGTTCTACAGCCCGTAGCGTCAGTGTGCCATTGTTCTATTGCCCCTAGTGTCAGTGTGCCATTGTTTTATTGCCCCTAGTGTCAGTGTGTCATTGTTATATAACCCATAGTGTCAGTGTCAATGTTCTATAGCCCCTAGTGTCAGTGCGCCATTGTTCTATAGCCCCTAGTGGCACTGTGCTATTGTTCTATAACCCCTAGTGGCAGTACGCCATTGTTCTATAGCCCATAGTGTCAGTGTGCCATTGTTCTGTAACCCCAAGTGTCAGTGTGCCATTGTTCTATAGCCCCAAGTGTCAGTGTCCCATTGTTCTGTAACCCCAAGTGTCAGTGCGCCATTGTTCAGTAACCCCAAGTGTCAGTTGTCATTGTTCTATAGCCCCAACTGTCAGTGCACCATTGTTCTGTAGCCCCAAGTGTCAGTTGCCATTGTTCTATAGCCCCTAGTGTCAGTGCGTCATTGTTCTGTAACCACAAATGTCAGTGCGCCATTGTTCTATAGCCCCTAGTGTCAGTGCGCCATTGTTCTATAACCCCAAGTGTCAGTACGCCATTGTTCTATAACCTCAAGTGTCAGTGCACCATTGTTCTATAGCCCCAACTGTCAGTGCGCCATTGTTCTATAGCCCCAAGTGTCAGTGCCCAATTGTTCTATAACCCCTAGTGTCAGTGTGCCATTGTTCTATAACCCCTAGTGTCAGTGCGCCATTGTTATATAGCCCCTAGTGTCAGTGCGCTATTGTTCTATAACCCCAAGTGTCAGTGTGCCATTGCTCTACAGCCCCTAGTGTCAGTGCGACATTGTTCTATAGCCCCAAGTGTCAGTCTGCCATTGTTCTATAACCCCAACTATCAGTGCGCCATTGTTCTATAGCCCCAAGTGTCAGTGCGCCATTGTTCTTTTTTTTTCCAAAATATGTTTTATTGATCCTCACATATTGCAGTTGTTACAAACAGTAGTGATAACAGACGTAAAGGTATTAAGTGAGGAGCAATCCTCCATTTTCTAATTTTCCACAAACATATACGAATAATGACCATAGAATGTCCATGAAATAAAAGGAAACTTAACATGGCAACTCCAGTTAAAGTATAGTGATGGTTAAGCATTGATATGCGATCAGCAGCACTGTACATAAGATGTAGGCAGTATTGGCCATTTCGAGACTGGGAGTTACCAAAAATAATCAGTAATATTAAAGACTGGTCAAAAAAAAAAAAAAAAAAAAAAATTTAACATTAAGCAATAGTAAACAAGTAAACAACTAACTAATAGCCCGCTCCGAGTTCCAAGCCATCGACCCATCCATGGACCGATCCAGCCGTCCAGCAAGAGATAGAAAGGAGAGAGAATAAGGTGTGTGGGATGTAGAGGAGAGGAGTATAGATAGGAAGGGTACGTGGATTGTGACACCTTAATAGCGACAGGGGTTTTATTTTGGAGAAGCTGTAAATTATACCATGAGGTAGACTGGAAACATGCCTGGATTGCCGTTTTTGTTCTAAGAGGTAGGCTCTGGATGTACTTATCCCAACATTGAAATAGGCCTGAAGTCATGGATTCTTTGTGGAAAGATGCCTCCAGCCAGTCCATAGTGAATAAGAAGAGTAGTCTAGATGTTGCCATCTCCAGGGAGGGGGCTGAAGCATGTATCCATTGCTGCAGAATGGCTTTCCTGCCAACAGCTGACAGGATTACCAGAAGTTTTTTATCATATTTTAGAGTAGAGGTCTGGTCCGCGACATACCCAAAGAGCGCCCAAGATTCATTACAATGGAAGGTTAGTTTTAGTGAGGAGGTAGCGAAGTTGTGTAGGGCGTTCCAAAAAGTTTGGATATGGGGGCATGACCATAGACAATGGTATAAGTCAGCTTCATGAGAGTAGCATTTGGGGCAATCAGAGGAGTCAGCAGTACCCATCAGATAACAACGTTTAGGGGAAAAGTAGGCTCTATGTAGAATTTTATAGGACATCTCCTGATAGGAGCTAGCAGAGATGAGTTTGAGATTGAGGAGAAACGTGTCTAGAATTGTTTCAGGGTTGAGCGTCGTGGTCTGCGCGGCCCATTTATGAAGTCCTGAAAGGTCTGAATCAATGTCGAGTTCAAGGCGTATACGTGCATATATCGTAGATATGGAGTGTGTACAAGTACGGATGACAGAGTCAAAAGGGTTTGTGATATCTTGGGGTTGTAGCTTTAGGAGTACAGATTGTAGGTAATGTGTAGCTTGGAGGTAAGCAAATTTATGTTGTGGTAGCAAATGGAAACGTGACACGGCTTCGTCAAAAGTCAGCGGTGTATGTGAGGTGTTTAGTAGATGTCGCAGAGATAGAATGCCAGAAGAGCGCCAGATAGAAAAGGGGGACATGGCTTTGCCGTTCTGGAATTCTAGATTGCCGACAAGGGGGAGCGATAGGGAGTAGTAACACTGTAAGTGCAAAGATTTCCTGACGCGTCTCCATGCGTATATAGTAGAGGATAGGAGAGGATTGTCAAATTGGCTGGATTTTAATTGAGAGGGTTTAGCGTGTAAAAGGAAACTGAGAGAGAGGGGGTAGCAGAGTTGGGAGTCTAAGCGGGTGTCTGTAAAGATGTTGGATTCGGTAATCCAGTCCACCGCAAAGCGGAGGATACATGCCAAGTTGTAGTACAGGTATTTAATATTAGGTAGGTTAATTCCTCCCCTCTGAGTAGATTGTGTTAGTTTGTAAAGACTGATCCTGGGTTTTTTGGAGTTCCAAATAAATTTGGAAATCATGGCATTAAGGGATGACAAATCAAATTTGGTGAGAAGGACAGGGGTCATTTGTAGAGCGTATAATAATTTGGGAAAGCTAGCCATTTTAAAAAGATTACAGCGACCTAGAAAGTTGAGAGGTAGATTTTGCCACAGAGCAAGTTCTGCCTTGATTTTTTGAATAACCGGAGTAACGTTACATGTGTATATATTATGGGGGTGTGTTGGAAGAGTAATACCCAGATATGTGATATGGGAGGGGGCCCATTTAAAGGGGAAAGGAGTGGACCATCCTGTATGTGCCTGTCCAAAAATGGCAAGAGCCTCAGATTTATGGAAATTAATTGAAAACCCAGCAAAAGATGAAAAACGATTAATTGTATCGATAAGGTAAGGGACGGAGTATTTGGGATTGGATAGGAAAAGAAGAACATCATCTGCAAACGCCACCACGCGTAGCTCCCTAGTGCCTACAGATATACCCTGAAAGTGGGGGGATGATGAAATATATCAGAGGAGTGGTTCGAGTGCAATATTAAAAAGCAAGGGGGAGAGGGGGCATCCCTGGCGGGTCCCTCTTTCAAGAGAAAAAGGGGGGGAGGTAACGTTGTTGACCATTACTTGGGCCCTAGGGTCAGTATATAAGGATTTAATAAGAGCGCGAAAGGATTCGCCAAATAATTGATGTGCTAGTATCCTATGAAGATAAGGCCAAGCAATTTGGTCAAAAGCCTTTTCGGCATCTAAATTAAGTAGGATGTTGTCATGAGTTTGATGGAGACGAGTATGGGTTATTGCAGCAATAGCTGCACGAATGCCCACCACGGACTGCCTACCTTTCACAAAGCCTAACTGGGCAGGTGAAATTAGCCGTGGTAGACATTCCTGCAGGCGGTTGGCCATTAGTTTCGTTAAGATTTTAAAGTCCTGGTTCAGGAGGAAGATGAGGCGATAGGAGCCAACCAGGGAGGGGTCTTTTCCCGGTTTTGGTATAACTATAATTTTGGCTTCGTTAAAGTTAAGTGGCAATGTTTTAGAGGACAAAATATGGTTAAAAAGGAGAGCTAAAGTCGGGGAGATTTCCGAGCGGAGTAGTTTGTAAAATTCAGCGCCAAAGCCATCCGGGCCTGGACTTTTACCATTAGGGAGAGATTTAATAGTAGTACAGATTTCTTCCTCCGTAATGGGTCTGTCTAGCATATCGCTTTCTTCCTGTGAAAGTGTGGGTAAGTTAGTGGCCTTCAAAAAGGATTCACTCTCAGCTGTATCATCAGGGCCTACTGAGTATAGGGACTTATAAAAGCTCATAAATTCGGCACATATGTCGTTGGGGTCTGTAAGAAATGTTCCTGATTGTTTAATCGTGTTAACCCATGTGCGGGAGTGTGGCCCTTTAATTAAGTTAGCCAGGAGTTTGACAGATTTGTTTCCAAATCTATGCAGCTTGTTTCTGAAATGATTGTGTTTGGTCTAGGCCTGTTCTGTAAGGAAAGTATCGTAGAGCAATTTAGAAGAAAGGTATGCTTCTTTGTTAGCAGGAGTGTCAGACCTCTTATAAGTTCTATAGGTGTCAGTAAGGGTCCTACTCAATTCTTTTAGACGTAGAGTGAATCGTTTGCGTGTAGAGTGGACGTAGGACATAATGTGGCCTCTGAGTACTGCCTTAGAGGAGTTCCAAAATAATGGGGGGGTCATCTGTGTGTGCGGAATTATCTGTGGTGTAGTTAAGCCAAGATTGTTTTAGGTGCAGTAGAAAATCATTAGAATGGAAAAGATGAGATGGAAACCGCCAGCATCTATTAAAGGATTGGGGCAAAGATAACCGAATGGATAGCAAAATAGGGGCATGGTCGGAAATAATAATGTCATGTATGGAGGTGTGTGTCACCTTGGGAAGGAGATGGTCTGAGATAAATAGATAATCTATTCTAGAATGTGTCGAGTGGGGGTGGGAGAAGAATGAGTAATCTCTCTGTAATGGGTGAAAGATGCGCCAAGGGTCAATCAGGGTGAGCTGAGAACATAGAGGAGAGAGAAGATTTGAGAGAGCTGGAGGTCTGTTTGCACTTACCCCGGATCTGTCCATAGATGGGTCCATGACCGCATTGAGTTCTCCTCCAAAAATGAGATTGGTAGAGCCCCAGGAGAGTAGTTTGTGCAAAAGTAAAGCAAAGTAGGAGTCATTGGTGTTAGTGGGGGCGTAGGCATTAAACAGAGTGTAAGTGACATTGTCAATGAGTACATCTAACAAGATAAATCGGCCATCCGGATCTATACATTTTCTGACTACGGAGTACTGTAAATTGTTGCTAAATAAAATAGCTACACCCCTAGTTTTATTGGTGAAAGAAGCAGAAATGCACTCTCCAAGCCAGGGGGCCCTGAGCAATGGCTGTGAACCCTCCACCCAGTGGGTCTCTTGTAAAAAGACTATATATGTGGGGACATACGCTGTAAATGTGAGACAACTTTCCGACGTTTAACTGGGTGGTTTAGGCCCTCTACATTCCATGATATGATGTTGAATGAGAGAAGAGGGACATCTCTCCTAGAGGACGTAGATGAGGGAGTTTGGTCAGTTATGCTAACCAACTCCTGTAGGCGGGATCATATGGTGGGATATATATGGTAAGGGAAGCCCCCCTTCGTCCCAGTGAGCAAAGGGGGGGAATCCCATAGAGGGAATAGGCCTGGGGTCAGAGCGGGCAGAAAACACAAACAACATATAAACTATTATATAGAACATTAGTGACAGATCCTAAACAGACCCAACGGTCACCTAACCAACGGATATTTGGACTATTCACACATCATAGCCAGCAGTAATTGAATGTAAAATAGAGCAAAACAATGGTGTTTACAACATATCAGGTATTGACATGGAAAGGGGGAAAAGAAGAAATCTCCCTTCCCACCCCTCCCCCTGATTTCAGAGAGAAGAAGAGAAAACCCCCATGAGGGAGGTGGGGCAAGCCTCAGGTATCAGGAATGGAGAAGTGGGCCTTTGCCTCCTCCAAAGCGTCAAAAAAGAGTGGTTTCCCATCCACAAACACCCGCAGCCGTGCCGGGTAGAGCAGGGAGAATTTGATGTTAGAGTCAATCAGGTGCTTGCAGACAGGTGTGAATTCCTTGCGTTTGGCCACCACCAAAGCGGAAAAGTCTTGAAAGATAAGTAAACGTTCACCATTGTAAGCAAGGTTAGCAGTTTTGCGGTAGTGTTCCAGGACTCTGATTTTATCTGCGTAATTAAGAATTCTCATTATGACAGGACGTGGTCGCCCCCCACGATTCGGTCGTTCTGGACCGATGCGGTGCGCCCGCTATATAGCAAGTGGGATTCCCTTCAGATCAAGGGCTAGTTGCTCCGGGAGACAGGTAGACAGGAGGTGTACGAGCTCATGGCCCTTCAGGGACTCTGGAATGCCCACCACTCTCAGGTTGTTTCGACAGCTCCTGTTTTCCAGGTCGTCAATTTTCTCCTGGAGTCCCGCGATATCCCGAGATTGGGAGTCGACAGTTCGCTGAGCTACAGTGAGATCATCTTCTATGGACGAAACCCTCTGCTCAACCGTGTCCAGACGCTGGGCGTGGTGGGTCAACTGAGTGAGAGTGGAATCGATAGCCTCCTTAAGCCCAGACAGTTTTTCATCTAGCAGGGGGCCAAGGACCGCAGCTATATCAGTGGGTTTCATCTTAGATTTTTTGGGTTTGGTAGTGGATTTACGTTTTTTCTTTGAGACAGATTTGGTAGAGGACCGATCCGAGTCGGTAGAATGCCCACACGTGGTAGCCTCAGAAGGTTCTAAAGCTGGGTCCACAGAGGACATTGAAATGGGTACCAGGAACCTTTTCATAAACAGAAGTCTCACTGCTGTGCTGGTAGTAGATAAGGAATGCAGGCGGTAGTATGAAGGCTATTTGTGTGAAGCTAAGATATCACATTTTGCATGCCGATTATCACATCATTAGACAGAGTGAAGCATAGTGGTATCAGGCCCGTTGGGGTCTGAGAAGTGAAGTCAGATTACATTGCAATGTAACAGAAAGCCATAGTTCATGTGTGAGATAGTATTCAAATCACAAGAGTGCAGAAGTTGAATACAGATAAGTGCAGGGCACAATATGTGCATGTACACAGCAGTACTCCTCAGGAAAGGGAGACAGGTGGTTTAGACAGGCCGTGTACAACGAGGGGGGGCAGCCATGAAGTGGTGTGGCAGGGAGTCTACGAGGTGTGGGGAAGGGGTCCGTTCCCAGATAGAGTGTAGTAAGCACAGATAGAGTATACCAGCATCCAGATGTATCTGGTAGTATTAGGACACTGGTAATAACAGGCACAGGGTGTCTTGGTCAGATGAATGTGGAGGCAGCAGCACAGGCAAGGTGTGAACCCAGTCCCCACTGGCCTCAGCCTGTATGCTCAGCACCTGCAGAAATCAAGGCCCTGGTGTCATTTGGGTGATAGGCCACAATTGTCCTGTGTAATATGGGGTCTCACTGGTGCTTACTGGGTGCCTCCTCGGAAGCATAGGACATAGGAGAGGAGTATTGGGGCACAGGGCTGTCTAGGCAGGGTCAGCTGCGGGGGTGTGCAGGGCCTATTGTGTGGGTACCTGTAGCCACGGCCCGACCGGCGGTGGCAGCGCGTTCCGGGTAGGGGACAGGGCAGCAGGGGGGAGAGTCCACCGCCACTTGCACCCCAGAGAGATTGCTGGGCTGGGCGGGCGTCCAATCGCGGGTGTGCGCCGCCCCTGGCGCGGCAGAAATCGAGGTCCCGGCTTCGTTTGGCGGGCTAGGCCTCAGTCCGCAGGAGGATAATCCAGCACTCTCCGGCTCCGTAGCCCGTGCCGCCCGGGTCCCGTCAGCGGCGGCTCTTCAAACGGGGGTGCAGTGTGGTGGTTAGTCGCGGCGAAAATCGAGGTCCCGGCTCCGTTCGGCGAGCTAGGCCGCAACCCGCAGGAGGGTTATTAAGCCCTCCCCGGCTCCGCAGCCTGCGTCGCTTGGGTCCCGGCAGCGATGACTCTCCAGCCGGAGGGCAGCGGGGTCCGGCGGCGTGGATTAAGGGTAGGATTCGGGCAGGTGAGGCAGGAGCTTAGGAAGGGTGCTGCCGATCGGTATGGCCGCCAAGCCACGCCCCCAGTGCGCCATTGTTCTATAGCCCCAAGTGTCAGTGTGCCATTGTTCTATAACCCCTAGTGTCAGTGTGCCATTGTTCTATAACCCCTAGTGTCAGTGTGCCATTGTTCTATAGTTACTAGTGTCAGTGCGCCATTGTTCTATAAACCCTAGTGTCAGTGTGCCATTGTTCTATAACCCCAAGTGTCAGTGTGCCAGTGTTCTAAAGCCCCTAGTGTCAGTGCGCCATTGTTCTATAACCCCAAGTGTCAGTGCGCCATTGTTCTATAACCCCAAGTGTCAGTGCGCCATTGTTCTATAACCCCAAGTGTCAGTGCGCCAATGTTCTATAGCCCCAACTGTCAGTGCGCCATTGTTCTATAGCCCCAAGTGTCAGTGCGCCATTGTTCTATAGCCCCAACTGTCAGTGCGCCATTGTTCTATAGCCCCAAGTGTCAGTGCGCCATTGTTCTATAGCCCCAAGTGTCAGTGCACCATTGTTCTATAACCCCTAGTGTCAGTGTGCCATTGTTCTATAACCCCTAGTGTCAGTGTGCCATTGTTCTATAGCCCCCTAGTGTCAGTGTGCCATTGTTCTATAACCCCTAGTGTCAGTGTGCCATTGTTCTATAACCCCAAGTGTCAGTGTGCCATTGCTCTACAGCCCCAAGTGTCAGTGCGCCATTGTTCTATAGCCCCAAGTGTCAGTGCGCCATTGTTCTATAACCCCAAGTGTCAGTGTGCCATTGTTCTATAACCCCAAGTGTCAGTGCGCCATTGTTCTATAGCCCCAAGTGTCAGTGTGCCATTGTTGTATAACCCCAAAACATCTCTTTTAGAAAACGGATGCAAAATTATAAGGCGTTCAGTTCACTAAACTTTCACTCACTGAACCTGCCCCATATAGACCTTTGTACGGGGCAAAGATCCAGACTCGCTCTCAGGCTGCTGGTATCTGGTGTAAGAATGTGGCCACGTCTGGCTGGCGGACATCCACGGGGGCTCAGCATTACACTGGTATGAGAACTGAGCTGCTAATTGTTTTCCGTAGGTGTACAGGCAAATGCTGAGAAATGTTTGTCCAGGATGTGGGATACGTCTCTTCCTGGAGCTCAGTGATTGTGCACTTTGCTGGTTACGGTGACAGCACAGAGCGCGATCTGTCTGCTATGGAGAGATCACATGATGCACAAACCACAAAGGACATTTCTGTGGTATCGGAACATTGCTTCTCCCTCTATTTATCTTCGCAGCCTACAGCCAATGTGCCGGGCTCATACATGAAGAATGCAACCGCCGCCCACCGCGAGGAATACATAATGAGAATCCGCCATTTATTTGTTTAATGTTCCCAGATTCTACAAAGAAACAACAAAAATATAGAATAAATAAATATAAAATAATAAAATTACACAAAAGCCCGACCTACAGGCAAATACACCATGGTGGTCTGACACAGGTAAAGCTTGGACCTTGTCCTTGCTTGTTGCTAGGGGTTGCATGCTGGCTGCAAGGGGTTTCTTGCACGTTGCCCAGCGCTTACCATGCTCAATACCAGGGGTTACATTCTTGTTGCCAGGGGCTTACCACGCTCATTGCCAGGGGTTACACATTCTCATTGCAAGGGGTTGCATTCCTGTTGCCAGGGGTTACAGTCTCATTGTCAGGGGTTTCATGCTCATTGCCAAGGGTTACATTCTAGTTGTCAGGGGTTACAGGCTCATTGCCCCGGGTTACATTCTTGTTGCCAGGGGTTTCTTGCTTGTTGCCAGGGGGTTACATGCTCATTCCCAGGGGTTACATTCTTGTTTACAGGAGTTTCTTGCTTGTTGCCAGGGGGTTACATGCTCATTTCCAGGGGTTACATTCTTGTTGCCAGAAGTTTCTTGCTTGTTGCAAGGGGGTTACATGCTCATTCCCAGGGGTTACATTCTTGTTGCCAGGGGTTTCTTGCTTGTTGCCAGGGGGTTACATGCTCATTTCCAGGGGTTACATTCTTGTTGCCAAGGGTTTCTTGCTTGTTGTCAGGGGTTTGATGCTTGCAGATGTGCAAGCCTTCCCAGAATCTGGCACTTCTGATAACACTGTACACGCTGCGCTCCCCTTACTGACCAGTAGGACCCAGGCAGGGCCGGCCAGACCGCATGGAATCTGCAGGGACCCTGTGCCTGTGCCTGGGCACTGATCTACTGATCTAAGCTGATCTACTTTGCAGTAATTATCCCTTCCATGTTTCCAAGGAAAGAAATCCTGAAAACATGTCCTGTGGCTTGAAGATGAGAACCGCTGTCCTAGGATACACACTAGTTGTTCATTTTGAATATATAGCAGAAACCTGAATGATTACTTTCAACAATCCAGATTTTCATTTGTTCGCTGGTGCCCCCTGCACCTACAACATGGGCACCTGTCATCTCATGGGGGAGGATGTGGGCAGAGAGCTGGCATGTTACGTTACAGTCAGTTATCAAGTATTGATGAATTATTATAGGTATATGATGCACACAGTTTATCTGCATAGACAGAGGGAATTGGTTTGAAATCCCGGCGGTCGGAATCCCGGAGGTCAAAATCCCGACGCCGGAATCCCGACCGCCGAAATCCCGACAAGGGGGGACGTTGATCGCCCCCCCCCCCCCTCTTGTGGGCTCGCTCGGCACACTAATTTATTCTTCCTCTATGGGTGGGACAAAGTGCCGGGATTCCGACCGCCGGGATTTCAACTGCATCCCAAGCTGGTTATTGTCACCTCGGTATTCAGAGCCAGGAGAGGACTCTGTAAGGTTCACCTGTTACCTGGAGCCTGCACAGTATAACCTCCTGCAGCCCTTGCTTCCTCTGTACTGCTGCTCTATGGGCCTAATTCAGGTTGCCTCACCTACAGTATTACCTCCTGCAGCCCTTCCTTCCTCAGTACGTCTGCTCTATGGGACTAATTCAGGTTGGCTCACCTACAGTATAATCTCCTGCAGCCCTTTCTTCCTTTGTACTGCTGCTCTATGGGCATAATTCAGGTTGGTTCACCTACAGTATAACCTCCTGCAGCCCTTTCTTCCTCTGTACATATCCCCGGCTGCACTATGGGCCTAATTCAGGTTGGCTCACCTACACTATAACCTCCTGCCGCTATTCCTTCCTCTGTACTGCTGCTCTATGGGCCTAATTCAGGTTGGCTCACCTACACTATAACCTCCTGCCGCTATTCCTTCCTCTGTACTGCTGCTATATGGGCCTAATTCAGGTCAGCTCACCATCAGTATAACCTCCTGCAGCCGGCAGAGTTCTCACGCCCTTGCCTCCTCTGTACATATCCTCGGTGGCTGCTCTATGGGCCTAATTCAGGTTGGCTTACCTACAGTATAACCTCCTGCAGCCAGCAGAGTTCTCACCCTCGCTTCCTCTGTACATATCCCCGGCTGCTGCTCTATGGGCCTAATTCAGGTTGGCTTAACCACAGTATAACCTCCTGCAACCGGCAGAGTTCTCACGCCCTCGCTTTCTCTGTACATATCCTCGGCTGCTGCTCTATTGGCCTAATTCAGGTTGGCTTAACCACAGTATAACCTCCTGCAGCCAGCAGAGTTCTCACGCCCTTGCCTCCTCTGTACATATCCTCGGCTGCTGCTCTATGGGCCTAATTCAGGTTGGTTTAACCGCAGTATAACCTCCTGCAACCGGCAGAGTTCTCACGCCCTTGCCTCCTCTGTACATATCCCCGGCTGCTGCTCTATGGGCCTAATTCAGGTTGGCTTAACCACAGTATAACCTCCTGCTGCCGGCAGAGTTCTCACTCCCTTGCTTCCTCTGTACATATCCCCGGCTGCTGCTCTATGGGCCTAATTCAGGTTGGCTTACCTACACTATAACCTCCTGCCGCTATTCCTTCCTCTGTACTGCTGCTTTATGGGACTAATTCAGGTTGGCTCACCTACACTATAACCTCCTGCCGCTATTCCTTCCTCTGTACTGCTGCTTTATGGGACTAATTCAGGTTGGCTCACCTACACTATAACCTCCTGCCGCTATTCCTTCCTCTGTACTGCTGCTCTATGGGACTAATTCTGGTTGGCTCACCAACATTATAATCTGCAGCACTTTCTTCCTCTGTACTGCTGCTATATGGGCCTAATTCAGGTCAGCTCACCATCAGTATAACCTCCTGCAGCCGGCAGAGTTCTCACGCCCTTGCCTCCTCTGTACATATCCTCGGTGGCTGCTCTATGGGCCTAATTCAGGTTGGCTTACCTACAGTATAACCTCCAGCAGCCAGCAGAGTTCTCACCCTCGCTTCCTCTGTACATATCCCCGGCTGCTGCTCTATGGGCCTAATTCAGGTTGGCTTAACCACAGTATAACCTCCTGCAACCGGCAGAGTTCTCACGCCCTCGCTTCCTCTGTACATATCCTCGGCTGCTGCTCTATTGGCCTAATTCAGGTTGGCTTAACCACAGTATAACCTCCTGCAGCCAGCAGAGTTCTCACGCCCTTGCCTCCTCTGTACATATCCTCGGCTGCTGCTCTATGGGCCTAATTCAGGTTGACTTAACCGCAGTATAACCTCCTGCAACCGGCAGAGTTCTCACGCCCTCGCTTCCTCTGTACATATCCCCGGCTGCTGCTCTATGGGCCTAATTCAGGTTGGCTTATCTACAGTATAACCTCCTGCAGCCCTTCCTTCCTCTGTACTGCTGCTCTATGGGCCTAATTCAGGTTGCCTCACCTACAGTATAACCTCCTGCAGCCCTTCCTTCCTCAGTACGTCTGCTCTATGGGACTAATTCAGGTTGGCTCTCACCTACAGTATAATCTCCTGCAGCCCTTCCTTCCTTTGTACTGCTGCTCTATGGGCATAATTCAGGTTGGCTCACCTACAGTATAACCTCCTGCAGCCCTTCCTTCCTCTGTACATATCCCCGGCTGCACTATGGGCCTAATTCAGGTTGGCTCACCTACAGTATAACCTCCTGCCGCTATTCCTTCCTCTGTACTGCTGCTCTATGGGCCTAATTCAGGTTGGCTCACCTACACTATAACCTCCTGCCGCTATTCCTTCCTCTGTACTGCTGCTTTATGGGACTAATTCAGGTTGGCTCACCTACACTATAACCTCCTGCCGCTATTCCTTCCTCTGTACTGCTGCTCTATGGGACTAATTCTGGTTGGCTCACCTACATTATAATCTGCAGCACTTTCTTCCTCTGTACTGCTGCTATATGGGCCTAATTCAGGTCAGCTCACCATCAGTATAACCTCCTGCAGCTGGCAGAGTTCTCACGCCCTTGCCTCCTCTGTACATATCCTTGGTGGCTGCTCTATGGGACTAATTCAGGTTGGCTTACCTACAGTATAACCTCCTGCAGCCAGCAGAGTTCTCACCCTCGCTTCCTCTGTACATATCCCCGGCTGCTGCTCTATGGGCCTAATTCAGGATGGCTTAACCACAGTATAACCTCCTGCAACCGGCAGAGTTCTCACGCCCTCGCTTCCTCTGTACATATCCTCGGCTGCTGCTCTATTGGCCTAATTCAGGTTGGCTTAACCACAGTATAACCTCCTGCAGCCAGCAGAGTTCTCACGCCCTTGCCTCCTCTGTACATATCCTCGGCTGCTGCTCTATGGGCCTAATTCAGGTTGGCTTACCTACAGTATAACCTCCTGCTGCCGGCAGAGTTCTCACGCCCTTGCCTCCTCTGTACATATCCCCGGCTGCTGCTCTATGGGCCTAATTCAGGTTGGCTTAACCACAGTATAACCTCCTGCTGCCGGCAGAGTTCTCACTCCCTCGCTTCCTCTGTACATATCCCCGGCTGCTGCTCTATGGGCCTAATTCAGGTTGGCTTACCTACAGTATAACCTCCTGCAGCCAGCAGAGTTCTCACGCCCTTACTTCCTCTGTACATATCCCCGGCTGCTCTATGGGCCTAATTCAGGTTGGCTCACCTACAGTATAACCTCCTGCAGCCGGCAGAGTTCTCACACCCTTGCCTCCTCTGTACATATCCCCGGCTGCTGCTCTATGGGCCTAATTCAGGTTGGCTCAACTACAGTATAACCTCCTGCAGCCAGCAGAGTTCTCACGCCCTTGCTTCCTCTGTACATATCCCCGACGGCTGCTCTATGGGCCTAATTCAGGTTGGCTCACATACAGTATAACCTCCTGCAGCCAGCAGAGTTCTCACGCCCTTGCCTCCTCTGTACATATCCTCGGCTGCTGCTATATGGGCGTAATTCAGGTTGGCTTACCTACAGTATAACCTCCTGCAGCCAGCAGAGTTCTCACACCCTCGCTTCCTCTGTACATATCCTCGGCTGCTCTATGGGCCTAATTCAGGTTGGCTTACCTACAGTATAACCTCCTGCAGCCGGCAGAGTTCCCACGCCCTCGCTTCCTCTGTAGATATCCCCGGCTGCTGCTCTATGGGCCTAATTCATTGGAATGAGTCCAAATGTGTCCGCTTCCGAGTGAAGCAGCATCAGGCCCTGCTATGTGCAGACAGGTATGAGAAATGCTGCAGATCAGCCGTTTCCAAACTTTTTCCCAAGAGTATCAGAGGTTTCTCACGGCGTCCCCTAGGCAGGGTTGCCTACCTTTAGGCTGCCCTTTCCGGGAGTGGGCAGACAGTTTTTTGAGGCAGGGGGCCGGGGCAGCTGATGGGGTAGGAAAGGAGTGGGGCGTGCTAGAAAGGTTTGACGCATTTTGGTATGTCGACATAGGCAAAGGTTAACACAAGCAAAAGTTGACACAGGTCAAATTTTTTAAATGTTTTTTAGGTGTCCGTTCATACATTTGAGCACATGGGGTAAATTTACTAAGATGGGCGTTCTATTAAAGATGGGCTGTTGTCCATAGCAACCTCAGTACACTTACCGTTCCTAAGTATAGTCCAGGTGGGTGAAGGATGAAAAAGTTTTTTAAATCGTAAAAAGCTCATGGCGACTTTTTCAGATGTCGATCACTGACATGACAACTGTTTTGCTTATGTCAATCATTTATCTATGTCAACCATTTTGTGTCGACCTATCATCAACAGAACAGTTTGGAGACCACTGCTGTAGAATATATTATTGTGCAGGTAAATATGATATGTTTCACTCACGATGTGTCTGTTACATGTATGTTATTACTTATGTCAGGCATGTCCAAACTGTGCGATAGTTTTAGCATTTCCTAGAAGCAAAACTGTGGCAAGGCATGATGGGACTTGTAGTTTCATAACAGCTGGAGGGCCACAGTTTGGACATGCCTGCCTTATGTGTTTCCTATTATCTGTGCTGCGAGCAATATCACAGGGTAATAATACCATGCTTGTATAATTATACGGTATGGGCCTGATTCTGGTTCACTTGCAAAAGCAAATTCTCTCTCTAATGAACTAAACCATGCTGCACTGCAGATGGGGCAGATGTCACAGGTGCAGAGAGTTAGATTAGGGTGTTATTTTGTTTCTGTGCAGGGTAAATACTGGGTGCTTTATTTTTACACTGCAATTTAGATTTCATCTCTAACGCTCTCGCTGCACATGTGACAGCTGCCCCACCTGCAGTGCAGCATGTTTTGTCCATCAGAGAGAAATTGCTTTTGCAAGTGAACCAGAATCAGGCCCTATATCTGCAGAGCCCTTTCTCAGTTAATATCACCTGCAGTACAAGCAGCTAGGTATGCACTGGCAGATCTATCCCATGCATTCATGAATCATACAGGTGCGGCTGGCTTTCACCTGTGTAATGTGATTTTTTGCCTTCCACAGATTTGCTCCTGGATAGAAGAAAATATAAAAAAACAACAGAACTATTCTATCAACGTTGCAGTTGGTGCAGTGTTCAGTCTGGGCCCAGTTACTAAACATGACCGGAGTCCATAGTACATGTGTAATAAGGACGGGAAATCAGTCACCGGCTGATAAATAAATATATGAAATTGTTAGGCAAGTGTGTAGTGTAGATTTAGCATTGTTGCACCACTGTATTAGGGCTGATTCTGAGTGGTTGTAGTTTTAGGCCACCACAGAAGCCAGATTTGCTGTCTTATGCTAATGCGAGAATCCGTAGGGCCAATGGGTGTGGTATATGGTCCCGACATTCGGGATCCCGACAGTGATTATCCCGACGTCGGGATCTCGACTGGCCGGACTCAGACAGCGGGGCAAGCGCAACAAAGCCCCATGCGGGCTCGCTTGCCACCTATACTATTCTCCCTCTATGGGGGTCATGGACCCCCACGAGGGAGAATAGCCGGTGGCCGTCGGGAAACTGTCCGGCACCCAGGGCCAATACTGGCATCTGCAATCAGTCTTGCATCTGCCATCAGAAACCTATGCCGCCCACTGATATTACACTGAGCTCCTGCATTCATATCTGCACTTGCACAGGCCCCACCCACGTAAGGTTCGAGAGATCGGCTGCGTATTAAAAATGTGCCATTTGTATCTGCTAGTATTAGGATTGGTGTTAGAAGTGGAATTCTTACAGAAGTCGGATTAAATGGACAACATGCTAAAAGCATAATTGTCGCTAAGAGAAAGCGGCCTGGTTGGAACACCGGAGGGCAGTGGGGGCTTGGATTAGTTTAGGAGGTGGTGCAGTGGCGTACTGTGGAATAAGAAGTATTGCACCTGGATTATTGGCATGTACAGCATTGGGAACGGGATGACAAGACTCAGCGCAATCTACGTCACCGTCCGCCTGGTGTTCCCGCTACACTTGGTGAATGCCCCCTCCTTGAGCAAAGCCAGCCCCAGGCTCTTTGAACTGGTCTTGGTTTCACAAATACAAGGGAACAAAGTGTTGGGGCCCCCAAGTATTTAAGTAACCAGCACTGGGCTCTTAGACCGGTCTTGTTTCCCAGTGGCGGAACTTGCAAGTGGTTGGCCCAGGTGCAACCACTCGCAATATGCCCCCCCTCCACCACCCCAACCCAAGTTCACAATATGCCACACCGCAATGCATAGCAGCAGTGGGCCCCTTAGTCCTAATGTGATGTTGTCAGACTACGTGTAGGTGTGTGCCCGATACCTGATGTTCCTGGTCTCCTTTCCGGCACTGCTTGTCTGCGACCTGCCTGCTTCACTCGCCTGCAATTCAGAGGGCGAAGGGACAAAGGCACCCCAGGGAGACAATACCCCAAAACACCCCACAGAATGGTCACCACACGTTAGGACGGTGATCAAAGGTTTTATTTTAGTGACGAAAAGGGCCGTGGATCGCCGCTGTGGGAACGACTGAATCATACAACAACAATGACCATTGACAGCTTATGAATGAAAACGATTTTACCAGATGATATTGTGTGCCATGGGGTCACTGCAGCACCATAGACCGCACCTCGCACAATACGCTTCAGACAAGTGCTACACAGCATTTAACAAATAAATACATGAAAGGCAAACGAATAATAACACACTGTTAAAGGATATCGTGCGCAATGGGGCCACACGGAACGCCTGTGGGCCACAACTCGCACGGTATACCGCGTCACCCTGCAAGCAATTACAACCTGCAACCAGAAACTTGTAATAACATTTAAGAGAAGGACAATAGTATGCAGCAAGTCATGCCCTATAACGGTACGGCAAGTGTCCAGTTATACAGAAGTCCCTGAACTGCGCAGTTCTCTAGAGCAATAGGGTACCCTTTGGCCTAGGTGCACCGTAATTTAGAAGAACTAATGAAGAAATTTGTAATCCAAGGCAAATATGTCCGATGTCTTGGTTCCCTGCCAATACTGGGAAGTGACGGTCCCTTAGGCTTCTAGTCACTAACCTAAGGCAGCGGTCAGTTGGTGAACACTAGCAGGGTAGCTTAAAAGGTCTGGGCCCAGGCTGAAATAGGGGCTGATGGCTCTTGCTGCGGGCGCAGTGGGGGGGGGGGGGCAATCCTGAGGGCAGGAAAGGGAGGTTCAGTGGTTCACTATGTGAATGCAGCCTAAGGGTGTCTGTGCCACTGCGGGGTGAGGGGTGCAAAGTACCTGTTTCCAGCAACAAGCTGCCGGCTCCTGCCAGTCACGGTTGGGGCCTTCAGGGAGTCGCACCGCCTGTGCCTCCCCCTTTAGGCTGGGTGCGCTGTCTGTCGCGGCTCCTCGTTCTGCAGGGTGTCAGGGCTTGCTGGTATCTGGAGGCAAGGCTGCAGGTTCTCCCTCCGGCAGGTCCTCGCAGGGTCACTGGTGCGCCGCTGCTCCGGTCCTCTCTCTGCCCTGGGGGGGGGGGTCGCGCTCGATTCCTGCGGCTTCTGCGCCGCCCGGTCACTGCGCCGCTGCCGTTCCCCGCTGTCAATCACTGCCGGGCAGCGCGACGCTCCGTCCCGGTGCGTCTCTCTCTTCAACGCTGCCGGCTCCTTCCGTGCGCCCTTTCCTCGCTCCCTTCATACACGCTGCTCTGTCCTCTCACGGGTGGACCACACACTCCTGCACAGCGCGTTCTCTCTCCTCCGGTTCCAGCTCTACCTCTCCGGCTTCCCGTGCTGCGCCCACCAATCCCTGCTGTGTCCTGTTCCCGCTCTCCAGGGGTAAGAGGTCAGTCCCCCCTGATCCCTGCAAAGAGGTGGCTGCCGTGGGGCTGGTTGCCTGGCAACCCCCAGGCTGTAAGGTCCGGCCACCATTTTAATTAAGGGCAGCACTGGCCACCAATGTTAAAACGAAGCAGACCCCTGATGGGGCTTTGCAAAAGGGGTACCCCCAATTTCTGGGGTGCCACATGCTACCCCGCTGGAAGAATGCCAGTCTGCGGGCATTATGGCAGAAGTGACAATAGTCCGGTTGTAGTCTCTTGTTACAAAACAAAACGTTTAAGGCCTCTGGCATTTCTGAACAAAAAATAACTGTACATTCAAGTAAGAACAGCTTAAAGAACAATTTACAATGGCACAAGAACACTAAAGAAAGGCACTTTACATTCTATACCTCAAGGGTGGGACACCCTTGGTTGTGCGTTCCGACCTACGTGTCTGAACCACTGGGGGCCGGACCTCAGTTCAATCATGGTCTGACACCGGCGGGGGTTCCTCCGCCACAGGGCGGCTAGCCGCCGGAACAGGGGACGCCCATGGAAGGAAGGGTACTGGGGCACTCATGAAGACTAACAGGTCAGTGGGGTTGTCCCAAGGCATGCCCCCCCCAGGTTCCCTGCCCCTCCACCTCAGGCGAGACTCTCGTTTCTGTTGGGACTTCGGCAGTGCAAAGCTTGAGCTGGTCCCTCGACACCACAGTGATGGGTCCTTCAGGAGTCTTCCGGATCTCGTAGGTGTATCGGTCACCTGTGGGTATTCTGACGACTGTGTATGGTTCACTCTCCCACATGGCGTCGAGTTTACTCGAGCAGTGATTCGGTTTCTTCCATACAGGGTCTCCAACTCTGAGCGGTTTGGACCGGTTGTTAGAGTTGTAGTCCTTTCCTTGCCGACGCTGGGCACCCTCCATCCGCTGCGTAACGACTTCTCAATCCTCTGCTGATGCTCACGGACCCAGTCGGTCTGGGGTCGGATTGGTGGACTTTCTATCGGAGACAGTTCTAAGTCTTGCGGTAACTTGCCCTTGCGGCCAAACATTAAGTAGTACAGAGTGAAGCCGGTGGAGCAATGTTCGGCGTTATTATAGAGGTACGCCAGTTCGGGAAGTAAGGTCGGCCACTTGTTTCGGTCTTCTGCCGACAGACTGCGGAGCATGCCGATGATGGTCTGGTTAGACCGTTCGCAGAGTCCGTTTCCCTGGGGATGATAGGCTGTGGTCCGGATTTTTCGACAGCCATAGTAGGAGCATAACTCGTGAAAGAGCTGGGACTCAAAGGCGGGTCCTTGGTCCGTGAGGATGCAGTCGGGGTAGCCGTAGGGTCTGGCGAAGTGCTTGAGAAACTGTCCCGCGGTGGTCTTGGCGGTGAGGTCTCGAACCGGGATGACCACGAGGAATTTGCTATAGTGGTCAGTGATGGTCAAGGCATATTGATGCCCACTGGAGCTGGGTTCGAGCTTGACGTGGTCAAGAGCCACGATCTGCAACGGGCGTTGGGTCTTGATGGAGTGTAAGGGATCTCTCTGGGAGGCATCAGGAGCTCTCTTTAGACTGCAGGGAATGCAGTCGCGGCACCATTTTTCGACATCTTCTCGCATACCCACCCAGAAGTACCGGGTACGCAGGATGGCTTCCGTCTTCTGCACACCAAAGTGGCCGGATTTATCGTGGTACGCAGCCAGGAGTAATGGAGCCTGTTTTCTTGGAACAACCACCTGAACCACGGGGTGGTGTGTGCCGGGATCCACACTGTCACGGACCAGGATACCTTCTTCCTGACGAACTCTGTCGCGGTGCCGCAACAACTTCACAAGCTCAGGGTCAGCTTCTTTGCGTTGGTTTCGGTCCAAGTGGCGGCATTGGTTTAGCAGAACCAGGAACTCCTTCCTGAATTTTCCTCCAGTCAACTGTAGGGGTGTCTAGTAGATCACCCTTCTGCAGGCGTGAATCTGTGACGGACTGGGGATCCGAGGTTGCCAGGTTTCTTGCTGTGTAAGCCTTGAATATGGGCATTTCCACATCCTCATTCGGGTCCCCTTCCTCTTCGGGGGCATCGATCACAGGCAGTCTGGAGAGGGCGTCGGCATTGGCGTTGGCCTTGCCACTGCGATAATTGGTGGTGAACCGATAGCTGGCGAGGCGCGACATCCCCCGCTGTTCTAAGGCTCCAAGTTTGGCATTCTGCAGGTGCACTAACGGGTTGTTGTCAGTCATGACTACAAATGGGGTGGCGGCCAGGTAGTGCTTAAACTTCTCGGTAACTGCCCATACGAGGGCAAGCATCTCCAGCTTGAAAGCACTATAATTTTCTCAGTTCCTCCCAGTCTTGCGAAGGCCTCTGCTGGCATACGCTATTACTCGCTCACGCCCATTCTGAGTTTGGGAAAGCACAGCACCGAGCCCGCGGTTGCTGGCATCCGTGTAGAGTTGGAATGGCTTGTCATAATCGGGGTAGGTCAGCAATGGAGCATCTATCAAGGATCTCTTCAGTTGGTCGGAAGCCTGCTGTTGTTCTTCTCCCCAGGCGATTAAGGCTGACCCCCTCCGTTCATGGCCCGACTGGCCCCTCAGTAGTTCATGCAGGGGGGATGCCACCTTCGCAAAATTCTCGATGAACCGCCTATAGTAGCCCACAAATCCCAGGTAACTGCGGACCTCCCTGACGGTCTTGGGAGCTGGCCAGTCCTTGACAACTGTAATCTTCTCTGGGTCGGGCATCACGCCTTCGGCGCTAACCACATGTCCGAGGTACTGTACTCTGGGCTTTAGCAGGTGACACTTGCTGGGCTTTAGCTTTAGGCCGTTTTGGATCAATTGCTTGAAGACCTCATCCAGGTGCCGGAGGTGGTCGTCGTAGCTCTTTGAGAAAGTTATCACGTCGTCGAGATAGAGGAGTACCATCTTAAAGTTGTGCTGCCCGAGGCAGTGTTCCATAACACGTTGGAAAGTGGCGGAGGCGTTACAGAGCCCGAACGGCATTCTTTCAAATTCAAACAGGCCCATTAGTGTGGTGAAGGCCGTCTTCTCTCTATCTTCTGGGGCCATCTGGACCTGCCAGTACCCGCTGGTCAGGTCAAGGGTCGAGAAGTATTTAGCCGTCTTCAAGGCCGTCAGCGATTCCTCGATTCTTGGGAGTGGGTAGGCGTCTTTGTGGGTTGCGGTGTTCAGTTTGCGGTAATCCACGCAGAAGCGCAGACTACCATCTTTTTTTTTGACGATACCAAGCGGGGCCGCCCAGGGGCTATGGCTTTCCCTGATGACGCCAGCATCCTTCATTTCCGTGATCATATTCAGGACAGGTTGATACATGGCCGGAGGAAGGGGTCGGTGTCTTTCCTTGATCGGGGGAGTCGATCCCGTAGGGATGTGGTGGTATACTTTGTCGGCTTTGCCAAAATCGCACGGGTGCTGACTGAATGCGGCAGCATTTTGCTTCACGACTCGGAGGACCCCCTCTCGCTTTTCGGCCGGGGTGTCTTTGTCTCCAATCTGTATGTCTGTGTACCAGGGAGACCCTTCGTCACCTCTCCCCTCTTCAGCCACCCCCTGTTGGGCCACCGTGACGCTTTGCCCCAAGATGTCCTGGAAGTCCACCCTGCTGATCCTGGCCACTTGACAGTACTTGTACAGTTTGACCGCATATGGGTGTGGGTTCAGAAGCCTCACCGGTACTCTCCCTTGGACCACCTTCGCCAAAGTTCTGGCCACCGCGAATGGCTGTCGGCCTTCGGGATCACAGGATTCTATCAGGGCTTCGTAGTCTCTGCCTCCAGGGCCCATCCTGGCCTTACACCAGACGACTTATTCCGAATTTGGGCGCAGGAGAATCGGGCGGCAGTCTGCGATTCGGGCCTTCCCCACCTCCCCTTGGTCGTTGATAAACTTCTGCTGACCTGTGATCAGTCGCACTGTTTGCTGTAGGGCCTTCCTCTCCTGGGGGGGGGGGGGCTGTCCTCATTTCCCACCGCAGCGCTTCCACCACTTCATCCGGGCAGTTTCTTAGCACATTCATGCCCAGTATCACAGGAGGCAAGTGTTCGTTGGGGTCAGTGGTGACCAGGAACCCCTGTTGGTTCAGGGCGGCCTTTCCCACTTGCACATTGGCTTCCCAGTATCCTTGGAAGGTGATGGGTTGGCCATTGCTGGCTAGCAGGCGTAACCATGTTGTGGGGGGCGATACGACGTCCGTCTGTGCCCAATGCTGCAGAAAATCTGTGATCCTGATGGTAGAAACCTGCGACCATGTGTCCAAGAGGGCTGTCAGTTGGATCCCATTCACCCTAATATTCAGGTGGGGGCATTCCCCGACGTACAGGGGCCACCATTCTGCTGGCGGTGCCGGACCGGTTAGTGAGTCTCCTCCCGAGAGTCGGTCCCTTGCCTCGGGGCCCCCTCGTTTAAAGTCGCCTCTGGACAGTTTATCTCAATATGTCCACTCTGTCGGCACCTTCGGCAGATTGGCCGCCCTTGTTGGTCAAATTGATCGGAGGATCTTCGGCCAAACTCGCGGGTAACCTCCCATCTTGGGCGGTTCCTCGGCCACGGTCTTGCCGCCATTCTCCTTGCCGACTTCTGCCTTGGTTTCTGTCTAGGTCTTCCAACTTTTGCGTCACGCGTGTCATATTACGTGTTAGTTCAGACATCTGGCGAGTTAACACTTCGAGCGGGTCTGGTTCTACGGGGGCTTGCGCCTGTTGGGTGACTGCTCTGCTTGGGTATAGGGTGTCTGCAATTTGCCCTTTTGGGGTCTGGTAGCAGGCTTCCCCTTCCATTGAGTCCTCGTCTTCATCCCGGCCGCTCTGATTCAGGCCCAGGATTTGAAAGGACGGTTTCCTTAAATTTGGCGAATGAACTGTCGGGTTGTTGGCGTCACCACATGCGCAATTGGGACTTGACCGCCTCCCCCTGAGCTCCCTCGATAAACAGGTTGGTTAGCGTCTCGTCCACTTGTTTCTTTGGTTTCTTTTCTTTCAACTGTATGGCCTTCATGGCTTCCTGTAAGCTTAGTGCAAACTCTCGCAGTGGTTCATTCGGCCGCTGTTTTCTCGAGTACAGGCGGCTCTTCAGATCTGCTATTGTCTTTGATTCAAAGATCTCTCGCAGCTTTTCAAAAATCTGTTCCACCGTTTTCTTTTCGTCGGTCTCCCATGTTCTTACTTCGCGTAGTGCTGGGCCTCTCAGTTGCCCCACTAGTATTTCTACTGCTTGTTCGTTGCCGAGCTGGTACAGCTGTGTCCTGTTTTTGAATTCTTTTAGCGTGTGCGTCCCCGGGGTGTTGTTTCCCGAATAAGTCGGTACCCAGGGCGCGCCAAAATAGTAGGGCATGGTGATTGGTGCCGTCGTCATTGCCGCTGGATTTCCTTCCCCAGGTGATGCAGGAAGTTGTCTCCTCCTTCTGGTTGACGTGGGGGCCTCTGCTTGGTCTGAGTCTGATATCGCTGAATCCTGTTCGCGGACGCCAAGTGTGATGTTGTCAGACTACGTGTAGGTGTGTGCCCGATACCTGATGTTCCTGGTCTCCTTTCCGGCACTGCTCGTCTGCGACCTGCCTGCTTCACTTGCCTGCAATTCAGAGGGCGAAGGGACAAAGGCACCCCAGGGAGACAATACCCCAAAACACCCCACAGAATGGTCACCACACATTAGGACGGTGATCAAAGGTTTTATTTTAGTGACGAAAAGGGCCGTGGATCGCCGCTGTGGGAACGACTGAATCATACAACAACAATGACCATTGACAGCTTATAAATGAAAACGATTTTCCCCGATGATATTGTGCGCAATGGGGTCACTGCAGCACCATAGACCGCACCTCGCACAATACGCTTCAGACAAGTGCTACACAGCGTTTAACAAATAAATACATGAAAGGCAAACGAATAATAACACACTGTTAAAGGATATCATGCGCAATGGGGCCACACGGAACGCCTGTGGGCCACAACTCGCACGGTATACCGCATCACCCTGCAAGCAATTACAACCTGCAACCAGAAACTTGTAATAACATTTAAGAGAAGGACAATAGTATGCAGCAAGTCATGCCCTATAACGGTACGGCAAGTGTCCAGTTATACAGAAGTCCCTGAACTGCGCAGTTCTCTAGAGCAATAGGGTACCCTTTGGCCTAGGTGCACCGTAATTTAGAAGAACTAATGAAGAAATTTGTAATCCAAGGCAAATATGTCCGATGTCTTGGTTCCCTGCCAATACTGGGAAGTGACGGTCCCTTAGGCTTCCAGTGTCCGTGCCACTGCGGGGTGAGGGGTGCAAAGTACCTGTTTCCAGCAACAAGCTGCCGGCTCCTGCCAGTCACGGTTGGGGCCTTCAGGGAGTCGCACCGCCTGTGCCTCCCCCTTTAGGCTGGGTGCACTGTCTGTCGCGGCTCCTCGTTCTGCAGGGTGTCAGGGCTTGCTGGTATCTGGAGGCAAGGCTGCAGGTTCTCCCTCCGGCAGGTCCTCGCAGGGTCACTGGTGCGCCGCTGCTCCGGTCCTCTCTCTGCCCTGGGGGGGTCGCGCTCGATTCCTGCGGCTTCTGCGCCGCCCGGTCACTGCGCCGCTGCCGGTCCCCGCTGTCAATCACCGCCGGGCAGCGCGACACTCCGTCCCGGCGTGTCTCTCTCTTCAACGCTGCCGGCTCCTTCCGTGCGACCTTTCCTCGTTACCTTCAGACACGCTGCTCTGTCCTCTCACGGGCGGACCACACACTCCTGCACAGCGCGTTCTCTCTCCTCCGCTTCCAGCTCCACCTCTCCGACTTCCCGCGCTGCGCCCACCAATCCCTGCTGTGTCCTGTTCCCGCTCTCCAGGGGTAAGAGGTCAGTCCCCCCTGATCCCTGCAAAGAGGTGGCTGCCGTGGGGCTGGTTGCCTGGCAACCCCCAGGCTGGAAGGACCGGCCACCATTTTAATTAAGGGCAGCACTGGCCACCAATGTTAAAACGAAGCAGACCCCTGATGGGGCTTTGCAAAAGGGGTACCCCCAATTTCTGGGGTGCCACACTCAGGGCCCCGGTGCAATGCACCTGCTGCACCAATTGTAGTTCCGCCTCTGTTTTTTCCAGTACGGGAGACATAGGGGCCCATTTATCAGGCCATATTTGCAGCTAAACCCCCGAAAACACCAGTTTTCGGGGTTTAGCCACAAATATTAAGTATCCCCTAAATGTATCACAGGGGACCGCAGCAGGAATCTCCGATCCCTGCTGCGATCCACCCCTGCAGCGCCGCCAGCCGCATCCCCTATAGGTTTCTATGGGGGATGCGAAGCTGCCCGATGTATCAACATCGGGCAGCCTGGCATTGCAGCCCTGGGCTATCGCCATTCTGATATCGTGATAGCCAATTGTAGCCTATGGCTACACATCGCACTGCCAAGCGGGGCAGTGCGATTACAGGGGTCGGCAGGGGTCAGCACATAACCGCGCATGCGCAGACCCCCCGGCTTCCGGGTCAGGGCTTCGCAGGGACGGGCTCCTTTCGGAGCCCTGTCCCTGCGTCCCCATCATGATACATCCCAGCGGTATTAAAAGCAACCGCAATGCGATGCACCATGCCGGCATCGCACATTAATGATAAGAGAAGGGGTCAGGATGAGAATGCTTTGACCATGGTACCTTGTATAACAAGTGTCCCCTGGCTCTGGCATAACACCTCTGGCTGTTGGACACTGGTGCTGGTTTAAAAAAATGGGGGATCCCTAATCTTTTTGCCCCCCATATATTTAGACGCAAAACTGGCCCAAGAGCCTGGTGCTGGTTTCTTAAATCTTAGATATGGGGGGACCCCAACCAAGGGTGGGATTCTCTCTAAATATGCGGTAAAAACCCTGTTATCGGGGTTTTTACTGCATTTTGATACGCAGCAAAACCACGGCGTGCTTTCGCTGCGGGGGGGGGGGGGGGGGGGGGTTGTGTGTGTGTTTATCGCCATTAAAAACCGATACCCCATAGAAGTCTATGGGCTAATTAACGCACCCACACCACCCCAAATGGACCCCCGCTGCCTCGCGCCGACCCCTCCCTCACCTGTGTCCAGGCAGCACAGCACTGTGCTGCCCTGACCTGTGACCTACTCCTCCCTGCACTGAAAATCATCTTCCAGGTAAGCTAATAAGGCATAGCGTATCATTTTTAGGATACACTTACTTTGTATCATTCCATTTGCACATCATGTAGTGATTTCATGCAATTCTTTTTCAAATTCAATCACAAAAGTTTTAAAAGAAAAATCCCTGAGCTCGGGTGAGCTCATCCCCGCTTCCGATACTGCCCCAGGTGCATATAGAATACATCTATAAATACTTTGCACAGCTGGAATCCCCGTCCGATAACCCTGTTTGCCCCAGGGGATAGGGGGGGGGGGGGCACATAAGTGTGCATTTAATTAAATTTGGAGATCATGGTTAATCAACATCAATAAATTGCATGTGTACAAACCTGTGAAAGGTTCGTTGGTGGCGTTCAGCGCCCCTGGGTAACCACGGGACTGCTTTGATTTTGCTCAAAATAAAGAACATGTGCAGACAGTGAGGCCTGTTTGGTGAGTCAGCCCCAGCTCCACAACACAGGGAAACACGGGACTGAGCCATGGAGACGCCGCTGATTCACTGCTCTAAACAAATTCACTGCAAACAGCGAGAATTCATGGCAATAGGAAACTAAGGGCCTCATCTGCAGGACGTCACCGATCCCACAGAAACTCGGGATGTGTCTGTATCTGTCTATAACACACTACTGAGAGCAATGAGTGTAGATACCGCCACCCTGATTCACCAGGGAATATAAATACCCGGGGTGATAAATACCCAAAAATCACAACTATTACTGTGAAAGTTTTTTTTTTTAATAAGCCAGGTAACGGGATGGCTTTTATAACCCCAGCTGTAATGTCCCCTGCCGCTGAGGATCATAGGAGCTCTGGCTGCAGTAACGGGCATATTTAATATCAGGAACTGGTCGTGATAATTTGTTATCATCGCTTAAAGTGATCATTAATACTTTATTTCTGCGTACAGGACCTGGTCGCGCTACTGTGCAGTCTGCTTAGAGGAGGGGACTGGTCTCCCTCTCCTGGTCATCTTTTAGTAGGGATGGACATTAGAAGCTTACCATCAAATGATTGGTGGGCATCCATCATCAAATCTTTCGATGCAATGGCAACTGACCACAAATAATTTCATAGTAAAAATTAAATGATTTGTGAATGCGCAAAACCAGTGCAGCATGGACGTCTGGGGGCGGGACCATCATTATACCATAAAATGTTTGCCATTTGATGGTGGCACACATCGGAAACATTAAACCACTACCATCAGAACAAAAACATTGATGGTTGAGAAACACCACGATTCAACTTCTAACCCTACCCCGCCACGGCCAATGTTGGCAGGGATCGCCAAGTGTGTATGGAGCTTCAGAATTATTCATTGGAGGTGGCCAGGAGAAGGCGGGGTAGGAATAGAAGGGCGTGTTGATGAAAGGGGTAATTACTGCAGGTGGCCAGGAGAAGGCGGGGGTAGGAATAGGAGCGCGCGTTGATGAAAGGGGTTATTACTGTAGGTGGCCAGGAGAAGGCGGGGGCAGGAATAGGAGGGCGCGTTGATGAAAGGGGTAATTACTGCAGGTGGCCAGGAGAAGGCGGGGGCAGGAATAGGAGGGCGCGTTGATGAAATGGGTAATTACTGCAGGTGAACAGGAGAAGGCGGGGTATGAATAGGAGGGTGCAATAATAAAAGGGGTAATTACTGCAGGTGGCCAGGGGAAGGCGGGGGTAGGAATAGGAGGGTGCATGAATGAAAGGGGTAATTACTGCAGGTGGCCAGGAGAAGGCGGGGTAGGAATAGGTGGGTGCAATAATAAAAGGGGTAATTACTGCAGGTGGCCAGGAGAAGGCGGGGGTAGGAATAGGAGGGTGCATGAATGAAAGGGGTAATTACTGCAGGTGGCCAGGAGAAGGCGGGGTAGGAATAGGAGGGTGCAATAATAAAAGGGGTAATTACTGCAGGTGGCCAGGAGAAGGCGGGGGTAGGAATAGGAGGGTGCAATAATAAAAGGGGTAATTACTGCAGGTGGCCAGGGGAAGACAGGGGTAGGAATAGGAGGGTGCAATAATAAAAGGGGTAATTACTGCAGGTGGCCAGGAGAAGGCGGGGTAGGAATAGGAGGGTGCAATAATAAAAGGGGTAATTACTGCAGGTGGCCAGGAGAAGGCGGGGGTAGGAATAGGAGGGCTCATTGATGAAAGGGGTAATTACTGCAGGTGGCCAGGAGAAGGCAGGGGTAGGAATAGGAGGGCGCGTTGATGAAAGGGGTAATTACTGCAGGTGGCCAGGAGAAGGCGGGGGTATGAATAGGAGGGTGCAATAATAAAAGGGGTAGTTACTGCAGGTGGCCAGGGGAAGGCGGGGGTAGGAATAGGAGGGTGCATGAATGAAAGGGGTAATTACTGCAGGTGGCCAGGAGAAGGCGGGGTAGGAATAGGAGGGCGCATCGGTGAAAGGGGTAATTACTGCAGGTGGCCAGGAGAAGGCGGGGTAGGAATAGGAGGGTGCAATAATGAAAGGGGTAATTACTGCAGGTGGCCAGGGGAAGACAGGGGTAGGAATAGGAGGGTGCATCAGTGAAAGGGGTAATCACTATTGTCAGGGTGAAAAGCCAGAGGAAGGGACTGGGATCCTCGGTCCTGAGCTGGGGGCAGTCGGCTGCCCCAATGGATAACAATTCAGCTGAAGCTGCTTTATGCAATGCAGGGAACGTTTCACATGGTTCAGGATATTGCATTACTGTGACTCAGTCCCAGCACACAACCCCCAGCCATAACTCCCCATGTGTGTTATTGTTATTATCACTGATATTCGGGGATGTACAACCGCTCTCCAGCCCTCAATCACTGTGACGTCCTCCGCGCGGGGGACACAAACATTCCCAGCGGATGTTTGTCTGTGTTTACGGTAAAGCACTTGGCTCTGTACATGGCAGATCGTCTCTCACAGATGGACATAACATGCGCCTGTCTGTTCCGGATCATTCCAATGTATGTGAAATCGTCTGAGAACGGAACAAACTGGTTTATTCAGCTTCATGCTGTCATTTACTAACACAAATCCATAAAAATGTCAATGTTTGAAGTGATAACCTCAGCGCCTGGGTCTCCAGAGATTCTGCCACAGACAGGAACCAGCTCGGGTCAGACTGTAAGGAGTAGTAAGAGGTGTAGTTATCACCTGTATGGTGTAAAGGCCCCCATCCACTAAGACAAGGTATCGCATGCAATACCCCGATATTTAACTCACCCGGCAGCTGCCTGGTGGCAGGATCGACAGTGAGACAATGGGCAGAGGCGTAACTCTGGGAGGCAATGGAGTCATCTGCCGCCGGGCTCCTGCTCCCAAGGGGGCACCTCTCCTCCCCTGCCTGTTTGAATCAGTTAATTGAAAGCCATCGATGTCGCTTTTGGGGCTGACTCCCTGGCCTAACATTATTTTTGCAAGTGTCACACCCTGTATTAGAACCCATGACCTGTCTTACTGTAGACAGACACCTTACTGATTGAGATTTTGGGGGGCACCAATATTTACCTTGCCTCTGGGCAACTGGGACGCACTTATGCCACTGACAATGGGCCTTATTTTAGTTCACTCTTTCTGACAAAATCCTTCTTAGATAGACAAAACCATGTGCCAGCAGGTGGGGCAGATGTAACTTGTGCAGAGAGAATTAGATTTGGGTGGGGTTTTACTTCAAAGTGAGATCTATGTTGCAGTGTAGAAATAAAGCAGCCAGTATTTACCCCGCACAGAAACAAAATAACTCACCCAAATCTAATTCTCTCTGCACATTTTACATCTGCCCCCCCCCCCCTCCCTGCAGTGCACATGGTTTTGTCCATCTAAGAAGGATTTTGTCAGAAAGAGTGAACTAGAATAAGGCCCAATAGCTACTGGTGGGGTGTATTATGCTACACCCCTACATTACACAGAAGACCAATGAGAAGAAGAACACAGATTTGTATGTAAGCTATATATACACTTGGCTGCCCCATTGAGTGTTACACTGATAGATTTGGGAGAGACAATTTTTCTCTGAGTGATTCCTGTTCGCACAGAGCGAGGTTGCACTGCCTTAGGTGTGGCGGAGCGGTTAAGGTGTGGGGACTGAGTACATAAGGTGCTTCTATTGTTTCCTGTTAGAGTTATTTCGATCCTGTGGAATGTCAGTAGGGAAAGTACAATCAGCTGATGGCAGCGTGCTGGGTTGTACAGTGGTATGTACTTTCACTTCACTAAAGCCACAATCACACACAATCCGGGGTTTTCTTTTAAATAATCTGCGTATGGGTCATTATTCAGTGTCTAGAGCAGGGGCGGCCAAACCTGTCCTCAAGATCTACCAACAGTTCATGAATATCAGGCAACATGTGGATCTAGAGTCAGTGGCGTTGCGCGCGGGGGGGGGGGGGGGGGGGGGTACTTTTTACCAAGGCCCAGGTCTGCTCAGTGCTGAGCTGGGGAAAGAGACAGCCTGTCCTTTCTGTCCCTGTGACTTTTTTTCATGGGGGTGTGGTCATGCCCCTCTACTGGAGGCCCACCCCCACCCAGTGGCCATGCCCCCTACATTTTACTGGGGACCGGCTGAACTGTCTGCACCATTGCCTATAGAAGGAATGAATGCAGCATGTTTGAAAATGTGACAGTTAGTAATGACTGCACCGGTGCACCAGCTAGGTGATTTGGAAAACCGCGGACCATTGGTAGATCTCGAGGACCGGTTTGGCCACCCCTGGTCTAGGTCAACAGTCAAAAAGCAGATCACTATTGGATGACAGTCTTAAAGTTATTCACTGTGTCCTCAATTCTGGTCAGCCAATCACTACTGGTCCTTAGACTATCCAATCCTGTTACTTCACAATCTTTGATCTACTTCTGGACACTACTGATGTCACTGTTCACCTGTTGTATCACAAGGATCATGATATCACGATATATCACGATATATCATGATATCACGACTACATCGATTTAATATCTGACACCACGATTTACAAAAGTCCTTATGGATTCCCGAGCATTGAGAGCAAGTACATTAGGGCAGATGAAGATTATTCTGAAAATATAGCCATGTACGTTTGATTTGTTAACAACCTTTTCATAGTGTGGACTGGAATCTTAGAGCAATTAGAGAGTTGTGTTGATTAATTAAATTCTTTACCTGTCTCCATCAAATTGACGAGTTGTAGTAGTTAGAGAATTGATTTCCTCGATGTAACCGTAATGAAACAAACATGGATGCAAATTTGAGACCAAGTTGGAAGCCAACAGATTGTTGGCGACGAGCTTCCACCCCCTACCTCTCAAAAGAGGCTTGCCCTGCTCGCAGCTGGTGAGGGCAGCGAGAATAACCGCTGACAGGGATGTCCTACAGGATACATTGGACAAGATGGGACAATGCTTTATAGACAGGGGTTATGACAAAAGGGAGGTGACAGAGGCTAAAGGCAGATGCCTTGAACTAAGGAGGGAAGATCTGTTTGCACCCCAAGTGAGAAAAGAGTGAAAATAATTTGATGTTTTTGAGCACTTATTCGATTAATTCACACCACTGGCACATACTACGCACTGATCCAATTCTTGGTAGACAGTGTGAGAAACCGCCACTCTTCTGCTATAGAAGGAATGCGAATATTAAGCAGAAGATTGTGTATAGTGACGTTGTTCCAAAAACAACTACAAGTACCTCGTGGTTGAATATGACCACTGGTGCGAGGAAATGCACAGGGTGTGCGAACTGCAAATATATCATGCCTGTCAGCAGCTGGCAACATCCCCTTACTGGACACAACTATACAGTTAAACATCGGATTGTGAGACCAAATACACAGTGTACATAATCTGATGCCCCTGCGATAAGATATATACGTGTGGAAGGAGCGTATAGGGATGTACCATTCATCCATCAACAAAGCTTTGATTACCATTGATGGAAATACACCCCCAGTAGCAAGGCATTTTGCCACACACAGACACCACCTTGAGGACTTCAGGTTCATGCCTTTTGATTATATTTCACCTTTAAGGAGAGGAGGTGACCGGCATTATCTACTGTTAAAGAAAACTCTTGGAGCTATGAATTGCAAGCCATGGCACCGATCGGACTGAATGAGGAGTTCAATTAATCAGTCTTTCTATAGATCATGATGACGGAGCCATTTTTATTATGTTACTGTAGTCAGTCTATGATAGCTCTGGTATAATATATCCTTCATTGTATATACATCATTTTTTTCTGTCCTTCTGTTTTGATGTCCTGTATGTCTTCCATGTTATATGTGTTGTTGTATTATTTTTATATTTTGTGACATTGTGCGATATACAAGCATCCTTTTGTAAGATCACTTGTAGTTGTGGTATGGACACTATGTCACCATGGTAACGCATTGTGCTGGCGTGTGTGGTAGGGGACTTCCAGTGCATGGGAACTGTTTTTGCTTCCCCTCCGCTGGTCGCATGTAACATGGTTACAGGGCATGACGTCACATCCGGGACACCGGTGCCACGTGCAACAGCGAGCGGGGAGTGATGGTGTGAAATGTGAATGCCACGGCACTACACAGGTGAAGCTTCTAAAAACTTTATGGGTATATATACCACTTATGGTTCCCTTGCTTGAGTGGTGCCCTTTAATCAAGGTGTGAATAACACCTCAACTGTCTGATATTGACATGATGTTGTTATGCTGAACAGTGAGTGTTATTAAATCTTTATAGCATTAACAGTGGTCCTCTCTGGATGTTGGAGGTGCCACCGATTGTGCAAGTTTACCCACTGCAAAAGATGAGAGAGGTCTGTAATTTCCATCATAGGTACACTTCAACTGTGAGAGACAGAATGTGGAGAAAAAAAACAGGAAATCACATTGTAGGGTTTTTAAGCAATTTATTTGTATATTCTTGCGGGAAATAAATAATTGGACAATCAAAAAGTTACACTCAATACTTTGTGATATAAGCTCGGTTGGCAATTACAGAGGTCAAAAGTTTCCTGTAGATCTTGACCAGGTTTGCACACACTGTAGCATGTAGATCTTCTCTAGATCTGTCATGTTTTGGGTCTGTCACCGGGCAACACCAACTTTCAACTTCCTCCACAGATTTTCGATTATGTTGAGGTCTGGAGACTGGCTAGGCAACAACAGGACGTTGAAATGCTTCTTACGGAGCCGATCCTTAGTTGCCCCGGTGGTGTGTTTGGGGTCATTGTCATGCTGGAAGACCCAGCCATGTTCCATCTTCGATGCTCTTACTGAGGGAAGGAGGTTTTTGGCCAAAATCTCACGATACATGACCCCATTCATCCTCTCCTTAATACGGATCAGTTTTCCTGTCCCCTTTGCAGAAAAGCAGCCCCAAAGCAGAATGTTTCCACCCCCATGCTTCACAGTGGGTATGATGTTTTTGGGATGACACTCATCATTCTTCTACCTCCAAACACGACGAGTGGAGTTTATACCAAAAAGTTCTATTTTGCTCATCTGACCACATGACATTCTCCCAATCTTTCTCTGGATCATCCAGATGGTCACTGGCAAACGTTAGATGGGCCTGGACATGTGCTGGCTTAAGCAGAGGGACCTTTCGGGCGCTGCAGGATTTGAATCCATGACGACATAGTGTGTTACTAATGGTAACCTTTGTGACTGTGGTCCCAGCTCACTTGAGATCATTGACCAGGGCCCCCCTGTAGTTCTGGGCTGATTCATCACCGTTCTCAGGATCATTGATACCCCACAAGGGGCTAGATGCACTAAGCTTCAAAAGTGATACAATGGAGAGTGTTAAACAACCAGCCAATTCCTGCCTGACATTGCTACTTGCATATTGTTAAGTAGCTCATCCCAGCCTTGTGCAGCTCTACAATTTTGTCCCCGGTGTCTTGGCCATGGTGGAGAGGTTGCAGCCTGACTGTTTGAGGGTGTGGACCATAGCCGAATCTAGGGGGTGGTCTGGGGGTGCACCAGACCACCCATTAGACCAGTGGCCACTCACAATTTAAAGCAATGACACCCGGGCAGAGAGAGCTGTGTGCTGCCCAGCTATATATGTTGAAGAGGTGCGCTCTGCACCTGTCTCCCAGAGTGGCAGCAGCAGCTTCAGCCCACAGGCTGATTTGTCCCTCTGCGCCTCCCGTCCCCTGGTGTAGGCGGTCCCTGTTCCCCCCACATGCTGTCAGTTGTCTAAGGAAAGTTTGAGTGTGTCCCACGTTGTGAGGAGAGAAGACAGCACCACAGTCCACAGAGCGTCCTGACCCCAGGCAGCTATCCCCACCGGGAGCTGCCCAGTTAATCACTGCATCACAGAGAGTTTCTAAAGATAGCGCTCCCGGGCCGTGAGCTCCTATTGGCTCGTCCAGGTTAGAAGAGCCGCTGACGTGCTGACAGTGCATGGCGGCAGCTGGGAGGTGAGTGGTGCAGAACGGCATTAAAGAGGCAGCCCACAACCTGTACCTCTGGGCGCATCCACTCGGAGGGATCCGCTGTTGGCGGCGCCTGGCCCAGTATAAGCCAGGTGCAGCAGCACACAGGCAGCAAGGGGCATGGGCGTCAGCCACACCACCAGCAGGACATACCTGGCCCTGACGATCCAGGAGAAGTGGGCAGTGACCAAGGTACGGTCCAATCCCACTTGGCAATGAGCATGATGCCCCCTTGGCATCGTGCTTGAAGCCCCTGGCATCAAGCAAGAACCCCCTAGCAATGAGCATGTAGGTAAGTGGCACTTATGTGTCAAATATGTAATGGTCATCATGATGTGTGGCACAATGTGTAATGGGCATTATGGACTCATGTGTAAATGGCATCACGGCGTGTGGGTTTATGTGTAAATTTGCTCAAATGTTTAATGGGCATTGCGATGTGTGGTCTAATGTGTAATATCATGCCCCTTTTTGTGATAACACGCCTCCTTTCCATGGGACCACGCCACTTTTTGCCGCACAGCTTTGCCGTGCAATAATCCCACATAATGGCCCTTATTCTGATCTGATCGCAATACAAATTTGTTTGGAAAATGGACAAAACCATGTGCACTGCAGGTGGGGCAGATGTAACATGTGCAGAGAGAGTTAGATTTGGGTGGGGTGTGTTGAAACTGAAATCTAAATTGCAGTGTTAAAATAATGCAGCCAGTATTTACCCTGCACAGAAACAAAATACCTCACACAAATCTAACTCTCTCTGCACATGTTACATCTGCCCAGTGGCGGATTAAGCACGTGGCGACAGGGGCAGTCGCCCTGGGGCCCCCACACTGACATTGCTGCTGGTATGGGGCTCCTGTCACCCTGTGCTTCAGCAGTGGGATCGCAGGCGGGCTGGTGCATTGCAGACGGGCAGGGGGTCCCTGCAGTGGTTTGGGTGGTCAGCGACAGGGTCCCTGCCGCAGATGGGAAGTCAGCGGCGGGGTCCCTGCAGCGGATGGGAACTAGTAGCCAATACCATTACTAGTTCCCATCTGCTGCCGGGACCCCGCCGCTAACTTCCCATACTGCAGGGACCATGGCGCTGACTGCTTAGATCACTGCAGGGACCCCCAGTGCTGGGGGGGAATGTGTGCGCAGGGGGGGGGGGGTGTCTGTGGGGACCCCCACAATTTTGTTGTCCAGCGCCCCCACAGACCTTACTCCGCCCCTGTATCTGCCCCACCTGCAGTACAGCATGGTTCTGCCCATTTTCCAAAAAATTTGTACTGCGATCAGATCTGAGTAAAGTCCACTGAGTGGTTGAGTCTGGGACCACCCATTACCATACTTCTAGATTCGCCTTTGGTGTGGATAGGTGTCTTTTATACAGATAATCAGTTCAAACTATTGGCAGAGTGTCTATAAGTACGTGCAGTGTGGTTGTCAGACCTCACACTTAGAAGATATAACCAAATGAAGGGTTTATTCAAGTGGCAGGCTTGCAGGTTACAACAGTACTTTAGTAGTTAACTTCAAGCAGTAATACAACTGGTACATTGGGAACGACAGTCTCTGGTTGTTACTTAGCTGTAGCGTTTTGGCGCGTGCAGGGTCAATGACAGTTTGCTGGTTTACGCTGCGGTATCTCTCCCAGTCTCGCTGCTGCCAATGATGACTGATCTCCCTGTGCAAAAGGGTCACGCTGGTAACGGGATTACAGCGGGGACTTGCTCCTATGCGCTCCGGTGCACGTGGAGCTACAAACAGCATGGACGGAGTCACATACGCTCTGAGGCACACACTACGCGGGGACTTCCTAACAGGAAAGGGACGCTGCCAGCAGGGTCAGGGGTCTCTGCCCTGCTATTCGCTTAAGCGAGCTGTCACTCAGGGTGACGCCTAGCTACGTTGGCTGCAAGGGGACAAGGCAGACTGTAAGCCTTACACTAAACAGTGTATGGAGACAGGCGCTGAGCGCTGCAATCTAACACTCCCCCTCGCTCAAGGCTGTCTTCGGCTACATAAAAGAACTTAATACAATTGCTTTGTCCTTTTGTAATACCTGTAACCGAAAATATGGTTAGAGAGAAAAGACATTCAGAACATCAGAACTTCAAATCAACATTTTGAACTTAGACAAGTCCACAGTCCTTCACGAACTTAATAAGCAAGTTTCTCGACAGTCCTTTAGTAAGCATGTCAGCGACATTCTGTTCACTTGCAATGTATTCAACATCGATGGACTTGTTCTCCACTAGTTCTCTGATGAAGTGGTGTCTTATCGCGATGTGCTTCGACCTTCCATGGTGCTTGGTAGTACAGGAAAGATCTATTGCTCCCCTGTTGTCACATGCGATACTGATAGTCTCTTCTTCATAAAGTAGACCTAACTCACACAAAGTCTCTTTGATCCAGAGTGCTTCTTTTGATGTCTCTGTAAGAGCCATGTATTCGGCCTCAGTTGTTGAGAGAGCAACGGTTGGTTGTTTTCTACTCGCCCAACTAACTGCTGCTCCGGCCAGTGTGAACAGGTAACCGGTGTGGGAACGACGATCATCTTCATCTGCTCCCCAGTCGGCATCGCAGAAGACTTTCAAATTTGAATTGCTTGTCTTGGCGAATTTTAACTTCAAGGAACTTGTACCTTTTAGGTATCTCAGAATCCTCTTCACCGCAATCCAGTGTTGCCTTCCAGGATTTATTGCAAATTGGCTCACCCGACTGACTGCATGAGTGATGTCTGGACGGGTTCCAATACTTGCATACATAAGACTTCCAACCACGTTCTTGTAAGGAACATCTTGCATTTCCTCTGCTTCTTCTTGTGTGGTTGGTGACATACCTTTTGTAATCTTGATGCTTTTGTCAATTGGTGTATTCACTGACTTGGAGTCTGCCATCCCATACTTCAAGATTGTTGCCTCGATGTACATTTGTTGGTCGACTGTGACTGTTCCCTTTTGCAAGTTTTGAACAATTCTCATGCCCAACAGATGATTGGCTGGACCTAAGTCTTTCAACTTGAATCTCCGTTTCAGTTGATCTCTTACACTTGTGATGTGATCTTCGTGACCTGCTATAAGTATATCATCCACATAGACTGCTATGATGAATAACTTTTCTCCCAGAGTTTTGTGATAAAGGCAGTGGTCAGTCTCTGATCTAATAAAATTCATTTCAAGTAGTACTGTGTCCAATTTTATGTACCAGCAACGACCACTCTGCTTTAGGCCATATATGGATTTCTTCAGAAGACACACTTTCTCTGTCTGAAGTTCATTCTCATCATAATGATCTGGTGATTCCATATAGATTTCTTCAAGTAGCTCTCCATTTAGGAACGCTGAGTCGAAGTCTAGTTGGTATAGCAGTAAGTCTTGTAAGGTGGCGACTGCAATTACTAACCTGAGAGTGTTATACCTCGCAACAGGTGAGTATATCTCCCCGTAGTCAATTCCGGATCTCTGTGTGTATCCCTTAGCAACAAGACGGGCTTTGTAACGGGCAACTTCTCCGTCTGAATTTAACTTCTTGCAGAAGACCCACTTGTTCTTGACTGTCTTGCGGTTGCTTGGCCTATCTACTATGGTCCAAGTATCGTTCTCTCTCAGTGCTGATAACTCTGTGTCTATTGCAGATTTCCATTTCGCCCAATCACTGCACGCTTTCGCTTCTTGAATACTCTGAGGTTCACTGAAAGCAATATTCGCATATTCTTCCTCATATCTCCTGGCTGGTATGCCCTTGTTTCTTCTTACAGAAGCTCTATTAGTTGGTTCGCTTCCTTCTTCAGTATTTTCTGTTGCAGGTATGCTCTCTATTTCACATACCTCTACTAGTGCTTGCTTTTCTTGCTCTTTCGCTTTTGTGGGTGATGCTGTTTCTTGAAATATCACATCTCTTGATTTTAGAAGACGTCTGTTCTCTGCATCCCAGAGCCTGTACCCTTTGCTCTCCTCACAATAGCCTAGCAATATGCACTGTCTTGATTTTGGGTCAAGTTTCTTCCTTTTCTCCTTTGGTATATGCGCATAAGCTCTGCTCCCAAAGACACGGAGGTGACTGATGTCTGGCTTCTTCCCAGACCAGGCCTCTAAGGGGGTTTTTCCCTTCACGGCCACTGTAGGTGTTCTGTTTTTCAGGTATACTGCAGTAGATACAGCTTCTGCCCAAAAACTCTTCTCCAGGCCAGCATCGTTCACCATCGCTCGTGCTCTTTCAACGATTGTTCGGTTCGCCCTTTCACTTACGCCATTCTGTTCAGGCGTGTAGGCCATCGTCAGCTGATGCTTTATGCCATGTTTTCTGAGAAAGTCGGTTAGAACTTCATTTTCGTACTCTCCCCCATTGTCGGACCTCAGGACCTTTAGCTTTAGGCCCGTCTGAGTTTCCACTAGGTTCTTGTACTCCACAATTTTCTTGACCACCTCACTTTTCTTCCTTATGAAGTCTACGTGTGTCATTCTTGTGGCGTCATCGATGAGAGTCATGAAGTATTTGTAACCACTGGTTGACTCCTCTTCCATTGGTCCGCACACATCTGTGTGCACCAGAGCTAATTGTGTTTCTGCTCTGCCTGCTGACTTGGGAAATGGGTTGCGGGTCTGCTTGCCTTTTATGCAACTCTCGCACACAGGTCTTCCGGTGTCTTTCACTATGATTCCTGTTGCCATCCCATCAGCTAATTTCTGGACATTATCATATCCTAAGTGTCCCAAACGTCTGTGCCAGAGTTCCATCGACTCATTTTCAGCAGAGGCTGCCAAAGCTACACATTCATCTGTGTCTAGGACGTATAGTTGGTTGCATCGGGTTGCTGAAGCAATTACAGTCCCTCTTTCATTATGCACCATACACTTGCCCTTTGCAAACTGGACTCTGTAGCCTTTTGCCTCGAGTACGCTGATAGCGATGAGGTTACTTCCCAATTCTGGTACATACAGGACGTCTTGGATATCTGTGACTACTGTCTGTCCCTCAATTCTTAGTCTCACTGTGATTGTCCCAACATTTGAAGCAGTAAGGACCTTTTCACCAATCCCGGTAACTGTTGTGGGGGTACACTGTGTTAAAGAATTGAACCACTCCTTGTTGCAGCTGAAGTGCCTAGAGGCTCCCGAGTCCATGTACCAGAGATCCCTCCTTGGCTTGTCTGTTACATTCAGTGCTGACTCGTTCTTCTTATCATGCCGCTTGTGCATGCCACTAGTGTTCTTCAGCCTGCATTCTGAAGCCTTGTGCCCTACTTTGTGGCACACATAACATTTGAATGTGCATTTCTTGGGTTTCGCACCCTTTGCTACTAAGGCAGAACCCTCAGCTATGGCATCCTTGTGGATTCTCTCTTGGAACTGTAGTAGCTTGGCTCTCACAACTTCAGTTGTAAGCTTGGTTTCATTTGACTCTAGTGCGACAACCAGGAAGTCAAATTCTTCTGTCAAGTTCTGCAGCATTACCATCGCCACTTCTTCCTCATCCACTTTTGCTCCTACACATGCCAATTGCTGAGCTATCGATAGTATCTTATCAATATAATCGTTCATGTCCTTGCATGCATTCAGCTTTGTTCCATACAGTGTGCGTCTCAGACTTATCCTTCTCATTAAGCCTTTATTCTCATAAGCACCTTGTAGAGTTGTCCACATGTCCTTAGCGGACTCCTTCCCACAGATAGTAGAATAAACATGCTGCTCCACAGCCAGGCCTATTGTGCCAATGGCCTTGTCTACCTCTTCTGGGTTTGGACTATCTCCTGGGGCTATTGTGACTTTCCATAGCTTCTCCCTCTTAAGCTGCATTTCCATAGCGAACTTCCATGTAGTATAATTCTCTGAGCCTTTGAGCTTTGGAAAGTTCATGCTATGCCCTGTACTGTGCATTCTCGTTAACTCTCCCACAAATGGCAATTCAGAAATAATTCCTTTGTGTTCTTTTATGTACTGCGCTAGCACTTTGTCTTCAGGGGGTTAATCTTCGCGCACGTGACGTGCTGGGCCCATAACCTATTGGCAGAGTGTCTATAAGTACGTGCAGTGTGGTTGTCAGACCTCACACTTAGAAGATATAACCAAATGAAGGGTTTATTCAAGTGGCAGGTATGCAGGTTACAACAGTACTTTAGTAGTTAACTTCAAGCAGTAATACAACTGGTACATTGGGAACGACAGTCTCTGGTTGTTACTTAGCTGTAGCGTTTTGGCGCGTGCAGGGTCAATGACAGTTTGCTGGTTTACGCTGCGGTATCTCTCCCAGTCTCGCTGCTGCCAATGATGACTGATCTCCCTGTGCAAAAGGGTCACGCTGGTAACGGGATTACAGCGGGGACTTGCTCCTATGCGCTCCGGTGCACGTGGAGCTACAAACAGCATGGACGGAGTCACATACGCTCTGAGGCACACACTACGCGGGGACTTCCTAACAGGAAAGGGACGCTGCCAGCAGGGTCAGGGGTCTCTGCCCTGCTATTCGCTTAAGCGAGCTGTCACTCAGGGTGACGCCTAGCTACGTTGGCTGCAAGGGGACAAGGCAGACTGTAAGCCTTACACTAAACAGTGTATGGAGACAGGCGCTGAGCGCTGCAATCTAACACAAACAGGTCCCATTAATACAGGTAACGAGTGGAGGAGAGAAGAGCTTCTTTATAGAAGAAGTAACAGGTCTGTAAGAGCCAGAAATCTCACTGGTTGGTAGGTGTCCAAATAATTATTTTCTGCAAGAATATACAAATAAATTGTTTAATAATCATACAATGTGATTTCCTGTATTTGCCCCACAATCTGTCTCTCACAGTTGAAGTGTACCTATGATGGGATTACAGACCTCTCTCAACTTTTAAGTGGGTCAACTTGCACAATCCTGGCTGCCCAAATACTTTTTTGCCCCACTGTAAAAAAAAAAAAAAAAAAAAAAAAAAAATATATATATATATATATATATACACACTGTATTTGCTGGAGTATTAGACTACTTTTTTCCCCCTGAAAAACATGCCTCCAAGTGGGAGAGTCGTCTTATACGCCGGGTGCACTTATATAACAAACTCTATATTTTGAGTGGAAATGTTGGGGGGTCGTCTTATACGCCTATACGGTATATATATATATATATATATATATATATATATATATATATATAGACACACACAGGTGGACTCTGATCCCTTGCGACACAGTGGTGGTGGTGGATTCCAGGTAGCGTAGCAGCTGGGAATACAATGTGAGATACTGTATATGTGATTGCTCAGGAATGTGAATGAAGTAAGAGCGAGTAATACTGTCACCGGCCATAAAGATAAAGTGATTACACACAGAGAAATGCACCATGGGTGTGTGTCAGGGTGAGCGCAATCTACACGTGGAGACCTGCCGGCATTCGCTGCATCCATGGTCCGTGCCCTCTTCCCCAAATAGGTGATACTCTGACGGGTATGACAGAGCCGGAAATCTATTACTAATACTCAGAAAGTGATAAAATGGAGAGAAATAAAGTAGCAGCCAATCAGTTCCTAACTGCCATGTTAGAGATCAGGGTGTCTCTGTACCCCGTTACGTGGGTGGGGCCCATCCTCAGATCAGGGCCTCTCTCTGCACCGGTACATGGGTACGGCCCATCTTCAGATCAGAGTGTCTCTGTGCCCCAGAACCTGCTTATGGCCCCTCCTCAGATAAGGGTGTCTCTGTGCCCCGGTACCTACATATGGCCCCTCCTCAGATCACGGTGTCTCTCTGCCCAAGAACTTGCGTATGGCCCCTCCTCAGATCAGGGTGTCTCTGTTCACCGGTACCTATGTATGCCCCTCCTCAGATCAGGGTGTCTCTCTGCCCCATGTTAATGGCGATTAAATATGACCAGAGAGACAATAAGTGAAAAGCGCAGGTTACGTAATAAGTCCGCAACCAACGTACCCTTTATACCTAACTACGTGCGTACAAAGCGTAGCGCAGCGTAGTGTACCTTTTATTGTATTATGTACACAGAGAACCAGTACCTTAATCAGAGATTCCTTCGCAGTATTTTGTCTCTAAACTGCGAATATACCTCATCGGACAGTGTCCGTAATATACCTTGTCGCTATTATGCGAATAAACAGACACGACCACTGTATAGAAATAAGGAGATAAGAACTCCGTAAAAAGGTTGTATTTAAGTCCCTAATGGACAAAAGGGGGTTACAGAAATAAGAATAAACAGGTATAACAAGTAATACAAAATACTAACAATGAATACTAAACAAACTCTGCTAAGGGGAAAGAAAACAGATACAAGACACAATCAGCCAATCAATACAATAAGGATAAATACCGTTAATGCAACCGTTACCGTTCTCATCAAATATGTGAAGTGTAGTCCGGTCAGAGCTCACTATCGTTCAGGGATGAACTATAGTCCGGTGGTCAGGTCAGGGAAAGGTAGATGTGCCGAAGAGACTTTGGCTGCTCTGGGTCGCCTATCTTATAGGGTCAGAAAGGGGAGGTCAAAGGCCGTTCTCATTGGTCAGGGGTCGAATGTCAGGTCAGCTGTGATTGGGGGGTAAGCTGATACACCTGGTTTGGCTAGGTCCAGGGGAGTGAACTTTAAGAGTCCTTTGTTCGGTGGTTTCGGCGTCAGCAGTGATAAGAACTGGTTTCATCTGGATTTCTTTGTTACATTCTTTTAACAGAAACTGTCCCTGGATTATGGATTATGTCCAAAACTATTGAGTCGTGTATATTGCGAAATATTCGCAATGACCGGAATACTACGCATAAGAAACGGAACGGAACGGTACTAAATATGATACAGACAGATGTATGCAGGGCTAACTAGGCTATGTGTGGCGTTCTAGACCTTTAACTATATTTTATTTAGTGTCAGTATGTTTTTATGAATTTATGTGTGATAGTATGGCTACTCTTCTGGTCCACTTTGCCACGCATACTCGGGTATGGAAACTTTATTTGCGCAACTCTGCGAACCAAAATGGCGGCCATACTATCCTAAAATGGCGTGTGTGTAACTCGACTTCCATAGTCCACCCTTTAACAGTAATTATAAAACTGTTACAATACAAAACATTTCACACGACAATACAGAAATTCATAATCCTAACAGAGAAATTGGGATACATGAATTAAACATATAAGGGGAGTAAACCATCTGCTCTCGGCCGATCCAGGATCATGGATAAACGATGGGCCGCATTTATCGAACAACCTACTCAGGGTCACGAAGGATAATGTACAATTTTGGGATAAAAATAAAAACAGGGGTGGTTACAACATATACACGTTCACAAAATATGGTTTCTTTAAAGGGAGGTGGTTTCGATTCTAGGGTCATATACCAAACCCTGGTCTTCCTCTGTATCTCTCGTTCTTACACTCATGATTTCGGTACGTTTTGTCTTTCCCCGGGTCACCACTTTTAAACATTTGAACAATAGCACAAAGACTATGATGGCACCACCGATACAGAGAAGGAGTTTTCCTATGCTAGCTATGATCCCTTGCGCCCATTCTCCTAAACCAGAGAACCAGTGCATTGGATTCAACCAGGAGGTCCATTCACTAACCTTGTTACCTATTTCTGCCAGGCTGATATTATGTTCCCTTCTAAATTCCCATTTAAGCTGAAGAATCTCATCCATCCGATGATCGATGATTTCTTCTGGGTCTTCAGTATTGTTGGTGATATATGTACAACATTTCACCCCAAACTGTGTAGAGAGGGTGACACAATATCCTCCTGTCATAGCTGTCAGATAGTTCAGCACCATCCGATGTTGGACCAGCTCTCTTTTGTATGCTTGCAACTCTTTCCCAGTGTATCTAAAGGTGTCATCATAAATCTCAGTGATGTTATCTACCAAGCTGGCTAATGCTTGTATATATTTAAAATTTATGACTCCTCTGGCTGTATGGGTGATATCTAAAGCAATGAGGAGTTGGATACCGAACGACTCGTGTATCATTTCAGATGCTAGGGGTTCTTTCTTGATTGTTAAATCCCTTTTATGGATTTGGTCATAATGGGTATGAGTGTAAGGAGGAGGTATACCTCTGTGTATGCTCACCATCTCATCATGTGTGAGGGTCATCACTTCAGGTAACACTCTGCCTAGGTAACAAATACCAACGTAGTTCATGGAGAGCCATTTGTACGCCCTCCTACCACAAATATAATAAACATCGTCAGGGAGAAAATAAGGGACAGAGTATTTCATGATCTTGTCACACATTATCCATAAGAACATCCCCGTCCCCTGTTCCCTGACTTGTTCCTCACAGATTTCTGGCTGTAGGGTTACATTACAGTAGCCGGCTGATACTCTGCCGGCCATCATTTTACTTCTCTTCACCGTGTAGACATATTTATAGTGTCTCCCACTGGTTCGGATTTTTAACAACAATTCTTTATCAATAGGCTCTCCATCGGGACGCTGGGAGTAAGTTATTGTCTGGTTATGCCATGTCACTTCCCAAGTACCAATTGCTCTGGAACTCGAGAAGTTCATACATACCAGGGATTTATCCACTTGGTATGGGTGTAATCTAAGACTAGGGGACCTGGTATACAGGTATCTCTTATCCAATGGCCTCCCCTTATTTAATACGCTTATCTCTGAAATATTAAGCGGGTATGGGACTAGGCCTACACTACTCCTTTTATGTAGCACTTGTGAACACACCCAGCATTCTGTTTGGTTTAAAACCTTACCCACTAGTGAGTGGTAATCACTCAAGGGATGTCGGCCGGTAGTTGCCTTACTTGTCGACTGACATCGCTGGATGCATTCTTCTTCCATTTTAGGTTGACAATATCTACAGACACAGTACTCACCAGACAATAACTCATCACATAGCCCTTGAACTACGTTTCCCTCATACCTTTTACCTTCTCCTGTCATGGGCAAAGTGTCAAGCTGGTTTAGGGATTCTACCTCACCCATATCTGGGTCCATTATTACACTGTCAGAACTCCGCTCCGATCGCTCTAGGATGTGGCAGCCACCGAGTATCTTTGGGTGAATAAAAGAACACAGAAAGAAAACAAAGACATATATGCATAACTGTGAACCTTTTGCTTGGAGTCCTTCCATCATCTCTACCAGGGGACTTTTATTTTTCTCTGCTCTTAGACCTTTGTTCGCTCAGGTTGCTCGACCTTGGCTGCTTCTCAGTGTTCCCGAAACAATGCTTCTAGCGACACTTCTTCTCTCTCGCTCTCTGCACACTGGGACTCTGGGTTACTGGCTTTCTTGCAGTGGGACGAATGTATCCAAGTCTCTCTCTCTGCGACTTTAATTGATGTAGTGCTGGTCAACAAAACTTGGTACGGTCCTTCCCAACGGTCTATCAAACAACCTGAGCGTAAAAATTTCGGATCATAACAAAGTCTCCTGGTTTAAGATTATGACAATTCTCTGTAGGCATATCAGGGTTCAGTAATTTCAGCTGCTTTTGTTGCTCCCTTAGCTGTTTGTTTAGCTTTAGGAGATACTGTACAGTTAGCTCATTGTTACATTTGAGATCATCCTGTGGGTCTATCATAATGTGTGGCTGCCGACCAAACAATATCTCAAAGGGGGACAAGTTGAGCGGAGTCCTGGGAGTGGTCCTAATGCTATACAACACAATAGGCAGTGCCTCTGGCCATAACAACCCTGTTTCAGCCATAACTTTACCCAATTTGTTCTTAATAGTACCATTCATTCTCTCAACTTTGGCGCTCGCCTGGGGACGATATGGAGTATGAAGTTTACTATTAATCCCCAGGAGTTTACACATGATTTGGAAGACCTCTCCTGTGAAATGAGTGCCTCTGTCACTCTCAATGACCTTTGGGATACCATACCTACAGACAAACTCCTGACATATTTTCTTTGCTGTAAAGGTAGCAGTGTTGGAGGCAGCGGGGAAAGCCTCCACCCAGCTGGAAAACATGTCAACACAAACTAATACATATTTCAAATTTCTACAGGGTGGTAACTGTATGAAGTCGATTTGTATTACCTGGAAAGGGCCTTCTGTAGGAGGGATGTGGGATGGCTCTGTTGGGATGGCTTTTCCAACGTTCTTCCTCAAGCAGGTGAGGCATGACATTGCCACTCTACCTGCTTGAGAAGCGAACCCTGGTGCACACCAGTAGGCCTTTACCAGCTTGCACATACCTTCCTTCCCAAGATGTGTCAGCCCATGGGCCGCCTCGGCTAGACTAGGAAGGTATGCTCTGGGGGCCACTGGTTTCCCGTGTCTATCTCTCCAAAGTCCGGTAGACTCTTGGCCACATCCCTTCGACTTCCATACTGCTCTTTCCTGTGGGGAACACAAATTCTGCATGTCTATCAGTTTGGATGTGGATACCATGTTCAGTGTACAAAGGTTGGTGGGATGGGTGAAAATATTTACAGGGCATGCGGCCCTTTTCGCTGCCTCATCAGCGCGGCTGTTACCAAGTGACACCGGGTCCTTCTCTGATGTGTGAGCTTTGCACTTGATAACAGCCACTCTGTCTGGAAGCTGAATAGCTCCCAGAAGTCTCCTAATATATGTCGCATGCGCCACTGGTGTGCCAGCCGCCGTCATGAAATTTCGGAGGCGCCATAGGGCTCCAAAATCATGGACTACTCCGAAAGCATATCTGGAGTCGGTATATATGTTGACTGATTTTCCTTGGGCCAGTTCACATGCTCTGGTCAGTGCCACCAGTTCCGCTACTTGTGCTGAGTGAGGTGGTCCCAAGGGTTCAGCTTCCACAATACCTTCTCCATCTACTACTGCGTAGCCTGTGCACAGCTCTCCCGTGTCCGTATGTCTATGACAGCTACCATCTGTGAATAAGGTTATGTCTACCTCACTTAATGGGCTGTCGCTTATGTCAGGACGTGCTGTAAAGGTCTGATTCAGGTAGGTCATGCAATCATGTTTGTCCTCACCTTCACTAAACTCTGCTTTACCATATTCAGCAACATTCCCATCACCCTCCACCCTTTGTGCCTTGGAAGGCACATGAGGAAGGAATGTGGCTGGGTTTAGTGTGTTGCATCTTTTGATGGTAATATTTACTGGGGCCATCAGCGCCAGTTCCCACTTAGTGAACCGTGCTGAGGACACATGACGTGTTTGGGCAGAATTTAGGAGGGCAGAGACAGCATGGGGAGCATGAACAGTTAAATCGTGTCCCAACACTACGTCCTCACTCTTACTTACTAGTTGTGCTATTGCAGCCACACTTCGTAAGCAAGTTGGGAGTGAGCGTGCTACTGTGTCCAGCTGGCCACTGTAGTACGGTATTGGTCGGTTGGCATCACCATGTTTTTGTACAAGCACTCCTGCCGCACACCCACCTGATTCAGTTCCATACAGTTCAAAGGGTTTCCCATAATCTGGCATTCCCAGTGCTGGGGCCTTTGTTAGGCTCACCTTTAGTTCCTCGAAAGCCAGCTCAGATTCCTCAGTATGAGAGACCCGATCTGGCTTAGTTGAGGAAACCATCTCTTGTAGTGGTAATGCCAGAATAGAGAATCCTGGGATCCAATTGCGACAGTATCCACACATGCCTAGGAACGTACGGATCTGATGCTGGGTCTGTGGCAGTACCATGTTCTGAATCGCTTGGATTCTGTCGTCGGTGAGGTGTCTCAGCCCTTGGGTAAGGCAGTGGCCCAGATACTTAACCCTGGTCTGGCATAATTGCAGCTTATCCTTTGATACGTTATGTCCTGTCTCTGAGAGATGCATCAGCAGCTGTCTAGTGTCATCCACTGATGACTCCAGTGACTCAGAACACAACAATAAATCATCGACATATTGTATCAGTATCGAACCACTCATGGGTTGAAAGGATTGTAAACAATCATGCAAGGCCTGGGAGAAGATGCTGGGGCTGTCTATGAATCCCTGGGGAAGTCGTGTCCAGGTATACTGTACTCCTCTGTAAGTAAAGGCGAACAGATACTGGCTGTCAGGGTGCAAAGGGACGGAGAAGAACGCTGAACACAAATCCATGACTGTGAAATGAGTACAGTGAGGTGGGATTTGCATTAGGATGACAGCTGGGTTTGGCACTACGGGGAATTGGCTCTCAACTACTTTGTTTACCCCTCTTAAATCCTGCACTAGTCTGTAGCCCCTCCCCCCGCTCTTTTTCACAGGAAAGATGGGACTATTGGCCGTGCTGGAAGTTCTAACTAGGATTTCCTGTTGGAGCAATCGTTGGATCACTGGGAATACTCCTAGCTCAACTTCAGGTTTTAAAGGGTACTGCGGTATTTTTGGGGCTATCCTGCCTTCTTTTAAGCGGATTTCTACTGGAGCTACATTTGCCATCAGCCCAGCGTCCTGTCCATCTTTAGTCCAAAGGGAACCCGGTATTTGTGCTGTAATTTCAGCTACCCTAGATGGATTTGACTCTACAACAGTGGAATACAACATTAGCCTCTGAGGACTGTCCAGCATATCTTGCACTTCTTGTGTAAGATTTTTAGGAGTGTCCAGAAATACCCCATCGGGGGTGCAATAGATGACACATCCCATTTTGCATAGTAAATCTCTACCCAGAAGGTTAGTCGGGGCCGCTGCAGCCAACAGGAAAGAATGTTTGGTATGCAAAGGCCCGATTGTAACCTCTGCTGGTTTCGTCAGTGGGTAATGTTGTATTTTTCCTGTTACCCCAATTGCCGCTACTGATTGGTTAGTGAAACCCAAGTGAAGAGGAGTGTTGAGAACAGATCTGGCCGCCCCTGTATCAACCAAAAAGGTTTGCCTTACTCCAGCTATATCAACCTTCACCTGAGGTTCCTCTCCAAGGTGTTGTGTTAGTCTAACTGGCTGTAGGATACAGGTATGACCTGTTTCCTATGGTCTGACCTGGGTTGCCCTTAGCACAGTGTCAGCCATCAGATGGGGAGGAGGCATGTTGCGTGACCTGTCTGTCTCCTCCCATTGTCTAGGGGCTGGGTATCTCCGTGTCTCACCTCTGTGAGATTCCCATTCTCGCTTATGTGTTTGGTAACTCCTGGGGTTTCCTGCCCTACAATGAGCTGAGTAATGACCTTCCCTATTGCAGTTGTAACAGATAATTGGCTTTCTACCTGTGTCCTTGGTGTTTCGTGGTTGGTATGCGGCTTTGTTTGGGGCATTAGAAAGGGCCTGGATGCTAACCATCATCAGTTTGTCAGTTTGCAGTTCTCTGCGTTTCTTGATGTTACGGTCGTGGTCTACAGCAGATTCCCGTAGGGCATCCACTGTCATTCCACGCCAATTTGGAAAAGAAGTTTGGACTCTGGCTCTCAGGTTTTCGTTAAGCCCTTCCACCAGCACAGAGACAATCAGCTCCCTCAGGTGGGGGTCGTCCTTAGGCTCGGAGACACCAGTGTACTTTGATACCGCCATCAGACCCCGGCTGAAATATTCGCTAGCTACTTCACCATCTTTTTGTTTGATAGTGAATATCTTACTATATTCTACTGCTGCAGGAAAATACACTCCCAACTGTAAGTTAATCAGGCGTATATTCTCCTGGTTGATCTCATCATTTATCTCCTTGTCCACTTTCAATCCACTATCCTGAATGAATTTCGGGATGTCAATGTGAGTGGGGAGACAGGCCCTCAACATGATTCTCCAATCCTTGTTGGTGGGCTCATCAGAGTTTCCTAGATCCCTTACAAATTTCCGGCACAATGCCAGATCTTTCCTTGGGTCAGGGAAATCTGAAATGATGGACCGCAGCTCTAACCGTGTCCATGGGTTTAGCATGTTCATCTTTCTGGTAGGTATCACACCCTCTCTGTCTGCCTTACCATAGGGAACCTCCAGTGTGCGCATAGGATATGTTTGTACCACATTCGCATTACTGGGACCTGCTTGGGAGTCATTTGTGTCTGTGCTGTGTGATGCATCATTACCTGAGTCCAATACTATGCTGTTGGCATCAGCCGTCTCCTCCTCCTGTGCTGGGGCCTCAACAGCGGGTTGAGCTTTTCCCTCAATCATATTAATTGCATGAGAGACGGCCAGTGCCAACAGCTGCTCGTTTTCCTCTCGGGTTTCCTTGTAAGGGGATAAGACAGGGTACAGGTTAGCAACGGATACATTATTACTTATACTTTTCTTATGAGTCATTATCCCCTTCGGCACATATGGGGGTGGGGGAGCTGATTCTATTGTGGCAGCGGTTGCATTTATATTTTGGCTGATTGTGTCAGGTATTGCCAGACCTCTGCTTCCCCATTGTTCCTGTCCTTCCTTCTGCCACAATTTAAGAATATTGATATGCTTCACTCTCTCCTTACGACTGGAGAGTAGGCATATTTCATCTTTTACTGCCGATAAGATTTCCGGATCGAAGCTACCAACACTGGGAAATTCTAACTTGCTGCCTTGTGTCATTTTTCTCCATTTATTTTGGTAAACAACTGCGAGTTCACCGTGCTTCCTGCACATAATAAAAGCAGCCGATCCTTTTGGCCGGCTTGCTTCCTCCCTAACATGCACGTTATCACAGCGTGACCCGTTATTACCCATAATTACAGGAATAAACGTTCACAGCTTAATAGATACCGGTGGGTTATTTAAGTTGAGAGCTCCCCAACCACTCACTTCTCCACACAGCGACACTATTCCGCAATCAAGCGTGAAGCCCACAATGCGAGGTACGATACTCAATCACCAAGTCTTTCAACTAGCAGCGAACTTCTAGCCAACTTGCTTGGTGCGGCACAATTTTTCCAGGGTATAACAAACTTGTTTTCCTATACCCCCAAAAATTGGATTTCTAAAGTAGCTAATCGGAAACAAGTACGTTCCGATGTATCTTCTTGTACCCTCCTAGCGGAATCAATTCCACTGAAGGGGCAGTTCCTATGGGCACGTCGTCACGTGAACCCGGTCCTAACTGGACTGTCCTACACTGGACTACACTGCGCTGAGTCGTGCCGTCACACACCCGTTCGCCTCAGTTATGTTTCACACTGGGCGCTGGTTACACCTTGGTCTTATGCATATATTTGAAATATTTCTGTACAGAAAATTCTTCCCAGGCTGGTAGCTTTTCACTAGATACTTATGCAGGTATAAATCCCTTATAATACTCTATAGGAATCTATTAAAATAATGCTTGAGTTGCTTGTTTAAAAAAAAATGAACAAAAAGAAAAAAACTTATTTTCTTTTATTAATCACCGCCTTATTCGCAGTATATTGCTATACTGTTTAAATAAAGCTAGTGGTTCAATACTGTTCACCTTTGAGTTCCTATGTGTGCTGCATGTGCAGTACCAATGAACAGCCACGTGTGTACATGCACTGTTCACAGGCCGCCGATGAATCGGCCACCCACGTGTTCTATAGTGTATTTGCAAGGCTGTGCTCGGGTTTCGCTATACGCAGTAATTGCGCCTAAATGTGGAATAAATCCCTTAACTCCGTCCAAAAGTTACGTATCAAGATGCGAAATAAATCCCGCACTTAATCCGTAAATCACGTACAAAGATGCGAAAATTTCCCGATATGGGCACGTGCGCGCGCACCTTGCGTAATACACAATAGACGCTTTACGTTACTGCAAAAAGGCCCAGGGCTTGTCGCCACGTGGCGGAGTCTCTGGTTTTGCAGTAACTAACAATAAAAGTTATAGTTTTGCACAGAGGGGATCCTCTATGTACTATAATAAACACAGACTCCACGTGTGCGAACCTTATCGCACGTGGTACATATACTATAATAAACAAGCAACCCAAGACACTATACCCCGTTAAACTACTTGTGGCAGGCAGAAGTACAGTTTACTAAACACTTAGGTATGATATGCTTTAAAACACGTGGCTTTCACTTATTGTACTCCGGGTTCAGCGCTAGCACTTCCCGAACCCCGCACCGCCGCGGACTCGGCCTATCCAGCAATGGAAACAAATAAATACTTCCACCCTTTTGCTGGTATAGGTCGAGTCGCACGCCTGGTACTGAGTTCTGGAATGTGGAGCGGACGGACGTGCCCCCAATTGTTAATGGCGATTAAATATGACCAGAGAGACAATAAGTGAAAAGCAAAGGTTACGTAATAAGTCCTTAACCAACGTACCCTTTATACCTAACTACGTGCGTACAAAGCGTAGCGCAGCGTAGTGTACCTTTTATTGTATTATGTACACAGAGAACCAGTACCTTAATCAGAGATTCCTTCGCAGTATTTTGTCTCTAAACTGCGAATATACCTCATCGGACAGTGTCCGTAATATACCTTGTCGCTATTATGCGAATAAACAGACACGACCACTGTATAGAAATAAGGAGATAAGAACTCCGTAAAAAGGTTGTATTTAAGTCCCTAATGGACAAAAGGGGGTTACAGAAATAAGAATAAACAGGTATAACAAGTAATACAAAATACTAACAATGAATACTAAACAAACTCTGCTAAGGGGAAAGAAAACAGATACAAGACACAATCAGCCAATCAATACAATAAGGATAAATACCGTTAATGCAACCGTTACCGTTCTCATCAAATATGCGAAGTGTAGTCCGGTCAGAGCTCACTATCGTTCAGGGATGAACTATAGTCCGGTGGTCAGGTCAGGGAAAGGTAGATGTGCCGAAGAGACTTTGGCTGCTCTGGGTCGCCTATCTTATAGGGTCAGAAAGGGGAGGTCAAAGGCCGTTCTCATTGGTCAGGGGTCGAATGTCAGGTCAGCTGTGATTGGGGGGTAAGCTGATACACCTGGTTTGGCTAGGTCCAGGGGAGTGAACTTTAAGAGTCCTTTGTTCGGTGGTTTCGGCGTCAGCAGTGATAAGAACTGGTTTCATCTGGATTTCTTTGTTACATTCTTTTAACAGAAACTGTCCCTGGATTATGGATTATGTCCATAACTATTGAGTCGTGTATATTGCGAAATATTCGCAATGACCGGAATACTATGCATAAGAAACGGAACGGAACGGTACTAAATATGATACAGACAGATGTATGCAGGGCTAACTAGGCTATGTGTGGCGTTCTAGACCTTTAACTATATTTTATTTAGTGTCAGTATGTTTTTATGAATTTATGTGTGATAGTATGGCTACTCTTCTGGTCCACTTTGCCACGCATACTCGGGTATGGAAACTTTATTTGCGCAACTCTGCGAACCAAAATGGCGGCCATACTATCCTAAAATGGCGTGTGTGTAACTCGACTTCCATACCCAGTACCTGCGTATGGGCCCTCCTCAGATCAGGGTGTCTCTCTGCCCCAGTACCTGCGTATGGCCCCTCCTCAGATCAGGGTGTCTCTCTGCCCTAGTACCTGCCTCTGGCCCCTCCTCAGATCAGGGTGTCTCTGTGCCCCAGTACCAGCGTATAGCCTCTCCTCAGATCAGGGTGTTTCTGTGCCCCAGTACCTGTCTATGGCCCCTCTTCAGATCAGAGTGTCTCTCTGCCCAAGTACCTGCATATAGCCCCTCCTCAGATCAGGGTGTCTCTGTGCCCCCAGTACAGGCTTTTGGCCTCTCCTCAGATCAGGGTGTCTCTGTGCCCCAATACCTGCGTATGGCCCCTCCTCAGATTAGGGTGTCTCTGTGCCCCCAGTACAGGCTTTTGGCCTCTCCTCAGATCAGGGTGTCTCTGTGCCCCAATAAATGCATCTGGCCCCTCCTCAGATCAGGGTGTCTCTGTGCCCCAATACCTGCCTATGGTCCCTCCTGAGATCAGGGCCTCTCTCTGCACTGGTACCTGCATATGGCCCCTCCTGAGATCAGAGTGTCTCTGTGCACCAAGAACCTGCCTCTGGCCCCTCCTCAGATCAGGGTGTCTCTGTGCCCCAGTACCTGCGTATAGCCTCTCCTCAGATCAGGGTGTTTCTGTGCCCCAGCACCTGCCTATGGCCCCTCTTCAGATCAGATTGTCTCTCTGCCCCAGTACCTGCATATGGCCCCTCCTCAGATCAGGGTGTCTCTGTGCCCCCAGTACAGGCTTTTGGCCTCTCCTCATATCAGGGTGTCTCTGTGACCCAATACCTGCGTATGGCCCCTCCTCAGATTAGGGTGTCTCTGTGCCTCCAGTACAGGCTTTTGGCCTCTCTTCAGATCAGGGTGTCTCTGTGCCCCAATACCTGCCTATGGCCCCTCCTCAGATCAGGGCCTCTCTCTGCACTGGTACCTGCATATGGCCCCTCCTGAGATCAGGGTGTCTCTGTGCACCGGTACCTGGATAGGGCCCCTCGTGAGTTCTGGGTGTCTCTGTGCATGGGTATCTACGCATGGCCCTTCCTTAGGTCAGGGTGTCTCTCTGCACCGGTACCTGCGTATGGCCCCTCCTCAGATCAGGGTGTCTCTCTGCCCCAGTACCTACATATGGCCCCTCCTCAGATCAGGGTGTCTCTGTGCCCCAGTATCTACATATGGCCCCTCCTCAGATCAGGGTGTCTCTGTGCCCCGGTACCTACGTATGGCCCCTCCTTGAGATAAGGGTGTCTCTCTGTCCCAGTACCTGCTATGGCCCCTCCTCAGATCAGGGTGTCTCTCTGTCCCAGTACCTGCGTATGGCCCCTTCTCAGATCAGGGTGTCTCTCTGTCCCAGTAGCTGCGTATGGCACCTCCTCAGATCAGGGTGTCTCTCTGCCCCAGTACCTGCGTATGGCCCCTCCTCAGATCAGGGTGTCTCTCTGCCCTAGTACCTGCGTATGACCCCTCCTCAGATCAGGGTGTCTCTGTGCACCAAGAACCTGCCTCTGGCCCCTCCTCAGATCAGGGTGTCTCTCTGTCCCAGTACCTACGTATGGTCCCTCCTTAGATCAGGGTGTCTCTGTGCCCCAGTACCAGCGTATAGCCTCTCCTCAGATCAGGGTGTCTCTGTGCCCCAGTACAGGCGTTTGGCCTCTCCTCAGATCAGGGTGTTTCTGTGCCCCAGTACCAGCCTATGGCCCCTCCTCAGATCAGGGTGTCTCTCTGCTCTGTTATCTGCCTATGGCCCTTCCTCAGACCAGGGCCTCTCTCTGCACTGGTACCTGCATATGGCCCCTCCTGAGATCAGGGTGTCTCTGTGCACCGGTACCTGGATAGGGCCCCTCATCAGATCTGGGTGTCTCTGTGCATGGGTATCTATGCATGGCCCTTCCTTAGGTCATGGTGTCTCTCTGCACCGGTACCTGCGTATGGCCCCTCCTCAGATCAGGGTGTCTCTGTGCACCAGTACCTACGTATGGCCCCTCGTCAGATCAGGGTGTTTCTCTGCACCAGTACCTACATATGGCCCTTCCTCAGATCAGGATGTCTCTGTGCCCCGGTACCTGCTTATGGCCCCTCCTCAGATCAGGGTGTCTCTGTGCAACGGTACCTACGTATGGCCCCTCGTCAGATCAGGGTGTCTCTCTGCCCCAGTACCTACATATGGCCCCTCCTCAGATCAGGGTGTCTCTGTGCCCCGGTACCTGCTTATGGCCCCTCCTCAGATCAGGGTGTCTCTGTGTCCTGGTACCTGCGTATGGCCTCTCCTCAGATCAGGGTGTCTCTGTGCCCCAGTACCTGCATATGGCCTCTCCTCAGATCAGGGTGTGGATAAAGGTGTAAAGAGCACTACTACTGTGTGGTGTAATGTGTATATAAGACACCACTGTCTGGTATAATATGAAAAAGGGGCACTACTGTATGATGTAATATAATAATGGGCACTACTGTGTGGTCTAATCTGAATTCGGAGAATTATTCCGTAACTAATGCTCTTTCTGGCAGAGGTCACCATATGTAACGGGTTGCTGACTGGATCTACGCGCTGCCATCTTGTCTGAGACCAGATGACCGCTGTTCTAGTAATACTAGAATACTCAGATTACCTGCACATGACTCCAGTGACCTATCAGCAGCCAGGGTGCCCTATACAAGTCTTTTCTTGGCCAGAACAACTTCTATTGTATCCTGCCTGTTAGTTCTAGTCTGCAGGAGTGTGGTTCCACAGTCTCCTGTGTGTTCCTCAAATATTCCCCAGTGCTAGTCCCTGCTACCGAGCACTCTTATAGCTTACAATGTGTTCATATTGTACTGCCAGTATCACTAAGCACTATATACAGTCTCCGGTGTGTTCCTCGGATATTCCCCAGTGCTAATCCCTGCTACTGAGCACTCTCATTTATTATTATTTATTTATTAAGTTTCTTATATAGCGCATACATATTCCGCAGCATGACATATTTGAATAAATACAAAAAGAAGAGAGAAAAAGTAGTCGTAGTGGATGCACTCCTTGTTGGAGTATGATATTATTTATCTTAATGTTTTGTTGTTGTTTTTATATCTTGAGTGGGGAATCCTTTTAATCTTTAATCGGGTTTGGATTCAGGAAGTACCCACTATAGTTTGGCGAAATAGGAGAGGTTAAAAATATTTTTTACATATAACAAATACATACATTTGGTGACAAAAGATAGAAATAAGTGTATATAGGTTTAAAAATATAGGCAGACCTGGCTGTGTGGTGTGGTGCCTGTTTATAAGCTAGATATGGGTATTTCCGGGATACACGGTATATTGGAGTTTATTGCCTATGTTGGCTTATTGATACTCCATTGCGTGTATCAATACTGGACCTCAAATGACCCTATTACTCAATGCTCTATCGGTCTTGTGGGATATGTGGTTCCCCTTTGTCTCTGATCTTTCCCGTAATTTTCACATATAATATCTAGGGAAATTATTCTGTGGAATGATGTTTTTAGTGTTTGATTTTGTTACACATGTAATCCGTATTTGTGCAGGGTAGATGGTGACCCCTATCCCAGTTTCTGCGTTGGGACCTGTATTTTAATTATACAGTTTATTTTGCCACAGGATAAATCTGTATTATAGTACAAAAGGGGCTAAATATGCAACAGTGATATTTACTGGTTTAGCCTGGATATATGGGTTGCTAATTTTAGCTTATTATCCAATAATGTCCTAGGTTCTTATATGCAGTGTTGAAATGACATCTGCTTTCAAAAGAACCAATTTGAGTGACATTTGCTGTGGCTAGGTTAAATCACAGTATATGTTACAACATTGGCATTTTTTATATACATATGTATCCCTCAAACTGGTGAGTTTGATTTGCCACAGGATAATTCTGTATTTTAGTACAGGAGGGGCTAGATATGCACCAATGATATTTCCTGGTATTGCCTGGATATATGGATTGCTAATTTTAGCTTTATGTCCAATTATATCCTAGGTTCTAATATGCAGTATTATAGTGTCATCTGCTTTTAAGAGAACCAATTCAGATGGCATTTCCTGTAGCCAGGTTAAATCACAGTATATGTTGCAATATTAGCGTTTTTATATACATATGTATCCCTTAGACTGGTGAGCCATTATTTTCTGTCTGCTTTATACTCCTAGTTTGTCACACACAGTATAATACTGCCACCTGCTGGCGTGTGGGTCAACTAACGAGTATTAGTAGCAATGCTGGGTCAATGAGTACAAGCTTTAAAAAGAACACATCTTTTAAACAGTATAGCGAGGGTATAATTCCTCCTCCACACACACACAATCCACTGTCTAGCACTATATAAACATCAGAACACGTGTTTCGCACTGGCTTCTTCAAGCTAACCAGTGAGTGTTCTCCCACCTACTATATTTATTCATATGGCCCGCCAATCAGGGCGTTTGGTTATGGCCACGGTCAGAATTTGACCAATGAGCATCCGGGTGCTCTATTATTCATTGGGCTTACTTCCGCCCTTTCTGTCGCGTCCTGGCGTTGTGACGTCATCGCGGCGGTCACGTGACCAACGTCGCGCGTCACATGGTCTTTGCTGGGCCAATCAGGGACGGTTATGCGCGTCAGTATGGGTATATGCTGTCTGGGGTTAAACCCTGTATCGAGCATATGTTATAGGATTCTTGATTTAGTACATTGTGAAGCGACCTTTGTTTTGTTTATATAAACTTGTATTCCTTTCCATATGTTAATCGGCTGTCTGGTTATTCACAGGCTAAGTATTGAGACTCATGGTTTTTTTATCAAAGGTTACAATAATCGATACTTTTCTGTTCATGCTGATTGCGGGTAAGAACCCTGTTATCTGTATGGATTATATCCATCGTTGGTTGTGTTGATTTGATGGGTTAGCTAGTGATATCTCTATGGAATTTTGATATCTTTATGTGTCATATTCTATTATGAGACATATAAGTGATCCGTTGACTTGAATCTATATTATGACCTATAAATGAATATACGATAGAATAAATGAAGTGAGTAACAGTGATGAAGGTGCATAAAACAAAAATCATGTGTGGCTTTGTGATTAAAAAAAATTTTTTTTAATCACAAAGCCACACATGATTTTTGTTTTATGCACCTTCATCACTGTTACTCACTTCATTTATTCTATCGTATATTCATTTATAGGTCATAATATAGATTCAAGTCAACGGATCACTTATATGTCTCATAATAGAATATGACACATAAAGATATCAAAATTCCATAGAGATATCACTAGCTAACCCATCAAATCAACACAACCAACGATGGATATAATCCATACAGATAACAGGGTTCTTACCCGCAATCAGCATGAACAGAAAAGTATCGATTATTGTAACCTTTGATAAAAAAACCATGAGTCTCAATACTTAGCCTGTGAATAACCAGACAGCCGATTAACATATGGAAAGGAATACAAGTTTATATAAACAAAACAAAGGTCGCTTCACAATGTACTAAATCAAGAATCCTATAACATATGCTCGATACAGGGTTTAACCCCAGACAGCATATACCCATACTGACGCGCATAACCGTCCCTGATTGGCCCAGCAAAGACCATGTGACGCGCGACGTTGGTCACGTGACCGCCGCGATGACGTCACAATGCCAGGACGCGACAGAAAGGGCGGAAGTAAGCCCAATGAATAATAGAGCACCCGGATGCTCATTGGTCAAATTCTGACCGTGGCCATAACCAAACGCCCTGATTGGCGGGCCATATGAATAAATATAGTAGGTGGGAGAACACTCACTGGTTAGCTTGAAGAAGCCAGTGCGAAACACGTGTTCTGATGTTTATATAGTGCTAGACAGTGGATTGTGTGTGTGTGGAGGAGGAATTATACCCTCGCTATACTGTTTAAAAGATGTGTTCTTTTTAAAGCTTGTACTCATTGACCCAGCATTGCTACTAATACTCGTTAGTTGACCCACACGCCAGCAGGTGGCAGTATTATACTGTGTGTGACAAACTAGGAGTATAAAGCAGACAGAAAATAATGGCTCACCAGTCTAAGGGATACATATGTATATAAAAACGCTAATATTGCAACATATACTGTGATTTAACCTGGCTACAGGAAATGCCATCTGAATTGGTTCTCTTAAAAGCAGATGACACTATAATACTGCATATTAGAACCTAGGATATAATTGGACATAAAGCTAAAATTAGCAATCCATATATCCAGGCAATACCAGGAAATATCATTGGTGCATATCTAGCCCCTCCTGTACTAAAATACAGAATTATCCTGTGGCAAATCAAACTCACCAGTTTGAGGGATACATATGTATATAAAAAATGCCAATGTTGTAACATATACTGTGATTTAACCTAGCCACAGCAAATGTCACTCAAATTGGTTCTTTTGAAAGCAGATGTCATTTCAACACTGCATATAAGAACCTAGGACATTATTGGATAATAAGCTAAAATTAGCAACCCATATATCCAGGCTAAACCAGTAAATATCACTGTTGCATATTTAGCCCCTTTTGTACTATAATACAGATTTATCCTGTGGCAAAATAAACTGTATAATTAAAATACAGGTCCCAACGCAGAAACTGGGATAGGGGTCACCATCTACCCTGCACAAATACGGATTACATGTGTAACAAAATCAAACACTAAAAACATCATTCCACAGAATAATTTCCCTAGATATTATATGTGAAAATTACGGGAAAGATCAGAGACAAAGGGGAACCACATATCCCACAAGACCGATAGAGCATTGAGTAATAGGGTCATTTGAGGTCCAGTATTGATACACGCAATGGAGTATCAATAAGCCAACATAGGCAATAAACTCCAATATACCGTGTATCCCGGAAATACCCATATCTAGCTTATAAACAGGCACCACACCACACAGCCAGGTCTGCCTATATTTTTAAACCTATATACACTTATTTCTATCTTTTGTCACCAAATGTATGTATTTGTTATATGTAAAAAATATTTTTAACCTCTCCTATTTCGCCAAACTATAGTGGGTACTTCCTGAATCCAAACCCGATTAAAGATTAAAAGGATTCCCCACTCAAGATATAAAAACAACAACAAAACATTAAGATAAATAATATCATACTCCAACAAGGAGTGCATCCACTACGACTACTTTTTCTCTCTTCTTTTTGTAACTATTGCATTTAGTCGATAGGATAGCACCCCCCGCCAACCAAATAGAGCGGGTAAAACACCCTGATTCTATAAGGGTACGATACCACCCCATCTTTTTTGTGTGCAGATCTCTACCTAACCCTCTTCCTAACATATTTGAATAAATCCTGCTGAGTCCAAGCCAAGGAGTCAATAACTTACACCCAATTTGGCATAACAGTCCTTTGTGAACATATGGGAAGGTGGCGAGTGTTTATTATATCTCAAAAAGTATTCCATACTTGCCTACCCTCTCCAAACGAACAGGAGGCTCCGGAATATTGGGTGTCATTAATGGCCCATCTGGGGAATGTTGCCAAGTCTCCCGCCACACACAGCCTCCCCCTTGTACCCCATAAACCCGGCCATGATGGTGATCAGTCCTGGGAGACTATGAAGCAATTCATGCTGGGTCATAACTCACTAACTGGTCCTTCCCAGTGGCCCTAAGCCAAGGGCCCAAAACAAACACAGCTTGTTGTAATAATAATTTGCCCACTTGCTATGTCATGGATGGCGTTATTAAATATTTATATACCTGGGAAATACCCGAGTAATATTCTTGGCATAGCAAGAAAACAGTGCCCACATTGTCCCACAAACCCGTGTGTTGCAGGCTCTACAATTGGTTTATACACACACAAATACATACATAATGCCTGTATAATCAGCAGTGAGCTCTGCAGCCAAAGTCCTGCTAAGGTTCCGGATACGCTGCCCCAGAGCAGGGCTAGGAAGCCCAGGCATCTTTATTATATTGGTTATTGTGGGGTAGATTTATTAAGCTCGATGAAGTGTCTGGTTTTTATCACCGGCCAATCAGCTTCTTTCTGTGAAGTTACAGGCTTGGTTTGAAAAATGACAGGTAGGAGCTGATTGGCCAGTGATAAAAAACAGACACTTTATCACTTGACGAGCTTAATAAATCTACCCCTGTGTCTTTATAATAACTGTGCTGGAAGTAGGCTGTCTGCTGTTCGGAGCGTGCCGGCCTTGTGTGCGGAGATAAACCTGTGGAATGCACTCCGTTTATTTAGTGGGTAAAATATGCGCTGTTATGACGCAAGTGTAATTATATAATGATTGTGTTATCTCTGAGGATGTCAGTGTGAAGGTAAACAGCATCACACACATAATATATAGGGCTGCAGTACAAGTGTATCTATCGTACAGCGATCATGAGGGCTGATTGCTTTCTGCGATGAGAATCCACCTTACACAGGGTCAAATATCATACCTGCCACTGATAAAGAACCAATCGGGGATGGATCAGAGGGCAGACACTGTCTATTTTGACGGTCAATAGGTCTACATCGAAAGGTCAACATGCACAATGTCAAAGTTGACAGAAGGTCAACACGCAAAAGGTCGACATGGATCCCTGATTCCCATTCTGAATGTATGGCTGTGATCAGGCCCCCAATAATCTCAGGACAAATTAAACTGGGTCCCTGGCGCATGCTATGACTCTCACATACAAGCACATACAATTGTGAAGGGTATCACATTGCCCATCAAACCCTCCACATGTCATCAGACCAGTATATTTTGTTATAATTGTGGGAGGAAACCGGAGCACCCAGAGGAAACCCACGCAAGCACGGGGAGTATATATCAACTCCACACAAATAGGGCCATGGTGGGAATCAAACCCATGACCTCAGTGCTGTGAGGCCATTACACCACCCGTGCTCTATAAATCCCCATCAAATCTACCTACATGCCATCAGAGCATCAGACCACCCCACATGCCATCAGATCTCTCAGTAGGTCATCAAACCTCCCCACAATCCATCAGACCTCCTCACGTGGTCTCCATCTCCTCCAGGACGTTACTGTGTACCTGCATATTACATGACGGTACTGTGTGATCCCATTATAGGATATATTAGACCAGGTTAGCACTCATAATGTAATGTGGGGAATGGGTATAGGTGCACCCTGCACTCAGGATACAGCAATCAGTGTGTCTGCAGGGGATTAGCTCCTCTCAGGTCTGCGTGCAGTTCACAGTTTATTTTATTTATTTATTTATTTACAGGTTCTTATATAGCGCAGCAGATTCCGTTGCGCTTTACAATAGTTTATCTTTCCATCCGCTTGCAGTTCCGTCTACATGGCCCAAATAAGAGGACGAGTCGCACCATTTCTTCTACACAATGAATTCAAACCTTATAATTACAGGGGGCAGATGGCAACACCCTGCCATTACTCTACATTCAAATGTATCCAACAATGAAGGCTTGTGTTGCATCTAAATGTACCTGGATAATATGTAAAATGAGGAGACGGACAATTAAATTCATTTAGGAAAAGCTGCAGCATTACATGATGTAGATGCCAATAAATGAGTCACCTGCGGGTGGAAAATGCCTCTACATTTTACCTCTATCTCACGGATGCACTTTAATCCCCAAACCCCGTGTTTATGTAACCCGAACAGCTCCTCAAGAGAAGTGAAACTTGGCTGCAATTTAGAGATTACCATAGATCCTTCATGAGATGCATAATTACTAGAACTGGTAGGAAACCTTAATCTCCTAACATAAACTTTCAAAGTGAAGCTGAAGGTCTGAGATCCAGGTCACACGGCCGGGTCACAGTGCAGCCTCTATAGTGCCATAAATAAATAAGACACTTTCACTGGCCTTCACATTGTAAGTGAGGACCCCAGATATACAGTTACCAGATCTCCCGCATCATGCAGGAGGCTGCCGTTTCACTCACAAATCTCCTGCTGTCTGACGTTGTACTTCTAATCTCAAATAAGGAGTAATTTTTTGCACATGGGCATTTTTCTTTATTAGTTGAACTTTTCTTACTTTGCAATCCCTGTGGACTCCAATTACTAACAGTAAAGTTTAACAAGCTCAGGGGTAATGGAGAAAGACCCCTTGCCCAAAGTGTACCACATTTCCGATTACTGAACCGATGCTGTGTGGTACAGAAGCTGCCCAGAAAAACCCACGGCCTCCAAGAGTTACAGCCACAGTCACTTCAGCTGTAAATATAGTTCTGCTCTTCAATGGTGTAATAAGTAGACAGCAGTGGGATGACGTTGGGGCTGCGTGCCCAGTAATGTATATGATCGTTTACTAAAATGCAGATGTTCCGTAACAGATTATGTATGTATAGCCTGTTCCCAGTTACCACACAGGATGCTAAAGGAGGACAGCAGCGTGGGACTACAAGCCCTCCTTACTATGGCAGAATACCATGCAGCTTCCCCTTTCATACCTTTATGTGACCTATTATGCACGTCATATGCAGAAAATGCATCTGTGTTGGTAGTGATGGGGTTGGTTTAAGCAGGACAATGCGGCCACATTAGAATGTAAGCTCTCATGAGCAGGGCCCTCCACCAACATGTGCTTTTCCTTACTTACACAATCTCCAATGGCACCAAATCCTGTGGTTCTCTGCCCCCTGATACTTATGTCAGTGTCTCCTGCTGATGCAGCTATGGTTATGTGCCCTGTACCGGTCCTCTATGGTATTCAGCTGTAAGTCACTGTCTCCTGGGTTATTTAGTCTGTAATAGGGTGCTGCAAATCCCCTGTTCTCTGCCCCAATACTCATGTCAGTGTCCCCTTTTGATGCAGCTATGGTTATGTGCCCTGTACTTGTCCTCTATTGTATACAGCTGTAAGTTACTGTCTCCTGGGTTATATGCTCTGTAATAGGGCGCTGCAAATCCCCTGTTCTCTGCCCCTGATATTTATGTCAGTGTCCCCTGCTGATGCAGCTGTGGTTATGTGCCCTGTACTTGTCCTCTATTGTATTCATCTGTAAAGCTGGGTACACATATATACAATCGTCGGGCCGTTCTTCCGTTCTGGGACGAACAGACGTTCGATTGTATAGGTGTGTACACTGTCCTGATTCTTGGTGTGTGATCGATAAAATGACCAAAAACTGTCTTGTCCATCCATACTCGATCGAAGGTTCAGTGCGGTTTAATATTCATATAACCGGATGTTCCATATCGGAACAAAAGTGCAGTGTGTACACACGTTCAATTAATATGCTGCCCGTTCTTGTGATTATACTCCCAAAGCTGGAACGCCCATGTGGGTGTTGAATAGCTGCATGATCTATCCTACAGCATGTAGTCAGCCGACAGGGTGACTAGGGACAGGCATACGGCAAATAGCTGGGGTACGCGTCTACATGTGGTCAGCCGGCAGGGTGACTAGAATCAGACAGCAAATAGCTGGGGTACACGTCTACATGTAGTCAGCCAGCAGGGTGACTAGGGACAGACATACGGCAAATAGCTATAAAGACGGGGTGCGTGTCTAAATGTAGTCAGCCGGCAGGGTGACTAGGGACAGACATATGGCAAATAGCTGGGGTGCGCGTCTACATGTAGTCAGCCAGCAGGGTGATTAGGGACAGATGTATGGCTGACTACATGTAGACGCGTATCCCAGCTATTTGCCATGTGTCTGTCCCTAGTCACCCCACCGTTGACTACATGTAGACAGCCAGATACACCGTTCTTCAGAGCGGTTTGCCGTACTTTAAGAACTTTTTACGTGGCACTACAAGTACCTGTGCAACAAGGGTGTTAACCATCATGCAATGACAATCGAGAGAGTGTGTACAGTGGTACAATCTTTTTCTTTCAATTGTTTGGACAGGAGTAGATCAGACGTTGCAAGTAAAATTGTATAGGTGTGTACGCGCGTATTGGCTGGTGTTTGTGGACGGTCGGTCGCGTGTATGGCCGATCGAATGCACACAAGAAAACAGGGATTGTATAGATGTGTACCCAGCTTTAGTCACTGTCTCCTGGGTGATGTACTCTGTAATAGGGCGCTGCGGATTCCTTGTTCTCTGCCCCAATACTCATGTCACTGGTGTCTGCTGATGCAGCTATGGTTATGTGCCCTATACTTGTCTTCTATTGTATACAGCTGTCAGTCACTGTCTCCTGGGTTATATACTCTGTAATAGGGTGCTGCGCATTCCTTGTGCTCTGTCCCGATACTTATGTCCGGGCGGCCTGCTGATGCAGCTATAGTTATGTGCCCTATACTTGTCCTCTATTGTATACAGCTGTAAGTCACGGGCTCCTGGGTTATATACTCTGTAATAGGGCACTGCGCATCCCTTGTTCTCTATCTCGATACATAGGTCAGTGCCATATGCTAATGCAGCTATGGTTATGTGTCCTCTATTGTATTCAGCTGTAAGTCACTGTTTCCCATTTGGCTGACTTGTTTCTGTGCTCCATAATTGGTCACTGCAAATCCCTTGTGGCACCATATAAAAGGATAATAAAGGCAATGACGAGAGGGAACCCCAACTCCCCAAAACAGAAGACTTGTGTACCAGCAAGTTCTGTCCTAGTGCAAGAGCCTATATTTATATTGAATTCGGTTATATACACACAGCACATTGATTATGGAGAAAACTGTTTACTAGTGAAAAGGTATTATGCCCATTCATTCTAGAATTAAGATCTCTTGGTTTTCACTGCAACCAAATAGAAAGTTATAGCACCCTCTAGTGGCTGAACACAGACTGCATGCATGTGTACAAATACAGTAGGACAGTTCCACCACAGGAACCTCAACACACACTCAATGTGAGCAGAGATCGGCACGTCGTCTGTAGAGCGCAGTGGGCTGTGAGCAGAGGTCGGCAAGTCGTCTGTAGAGCGCAGTGGGCTGTGAGCAGAGGTCGGCACGTCGTCTGTAGAGCGCAGTGGGCTGTGAGCAGAGGTCGGCACGTCGTCTGTAGTGCGCAGTGGGCTGTGAGCAGAGGTCGGCACGTCATCTGTAGAGCGCAGTGGGCTGTGAGTAGAGGTCGGCACGTCGTCTGTAAAGCGCAGTGGGCTGTGAGCAGAGGTCGGCACGTCGTCTGTAGAGCGCAGTGGGCTGTGAGCAGAGGTCGGCACGTCGTCTGTAGAGCGCAGTTGGCTGTGAGCAGAGGTCGGTACGCCACCTGTATACGCTCAGTGGGCTGGGAGCAGAGGTCGGTACGTCCTCTGTAGAGCTTAGCGGGCTGTGAGCAGAGGTCGGTACGCCACCTGTATAAGCTCAGTGGGCTGTGAGCAGAGGTCAGTACGTCACCTGTATAAGCTCAGTGGGATGGGAGCAGAGGTTGGTACATCACCTGTAGAGCTCAGTGGGCTGGAAGCAGAAGTCGGTACGTCGTCTGTAGAGCTTAGCGGGCTGTGAGCAGAGGTCGGTACGCCACCTGTATAAGCTCAGTGGGCTGGGAGCAGAGGTAGGTATGTACAGTTTTAGTTCCAAACCGTTTGGGGCTGAGCTATGGAATATGAAGCTGTCTGACAGTATGGGGTAATTTGCTATGTATGTCTAGTGCAATGCATTGTGGCAGAGGCAGTTTGAGGAGGGGTTCCTGAGTGGTGGGCACATCATTTGCATACGGCAACCAGCATCACAAGTCATGCATGCACCGGGTGGGGAGGAGCATAATATTACCGTTCTAGTGAGGTCACTGGCACACATAGCAGGTGTCATAGCCCGCCTTTATCAGTACGAGAAATAAAACGGGAAGCAAAAGGTTGAGTCATTTTGCTTTATTTATATCCTGACATTGTCCATGGAAAACAAGGAATTATGTCTAATACAAAGAGACTTGTCTTTATAAACATGGATGAACCAATAAATAAGACAGAGAAAAACAGCAGAATCTAAACATGAGGAGGAAGATGATTGATCAGCATACTGGACATTAGGGTTATTTATCGGAGACCTGGAGGCAACACCCCGCTTCTCACAGAGGTCACTATTCCTGAACCAATGGGAAACTCTGCTCAAAAAGGGGTCAGGTTTAAATCTCTTTCTAGAACACATGAAGGCTTATATAGCGCAATGGTGCGGATCTTATTGGTGCAACATCTGAAAGACTGAGTGGGCAAGCCGTGAGATGTGATAACACAGCAGCCAATCAGCTCCGGTCACTTTTCAAACCCAGCCTGCAACATGACAGTTTGGAGCTGATTGGCTGCAGAGTCATCACTTCACAAGGCTTGATAGATCTGCCCCCAGAGCCGAGAGGAGAGATGATGACATAGAAAGCGATTCAAGCCCCTCGTTCCTATTTTTCCGCAACATTTTCCCTGTAGGTCTTAAATGACCTAAAAATCTGATTGTTTTTTCAGTGTAGTTTTAACTTATTTTATTGCATCTTTAAATACACTGTACAACTTAAATAAGTAGATCTATATTACATGGTTCAAGGTATATAAATGCTAAATTTTGTCAGGCGTATATTTAGATAAGTCGCGGTCTGCACAGTGCGGAGGCAGCCGCTCCGACCGCAGAAATCCTCCACCGGACAATTCTGATTTCCCAGGCAGATTTGCCTACTTACGTTTCCCTGACATAGAACAGATCTGCTCTGTGGATACAAATGAACTAAATGCACCGGCCTGAGCTTATATGTCGTATCCAAGGGCAGCACAAAACAAACCTGCCTGGGCAATAGAAGTCACACCTTCCCCTTTCACCAATTCCCAGCTTATGAATGACCTTTGGACACCAGGGGCTTGTACTAGGTCCCTGGCATATGGGTAGGCTGCATATCCCAGGACACAATACAACTGCTCAAAAAACTGCAGGCAATACTTGTCCCATTTGGTTAGTTCGTAAAATAATAAATAGGCCATGGCAACAAATAATTATAATAAAAAAACAAAAAACAAAATAAAAAAAGTAAATCAGAAAAACAAAAAGAAAAAACAAAAAGCGAGAACGTAGACTTGGACTGTGCTTCTATGCGTCTAACTGAACCCACCAAGGTCAGAGTTCTAAAGAAGCCAACTACAAAGAGTGGAAGAAAAAATAAAAAAAAATCACGCATAAAAAAGAAAAATTAAAAAAATATATGCGTTAAAGTAAAAATCTGCTGCATAAGTGTAGAATCCTGACCATTTGGAAGTGTTGCGTTCTGTAACTGCATCCGTTCCATTGCTCCATCATTGCTGTTTGCACTCCGCAGGCTGTGCGGATTCTTTCTGTGTGAAATAAAACAAGGACAAGTTGGTAACGTGAGTCACATAGTATATCACCAGTCTGGTGGTGCTAGTAGCATCAGAGATTCCGCTACCGAGGAGTCTGGGAAACACACATCAGGGCTCAGTTAGACAAGCGCTTGGAGAAGGCGTTCATGCGGAGAAGAACGCGGTGCCAGTAACCGCCACTGATCACAGCTGCGACGGGAAGGGGCTGAGCTGAGGGTATTAGCAGATGCAGAGGGGATGCATGAACACCTTCTTCCAAAGCCTTTGTCTTAACCGAGACCTCAGGTAACCATAAAACCACCAAATTCCCCCACAGAGATGGCTATTCCCAGATAACCTCACCAAAGGATAATACAGCAGTACCAGATATACAGCCGTTCCTTTCTCTGCCCAGCGCTTCACCACAGCCCTATCACCAGGAAAATATCCATGCCACGTCCTAGGTGTACCGCAACCACAGGAGGCCCAAACATTTCCAGCGTCAACCTGCACTAATCTGTTACGCAATGTGCGCACATTCTGCCAGGTGAATGGAGAAGAGTGATCAGCGGCTGGATTACTGGATTTCCCCTAAAATCATCTGTTATTGTGCTTTTACACAAGGGCTCACTGAGATTTAGGACCAAGTACATTTAAAGGGTGCAAAATTTGCGCTGGATGCAGGAGACTCAGGCAATTTGCTTTTGCACGCACCACAAGACCTTTCTTTGCCACGAGCACTAGGAAAATGTACTATCACAGTGGACCTCATTCCAACTCATGTGTCCGCTCATGTTAAAGTCGGAACCGATGTGAGCGGCAGCATCGCTTTTATGCCAAGGAGCAAAATCAAGCTTGATTAACCCAACAGGACTCATCCCCCTATTCCCTTCCCACTATAACAATAGTCAGTCAGAAAAAGGGGAGCTTGAGAAGAATAAAATCCCACATCAATAAATCCTCCCGCACACACCAGGAAACCTCTACAAGCACCGTGTCCCTCTGGCACAAGATCCTGGGGATGTATGAAAGCAGACCAGCTGAGAGGAGGGTTGTGATGATGCTCCAAGATTTGGCTGCCAACCAATCTGCTCCAACTATTTCTATTCCACCTCAGTACTTTGAAACCTTTTCAGGCTCTTATGCCCAAGGCAGCAAACGTTCCCAGAACCAAGAGGGATGAGCTCCAGAATCACCACCCAGTGCAGTCCGACTAGTTGGGGGATTGAGGGCTTCCGGGAGCACAATAATAATAATAATAATAATAATAATAATAATACCAAAAAAAAAAAAAAAAAAAACAGCCTGGAAACTGGGATTTTATCTAGGATTCTCTAATTGAATAGCCCCGGGCGTTAAAAGTGTGAGGCGATCACTTTTTTTTTTTCTTCACACCTGGTAAATTACTGAATTGAATTAACTGAACAGATGACAACATGTACACTTCTGCATTGTATAAAAAGAACCGATTTCCACAGGGAAGGAGAGGCGACAGGTAACCTACTACATTACATCTGAACAAAATATTACAGGTATAGGTCCCCACGTTACATATCACTGATAACATTACTCAGATGTGCACGTATAATGTATACGCTGGTATCTGTGCAACCCCTCACTCTAAATGATTAGGGATACTAAATGACACTTTACATTTCGGTCACCTATAGAATATCATCGCCTCTGGTCTTGTAACTATATGCTTCTGGTTTTCCCCTTATAAGGACGGGCCCATTGATCTCTCATATAAGCAATGCCTAAATTGCTATACCAGTGTAATGGTTATCTATGTCAAATTCAATAATGTATAGAACATTACTTTTATATTAGATGGGAAGCTATTGTGTATTTCCGTGCTGTAATTTAGTATGGGCGATCTGGTCATTATACAACAGTGCAGTCAATGTGGTGTATGAATAAGTGTAGCAATCACTAGTACATTGGTTGACGTTTTCTAAATAGACCCAATATTGGTGAGAATGTAGCCAATCACCAGGGACGATTCATTTGGTGCCATGTCATACTGATGTCCAGGCAATGAGGTCTCTGCTGTAATATACATGTGACCACTAGGGGGTGTGATGATGTAACGGACACACACTGACTGTACAGGAATGTTAACACGCAGACAACACATACACTGAAGTGCCAAAAGTCATGAGATAACAGGATGTACCGGTAACGGTAGTTGCCGCCACCATAATGTGACATCCTAGTAATGGCCAGACCTGCATCAGTTGTAATCAGACATCCCGTGAGTCAGTTTGGACAGCAGCTAGGCTGCACATGGCGAGGCAAATGTGAATTATAGGCGTTTGAACGGGTGGGACATTTCATATTTATCCTCCTTTTACGATGTCGTATGTGTACTGGGAATACACCATGAAAGGCGTCACCACCTTCTGTAGGGGTGTGGTATGGGACTCGGACAGTCGGGATCCCGACAGTCATTATCCCGACTGGCCAGAGTCAGACAGCATGGAGAGTGCAAAAAAGCCCCTTGCGGGCTCGCTGCGCTCGCCACGCTGCGGGTGCGGTGGCTCGCTACGCGAGCCACCTATTTTGTTCTCCCTCTATGGGGGTCGTGGACCCCCACGAGGGAAAATAGCGGGTGGCAGTCGGGCACCCGGCTGTCAGCGTTTTGACAGTCGGGATCCCGACGTCGGGTAAATGATTGTCGGGATCCCGACTGTCGGGAACCCGTCCGGCACCCTTCTGTAGCTCAGTGGCCAACCACTAGTGCTTAATGGTCGTGACCAGTTGTCAGTGGTGACAGACACTATTTTATATCTCAGCCACATTCAGTGCAGGAGGTCCCAGACACACATCCAGCCGGTCAGTGCAGCGTTCTCCAGCTTCTGTGGGATATGGGAGCAGAAGACCACCACAGATCCCCTTTAATCACTAGGAGACCAGACAACACCTCACCTGGGCTCATGATATCACCATTTGGACATGTGGCCTGGTCTGATGAGTCACTGTTCCAGTAGTTTTGTGCCAATGGTAGGGTTCGGGAGTGGTACAGATCCAAGGAGGCAATGGACAAAGCAGGTTGGTGCCGGTTCTATAATGGTGTGAGGTGTGTTCACGTTGCATGGGTTAAGTCCGCTGGGCTCCATTGACTGTTAAATCACTGCACTTATGGTGCTTGGAGACCGTTTGCAGCCCTTCATGCATCTCAACGATGGGATATTCCAGCAGGATAATGCCCCATGACATCGGTCCTAAGTTGACCAGAATTGGTTCAAGGAACATTCTAGAGAATTCCAACTTGTGTGGCCATGAACCTAATTGAGCATGTAAAGAAAGATGGTGGAGGGATCTGCTTGCACCCAAGATCCTCCACCTACAACAGGGAGCTGTGGGACCAGATAGACTGGGTCAGCATCTCTCCAGAGTACCAGACACTGGTGGAATGGACGGTGAATTTCTGCACATCACTGGGCTGGGCTGGGGGGTGTGGTTATGTTACTAGGAACCTATCCCATGACTTTCGTCCCTTTAGTGTAGTTATTAATTATGCATCTGTTAATTATACAGCAGATGGAGTAAGAAAGCAGCGGTACTATAATCTATATAATTGTGCGTATACCACTCTTCAAAACTAAATCTCTTAGAATCTGCATAGGGAGTAGTGATCCCAACCCCCCATTTACAGATCTGTAATTCTCTATGGCCTCTACAACGCCATGGGTAATTAATACTGCACACAATTACAACATATCATACACACAATGTCACTGTTTCCCTTGCGGCAAAATACAAATGCAACTTTGTGCACACCAGCCACACGCGAGCTCTGCAGACTACACTGGTAGTCAGGCCCACGAGGAAGAGCAGGTAAGGGGGGTCTTGCTTTAATACCACCAGTGTAGCTCTGCACAGGTAACATAACGCGCTTGCAAACATAACTATGAGATCTGTACAACAGTGGAACTGTGCCAATAAGCAGCCGATGGGGCGCTAAATTAGAAGTATTTTATGCACAGCTGAAACACAGAAGATACATCCCATTAGAGCCCGACAGACAGGATGAGGGATGTGCGGTGAAGGAGACATACAGTATACTGAAGGGAGAAAATAGTGACAGGTAGGGGGAGCGAGGGGGAAGAAGGGCATTGTTACGAATGGAATTCTGCCTTACCTAGGATTGCATGAATGACAAACAAGAAAAAAAATTACACCTAAGCAGGGGAAAAAAAAAAAAATGGAAAAGATCAATCGAAGTGAACATGGAGTGAAAATCTGAAATAGTAAAACACAAGATTTGTCAAACCTGAGACTGTACAGGGGGTTAGAACACAAACATTACATAACAAACTGCTGCAGTAACTGTGTAAACGCAATAAAGCACCAGTTCAGTTGTAGGACCGGAATTAGTCTGCTGGTAGCCACAATACTTAGCTATTGACTTTAAGCCCTAACATATATATATTTTATTATCAGTGACCTTATTAGGTTTATGTAGCTTATAACAGTCTGATGATTTTATATATGCAATTGACACTAAAAAAAATAAATTAATTTTTATCTATTATCCAAGGGGACACTGGTCTGGTACCATAGGTAAAGGTGGAGCCATAATTCTGCCTAGTGGTGTCCACGCAAAGGAGTATCCCCCCCCCCATCCCACTCTGTTCTTGTCCCTCCAGATATGAGGGTTTCCTGCAATGTGGCAGCCAATATAAAATTCCCTTCACCAGAGACCCATCACTGGCAGTGCCCCATTATGGACACTGAAATACACCTTCTGCCAGGCCGCCCAATCCTCCAGCAGACCAGGTGGCACATGCAGATGGGAGGAAACGCCTCTTCTCACTACAGCTTATAATGGAGGAAAACCCAGAATTGGCAGCATTTATAACAAAAGTACATAAGTTTCAACGTCTACACTCCATGGAGGCAGAGACTGTGGGCGGAGGTGGGGGCGGGATATTAGTGCCACGGATACAATTTACCAGCTGCCCCCACTATACAGGGATGCAGTGCAAAAAATTCAGCTACAAACAAAGTTTTTGGGGTGATATACACATTTGGAACACAAAAAAACCATTGTTCTAGTACAGCTATTCCCAGCTTTATTAAATAATAAAGTTATACCTTGTAAACAAAAACAAACAAAATAAATAATTACAGCTTGGTTAGTACTTTAAATCTCTCCGAGGCCTACTATAGAGCAGTGGTTCCCAACCTGGTCAAGTACCCCCAACCACTCACGTTTTCCAGCTCTTCTCACAGAATCACAAATGAAATACTCAGCTCTACAGATGGATCAGTGAGCAATGAGTACAGCTGCCAGATAACAGTTGGGGGTCCTTGAGGATAGAGTTGGGGAACCACTGGGTTCATACACAAGCCTTCAGTCCCCAATGAGCATTAACAGGTCACATTTTCCTGATCACCCGGCAGGAGCGCTCTCTATCACCAACTACCACATTTTAAGACTCCACAGAGGACCTAGAAAACCTGGCCTGTTAGTGCCCCTTGAAGACAAAGGTTAGAAACCACTGGACAAGTTTAGGATTATTATAAGAAGCGTCTTACAAGGAATCTTTGTGTAGGACAGGACTTACTTTAACAGGATGTTGATCATCCTCCTCTTCCTCACATTCCTCTTCGCCTTCCATCTCCTACAAACCAGAACAGCCGGTGATATTATGTACAGGTTTATACAGACAGTAGAATTATAGCTGTAAACAAGACACTAAGGATCCAGGATGGACGATCTAGAACATGTGTTACGCAGCACAATAGATTAGAACAAGAAGTATTGTGTCCTCCCCTGAAGCTAAAATCAGGATGGGGAGGGGGAACCTCAGTACTAGGCTCTGTTACCGATGTGCTCCCTTTGTACGAGGCCTGAGGGGACGGCATGCAGTATCTCCTAACCCAGTGACCAAAGCGGTTTATTACAGATAATACTAGATAGAGTCTGGACCCCTTATAAACCCTGAGGAATTAATGCATTGAACCCTTCACAAGTGGCAATAAACCCTGAGGACTTTGCCACCATATAAAAGGGCAATATGGCCTTGGATTCCAGGACTTGTGCCTAGAATGGGTAACGTTCTCCAGCATTCCTTCTGTCTGACTGGTCTGGAGAAGCCCCAGATCAGTGGTCACGGGCATCGCAGACCCAGCCAGGAAAAGTTTCTTTGAACAATCAACGATGATGCCACCCAAGACTATATATTCAGTTGTGCCTTACAGGGAACAGAGCAAGACTTCCTACTAACATAACAAAAGACTGGCACGTACCTCCTCTTCTCCTTCTTCACCCTCTTCAAACTGCAAGAAATGCACCAGAATCAATATAAGGTCACAAAGCTGCACAGCAGGTAACGCTGCGAGACACGGCGTGCCATGCCGGCTAACCATGAAATCATTTCTTAATGGCAGGACACGCTGCCAACCTCTGTTCTACAGGAATCAAATACATCACACTTCTTTCCCATCAAGGGAATTCACATGACATATGACAATACAAACAGCTGAAACAAGAGAACAGCGGGAATATGAACGTACACTGTCCTCATCCTCAATGGCCTCCCCAGTGAAATACAGAACCGCTCGTGGAACTACCCTCTCCCGGAAAAAGTGACCAAGCTCAAAATCAGCTGCTAAAGAGTTCTCCGTCTCTTCATCCTGCAAAGAGAAAGAGACCTGGGTTATATTGGCTGCACTCTCTAGGCCACATGTCTTCAACCTGTGGCCCTCCAGATGTTGTAGTAGAACTACATGTCCCATCATGCCCTGACAGTTTTGGCATGCTCTCATAGGAAAAAATGTGGCAATGCATGTTGGAACATGTAGTTTCACAACATCTGGAGGGCCACAGGTTGAAGACCCACGCCCATCCGTGTACAATTACTACATTCCCTCTCTATTCCAAGCTGTCCTCAGTGTTCTCAGAAATCTCTTAATGAATTAAAAACACGGTGATCTGAATACATGTATTCGGGAGATGTCTGGAGGCCCAGAAAGCATTGGGCTGCTGGATAAATTGGAAAAATGAGATTTATGTCTTACCTGGTAAATCTCTTTCTTCGAGGACATCAGGGGCCACAGCGTTACAGTGGGTAGTAAGGAGATGGGAGAGCACCAGCACCCTAGAGGTTAAACTTGAACTGCCTCCCAGGCAGCCGGGCTCCTCCCCTCCTCTACCCCGCCTCCAGGCCAGGAAGCTCAGTTTTTTTTAACAAGCCAAGGCAGGAGACAAGATAGAAGGAAGAGAAGCACCGCACAGAAACACATTCTGAACATGTTAGTACCCTCAACCGAGGGATAATATAACATAATCATAACTTAACCATAACGGAAGTAAAGCAGGTGCGGCAGGGAGGGATCCCTGTGGCCCCTGATGTCCTCGAAGAAAGAGATTTACCAGGTAAGACATAAATCTCATTTTCTCCTTCGGGAGACATCAGGGGCCACAGCGTTACAGTGGGACGTCCTAAAGCAGCCACCTATGGGTGGGGACGCGCCTGTGCCGCAGCCAACACACTCTGGCCAAAAGCCGAGTCCTGGGAGGCAAACGTGTCAAAAGCGTAAAAACGCAAGACAGTCATGGCGGACGACCAAGTCGCCGCCCTGCAAATTTGCTCAACTTTAGCACCGCCTCTTACAGCCCAGGACACCTCCACAGACCTAACGGAATGTGCCCGAATCCCTGCCGGAACCGGGAGGGAGGTGTCCAAATATGCCTGCCAGAGCGACTCCGGCGGGCAGTAGTTTGCGTAGAGGCGGGCCACCCTCTCATCCGAACACCATATAGTACAAAGAGAGAGAGAGAGTCTGACTAGTGCAACAGCCTAGAACGGTGCACATAGCACATAAATGCGCCCCGGCCGGACAACGTCCAAGGAGGACCAAGCCGTAGTAACAACAGACTGTCTAAATGCCGGAACAATAATGTCCTGGTTGACCTGAAAGCCGGACACCATCTAAGGTAGTTGAGAAGGGATGGTAGGAAAAACCGCCCGGTTATAACCAAGAACTTACAGGACAGAGCTGACAGGTCAGAGACTCCCCTGGCCAAAGCTATCGCCAACAAGGAAACGATCTTCCAGGCGAGTCAACACAGGTCCACCGACCGCAAGGGCACAAAAAGGTGGGCCCTGAAGAAGTCAGGATTAGAGAGATCCCAGGGGGCAACCGGGGTAACTAAGGGAGGCTGGATATGCAAGACATCCTGCAGGAATGTACAGACATCCGTCGACAGGGCCACCCGTCGACAGAACAAGATGTGCAAGGCTGAAATCCGAACCTTTAAAGATGATCAACGCAACCCAGCCTCCAGACCCTTCTGCAAGAAGGACAGAACCCTAGCCAGGTAGTAAGTCCCGGAATCTGAAGCGTAGAGTTCGCAGCAGGAAAAGTAAGCCCTCCATATGCAATGGTACACCCCATCTAGGGAGGTTTCCTCGCCCTGAGCATGGTGGAGTTAAACCCGCTGGGTCTTACCCGGGAGGTCTCAACAGCCACCCCGTCAAAGCCAAGTGCCTCAAAGCCGAAAGAGAGAGGCGGACCATGAGAGCATGCCTGTGTCCAGGGGTAAGCGAATAGGAGGGGCTACTGACTGCAGATCCGAAAACCAGATCCGTCTGGGCCAAGGTGGAGCAACCAGAATCAACGTGCCGCCCTCCGGCTTCAGCTTGCGAGACATTCGCAAAAGGAGGAAAGTGGTGGAAAGGCGCCATCAGTGTGGACGGCCACGGAGCGGACAGGGCGTCTACCAGGCAAGCCCCCCCCCTACGGGTCGCAAGACCAGGACCCGCACAGTGGTGGTTTGAGGGTATGGCGAGAGGCCGTCAAGGCCACCTCGGTTGGGCCCCACCGTTGTACCAGCATCTGAAACATCACTCTAAGGAGGGTCAAGTCGTCGGCATCACAGGTCTGACGGCCGAGGAAGACCTCCACCCAATTCTGGACTACCAGGATAAAAATTTCTGAAAAAGCAGGGATCATCTCTGAAAGATGCCGGATGCTTCTGTCATAGTGGGCTGACAACTAGTGCCACCCTGGTGGTTAACATATGCCACCCTTGTCGCAATGTCCGACTGGACTTGCACCGGCCAACCCCTAAGTTAGGGTTCCGCCAAGCGGACTGCCCAGAAGATTGTCTTTAGTTCGAGGACGATGATGGAGGGCTGGGCCACTAGAGTGGTCCAGATACCCTGGAACGACCTTTGAGAAGTGACCACCCCCCAAACACGGGAGGCTAGCATGCATGGCTCCAGTAGCGAAGTCCCGTCCAGAAGCCCCCAGGAAAGGGGGGCCCTGCTGGAGACCAGGCGAACTTCTGGGCCTGGATATTGTGGGAGGAAACCGGAGTACCAGGAGTAAACCCATGCAAGTCTGGGGAGAATATACAAACTCCGCACAGTTAGGGCCATGGTGGGAATCGAACCCATGACCTCAGCGCAGTGAAGCAGTAATGTTAACCACTACACTATCCGTGCTGCTCCTTGGACAGTATTGGCATGGAACTTGAGCCTATTCTGCCAATGCGAAGGCCGATCCACCAACCCCAGGGACCCCACGCAGGCATGCACAGACACCTGCCAGGGGGACAAGAGATGTCTGATCCTGGACTGTAGAGCCAGATGGCAATCCCCCAGAAAGGATATCCTCTGCCGAATGGTATCTAAACCGGCCCCCATATTTGGCACTGGCCCAAATAAAAAGGAACCCTCAAAAGGGACTTTGAGTTCAGGCCTTCCAAGAGCACAGACACTGGTATGTGTGTGCAGCTATGGCCGAGGGTGACCCTCTGGAGGCGATTGGTGTAATTTCTAGAGCCGTCACCCCCAGGTAAAGTGTCACCTGATGCTCAATAGAAGGCAGCAGGGTTTCCTCCGACACCCCTTATGCAGCGTCCGCTGTGAGAGAAGTTGCTCACGCAACTAAGGCCTTAGCCACCCAAGCAGATGCCTGGGGCAGGAGTGCGTCCACTTTAGGGACAGTCTCCCAGGGGACTATGTCCTCCTGTGGAAGGGGGTAAAAGGAAGGGAAACCGCCGATGGCAAGCTAAACTTCCTGTTAGGAATTTCCCAACTGATGACCTTAGTCGAGTTCACTGATTTACGGAATAAACCCAGAATACACCTAGGGAGACACCCAAAGGTGTAGGCGGCTCAGCGGGGTCGTTTAAGGTAAGGACCTATTTGACAGCTGAGACCAAGGTCGGCACCTCAAGACGAGGTGGGGGGATTCACCTTATCACAGGCCCCCCATCTTCCATACCGTCGTCGACGGTCCCCTCTAGACAATGCTAATCCCAGGTGTCCTCCTCTCTGTGTCTGCTGACAGAGGAGTCTGGATGACGGGGGTATCTGCGTCTACCTGCAGGTACAGAGCGCTTCCACTGTGCGGGGAGCTACACCCGCCAAGGATGGGGACGGCATTTCTGGGGACCTTGTCCGGAGGCAGATAAGCACTCACCCAAGGGATGATGCCGATCCAAGGCTGCTACTAGCTGCACCGGCAACGGGGTAAAAAACGTGGCCCAAGCAGGCTCCTGTTTTCTAGAGGAGGCTGTACCTGTGGGCATCGCCCTGGCATTGTAGCAGCCTGCGTATAAGCAGTCCTGTACTAGTAATGGGGGCATAGGCCAGCATTACAGGATGTACAAGACATCCGCGCCGGAGCCCCAGAGTCACTGGAAGACGTTGCAGTATTATAGCACTGTGAACCGGTTGCTAAAGCACAGGTAAGACAATATACTACAATTATACCAGGGATACAATGGCATAAAAATAGGCAGGTAGCCTATACGGTACCACTACACAGTATTTTCCTGACCAACAGAGATAGTGTTCAAGCCATACACCGTAAGCTGGTACTACGTATACCTTGCGGTGGCGTAGACATTTGACCCATATGTACGGCTAACATACTTCTGTTTTAAATTTTGCATTGTGGGAAGAAACCGGAGTGCCCGGAGTAACCCCACTGAAACCGGAGTGCCCGGAGTAACCCCACTAAAACACGGAGAGAACGTACAAACTCTGCACAGTTAGGGTCATAGTGGGAATTGAACCCACGACCCGAGCTGTGAAGAAGTAATGCCAACCATCATCCCATCTGTGCTGCCCACGCAGTAAGCTAGTACTAGGCACATATAGCAATCATTGGCAGGCAGCCTTTCTGACAGGCAGTGATAGTGTTACACAGTGCACAGCCAGCCTGTGATATACATACAATGCAGTGATATGCAGTGATATACATACAATAGACAGCTGCCGTGATATAGACCGGCAGTCTATTCTGCAGTATGCATCTGAGCCAGCTTGTAATAGACATACAAAGCAGTGATATAGACATACAGTGCAGTTATATATATACACAGGTGCAGTGGATATACTGGCAGTCTATATGGTACAGACAGCGCAGTGCCAGCTTGTATCTGACATGCAGATAAACTCTGCACAGTCTGGGTCATGTTGGGAATCGAACCCATGACCTCTGCACTGTGATGCAGCAATGCTAACCATTACACCATCCGCTCTGTCCTTTCTGCTTCCGACAGGCAGTGATGGTGTTAATTCACAGGATACAATGTTTCACTTGGCTCTGCTGTGCCCAGAGTTTGAACTCTGTCTGCTCTGTAACCTGACTCCTGGAGGAGATTATTACAGGGGAGCCCAGGCAGTGAAGGAGTGGAACCCCAGACTGGCTTGATAAGCTCTCGGTGTCCCTCCACACATGTTAAGTCAGAATGACATAACCAGCAATACATGGCCATATAGTACAGTGTAACACAGATTAAACTGACAGGCAGCTAAACTGTTAACAAACAATGCAGCATACAAGGGCAATGCAATTAATGGCACAAGGCTCCTTTCAGAGCACAGTACTGTACAGTATCCCGAAGGAGGGGTACAGGGGGGACATGCCCAAATGACCCGGCAGTGAAGGAGTGGAACTCCGGGTGGCTATGAGCTCCTCCGTGTCCCTCCTCACATGTCGCAGGCAGGCAGGAAGGGATTACAGTGGCGGGAACTCTCTGTGCTGAGCACAGTTCCCTGCCTACTGTCCCCGGGTGGAGAGGCTGATGTGGGGGGAGCCTTCTCAACCCTGCTGACAAATGGCCCCCAGGGAGGTGTCCACATGCGGCGCCGGTAAAAATGGCGGGGATCCGGCGCTACCGGGCGGCCCCGCATACCTGGTGCCGCTGCCCACAAACCGTTTCCCTGGTGGTCCAGCGGGAGCGGGTGGCGGACCAGCCGTCCGCTTGTCAGCGCAGTCGGCGGTCCCCCCACCGAACTGCTGCAGCCGCAATCCGCAAGCGCGTTACCTTTTGTCAGGTCCCCGGCGTCCGGTGGCGGCTGTGGCTCCCCCAGTGCTGCTGCTCTGTCACTGACAGAAGTCAGTGTAAAAGAAAAATGAAAAATAGGTACTCTTTACCTAGAAGGGCGCCAGCGATTGAAATCGCGGTCGTCGCGGGTAAAAATCGCGGTGATCGCGGTCATCGCGGGTAAATCGGGATGACCGCGATTTTCCCATAGGGAACAATGTTAAAACAGCAGATTGACCGCGATTTTACTGTTAAATGCCTCAATGGACCCGATTTGGGGCCAAATAGGCCAAATTAACCCTTAAATGTCCCCCCAAATTTTTAACGCCACCCCACGATCCACGCCAACCCGAAGCGTGGCGAGCGCAGCGAGCCCGCGAGGGGCGGCGGTACGCGTCCTCCGACCTTTTCATGCCCTACTATCCACTAGGGCGTGGTGTGAGAATAGAATAGTGTGGCGAGCGCAGCGAGCCACCGAGCCCGAAGCGTGGCGAGCGCAGCGAGCGGACGCGGATACCTTCACAGGTAGACGCGTCCCCTCGCGGGCTTCAAAGGTGTCCGCCTCACCACGGACACCTGTGAAGCCCGCGAGGGGACGCGCATAACTGTGAAGGTATCCGCTGCGCTCGCCACGCTTCGGGCTCGGTGGCACGCTGCGCTCGCCACACTATTATATTCTCACACCACGCCCTAGTGGATAGTAGGGCATGAAAAGGTCGGAGGACGCGTACCGCTGCGCTCGCCACGCTTCGGGTTGGCGTGGATCGTGGGGTGGCGTTAAAAATTTGGGGGGACATTTAAGGGTTAATGGGCTCTGTGGCCCATTTAACATTGATTCCTATGGCCAAATCGGGTGGATTGAGCCATTTAACAGTAAAATCGGGTCCATCGCGCCTTTTAACATTGATTCCTATGGGAAATCGTGAGCATCGCGTCGCGAGCATCGCGTCGCGGGCATCGCGGGTACATTTATGGCCGGCCGCGACGCGACCGACACGATTTTCATGTTTAACATTGGTTTCAATGGGAAATCGCGGGCATCGCGTCGCGGCCATACATAAATGTACCCGCGATGCCCGCGACGGGCGCCCTTCTAGGTAAAGAGTACCGAAAAATAAAATATAAAAATCAAGTTAGGCTGCTAAATAGCAGCCCCTCTATTAGGTGCATCTGGCTCCTGCCAGCACCCGAAAAAACTGAGCTTCCTGGCCTGGAGGCGGGGTAGAGGAGGGGAGGAGCCCGGCTGCCTGGGAGGCAGTTCAAGTTTAACCTCTAGGGTGCTGGTGCTCTCCCATCTCCTTACTACCCACTGTAACGCTGTGGCCCCTGATGTCTCCCGAAGGAGAAATTTAGTTTTTTTAGGCGGCATTTCTATCATTTTACAAGTGACAAGGCCAGAGCCATTTCCTCCGGTGGAACGTGGCAATTCAAAAAATTTTTTTTAAACATACATATTTCACTTCCCTCCCAGGATGCAAGGGATTATTGTATTAGTTTGCATTCCCTTTAGAATATAAGCTCTCACGAGCAGGGTCCTCCTCCCCATGTGCCATTTGCTCTGAGACTTTTACTCCTTACAACACCATCCAACACAAATTTCTGCCACGTACTTGTCCTAAACTGCCTTGTACTGTAAATCCTTGTTTTTGTTAATTTTTGTAGGTGCTGTGGAACCCTTGTGGGGCCACATAAATAAACTATTACTATTCTAGTCTGTGACCGGTCCCTCTGAAGGCATGGCATTCACTGATTCTATTAATGCTGTGGATTTATTGTCGTATGTCGAATTCTCCAAAGTAACTCTAGGACCGAATTTGTATGCCATACACATAAAGTGACATATACAGATATTAATAATACAAGAAATGAAAATATGCTATGGTTGAAATCTACGCGTGGAAACAACCTCTATGAAAATTACTCACCAATTCCTCTCCGGTAACTACAGACAAAAAGGGGCAAAAGACAAAAAAATAAATTAAAAAGAAAAAGTGATATAAATGCATGTAAACATACATATACCATAATAAATGTATTCCTAAATAAAACTGCATTTTCAAATAGAACTCAGTGTTACACACGGTGTCTTATACAAAACAGAACACAGAACGCGGATATTTAGACAACTAAATGAAACAAAAAAAAAAATCACATCTGGGATAAAACTGAAGCAAGAACAAGGTGCGGTAAAACAATAGAACCCAATAAACAAATAGTCATTGTTGAATGCTGGTCATACGTGGCCACACTTGGCGTGACTGGACAAACTGAGGGTAGAAGAGTTGATCCTTGACCCTTTGAGTGCCAAGGGAATTTGTCAAAATAGGTGTCAAAATTGGCAAGCAAACCATCTTTTTATTAACACTTTGAATGCCAACGTCACTGAGAGATCCTCAAAATATCCATAAAAAATGCCAGAGCTGCTCACAGCGACTATTCTCTATTCTGACTCGGCTGTATTTGTATTTAGAACAGTCACTATGAGCGGCGCTGGCATTTTTAGCGGATATTTTGAGATCGCTCACTGCCACGTTGGCACTCAAAGGGTAAATTCACGTGGGGTAGGGATTTTACGGCGGCTGTGACTGGACACATTTGGTGGATAGCGGGTTTGTGGATAGTATGGTCAACGGCCGCACATTGACTAAAGCATTATTTTCATTGGCTAATAGGACCAAGCAATAAACTGCAGGAAAGTAGGAGATTGGGGGAGGGGAAGAGTTTGGGTGACACAATGAAACATGACCTCTCACCTTTGATGGGAGTGAAAAAGTTGAAGAAGGACTCATTGGGGACTTGTTTCGTTATAGTACGTACAGTTCCACGGCCCTTGTGCTTCTGCTTCTTTTTTATCATTTTGACTGTAACATTCTTCCCCTTCTTCCAGTCAATGGTGCACCTGGTGTAAGGAGGGAGACAGAAATGAAATAAAGTCTATATGTATAGACGTGGACATGAATCAAGGGGTAGATTGGGAACTAAAAGTGGCCTGATGCGAGCGGCACCAATTCAATGTAGGTGGAGCAAACACTAAAATAGGCGGGCTTAATACAGCACTACACCGATGTGGAATATAAGGGAGTATAAGACTTGTCAACATTCAGGAAATAGACACCAGAATGTCAACAGTCAGAAAGCCGACATGAACATATCTCAATAAAGCATTAAGGCCAACATGGTTAAAATGCTGATGCCAAAACGTACACACACCTTTGGGTATTTTTGGTGTCGACGTGTACTATGTATATTTACTACAGAAGCTCAGTCTTAATTCAAGGGAGACACAGAACAAAAATCAGCACATCATCACAGCCATGAGCCAAATGTACAGTGATCTCCTGACAGTTACCAGACGGCAAAGTGTATTCCTGTACAAGTGCCAGGAAGCCTCTCACTCTGCGCTACTAGATAAATGGAAATAATGACAGAATAGAAATGCTGTAATATAGCGCTGGGGCCGGGATCACGGGACTACAGACGCCTGACTTCGCTGATCTGGAAGGAGAGCTCAAAACCAGAAATCGCACAGAAAAGTATTTTATATCTTAAATATAACTGTACATCCGCAACAAAGATATAAAATCGTGTAGTCATTCAATCCACCAAATGCTAAATCATTCAGCATCTACCTCCTATGGGAAGAGCAGCTATACCACCTGCACATGAAGCCTACAATAAGCCAACATTTGATATGCTCATTATTAAGGCAATATGCGGACTGGCTCTACAGTATATCCGATTGGCTGAGGTGGGCAACACCCAAGTCATGTTGTACTGTATGCCTTAAACCCAGGTACAGACCTATACAATTGACAATGGAAAAAAAAAAGGGGAGAGAACCTGTGCTCTACAATGGGTGCAGCCCTGCCCAAAAATAGTCACCACACTATTGAAAAGATGTCAAACAAATGGAAAGCTGGTGCTCCACTTGGGATATTAATTATGGGAGCACCGTACCCTATCTATACAATTGTCTGCCCGTTCTCCACATATCGAGTGAGCGGACATTCATCGCAAAAGCGCGCATTATGGAAGCAGGAGTGTTAACCGTTAAACAGTATATAACGCTCCTGCAACTGCCGGAACCAGGAAGTCGCATCTTATGTGCTGCATGTGACCGCCCAATCCCCAATAAAGCAGCTACAGCCCACCTTCTGCTACACCCGCCTCACAGGGGTCGCAGCTGGATGCACACACAGCCCAGCAGATTAGGAGCATACCTGATCACCCGGGGATAGTACCCAGCTTTGGTTTGGGGGAACACACAGAAAGAATTGTGAACACGTAGATAATGTCCGACTGTCTAATTCATCTCACTGGACCATGAGCCAGATTACGAGGAAGGGTGCCGGCACGAGAAGCCTTCAAAAGAAGAACAAGGGGTCATTTTTAGTGCGCTTACCCTTCACAATCCACAATCTCTGGGCCTTCAAAGGAGAAGGGGTCGGTAGAATCTGGCTCAGACTTCATCTTGTAGGTTTTTGCCAGGATTTCGTTCGTGAAAAACTCGTTGGGTTCAAAAAGGAACTCTAACGTGAAAGACTGAAGGACAGTAAATGTGGTTATTTGGGAATGATTAGTATAACGGAACATAATTCTATATAAAGTGGCCGTGCCTGGTAGATATTGTCCGGCCGTTGGGCAGCCAATCATATGGCAGATTCCCCCCCAAGTGTTCTAATCATCCATTAAAAACCACAGTATGTATGAGCAGAAGCCGCTGACTACAGGCGAACATACTACATAACAAGTAACAGAGGCCACAACATGGTCACTCACCATTGGCTGACCAGGGTCCGAGAACTTCACCTTTACATCCTGTAAGTGCTTTAATATTGGCTCGTCGTACTCCTGCAAAACAAACGAGGTCTGTACAACAAGGGAAAAGCAGAATTGTGTATTATTTTTATGAAGTTCAACTGCCAAACCCACATCCAGTATCAGTGGGTTATATTTATTGGTCACATTATGCCCTCATTTCAGTGCTGCCTAAATAGAAGGGAATGGGTCGTTGCTGCATTATACAGCTCAGATACAGATAACGGCCTATCAAGCAGTACAGGCGAGTGTCCTAGTTCCAGCTGCTGTGCTTACCGTCATACGGCTCATTGACAAAAGGAACCAATATAAAGTGAATGTACTGTATGTTAGGCATATGGTTCTCCTGTGCCAGCTACCATGTGGAATACATCCTTGTGCATGACAACAACGTTTGAAAATATTAAACTAAATTTGTGTACTCTCTCCGGCACTGGATTTGAATGCATAGCAATCATTTACTTGCACATATATAGTGCCAGTTACATATCATGTACCCAGTAGTGCCAGTTAGAGGTCCACAGTAGTGCTTTTAGAAATAAGAAGAAAAAAACAAAAAAAAAAAAACAAAGAAACCCAGTAGATTCTGGAAACTATGGTTTTTGGAAAAATTTTGGATAACAGACACTCAACCTGTATGTGTATTCAGGAAAGCATATGCCATTACTGGGAGGATGATACAGCGACTTACATTGTAGGTTTAGCTGCAGGGACAACTAGCAAACGTCATAACATCCATTGGGCCGGTCACAGATGACTAGCAAGCCCCACCCACCAGCGGTTACTGCAACCAACCGGTCAGTGTACACAATGTTCCCAGAGGTGGGCTAGGCGTACTGCTGCTTTCAGATATCCAGCTAAACATGGCCAACCAGGCAAATAGACACCTAGAAACCTCCAATTCCATGCTCTGTATCCCTCATGTAACTTTAATAGACAGTAGTCTACAGTTCACGATCCCATTTCACCGAATGGTGTTACCCAGGTGCACAAGTTACATCTGCCCCTGACCTGCAGCACAGCAAGGCGTTACCCAGGTGCAGTTACTTGCTCTTTCCTGCTTTACTCCTAACTCAGAATGTCTCCAGTGAGAGACAGACGACTATTCTTCTATAAATTACATCAAAATGAACCGCTCACCTGTAAAGATATATTGATCATGTCTACATTCCTAAATATCGTGAGCCAAAAGTCTGGGATTCCCTTGGGATCTTCTGTAGTGGGCGTGTCCGATATGGTCATTTTGTTTTTCACTTCCTCCTACAGATAAATAAAGAGTACATCGGTCAGCCTACACGGCCCATCATATAAGCACTAAACATGGGAATAAATCATGGGTACGTTCCAATAAAAAGTGGTAAAATAATATAATTAAATACTGGTTCAAAAAAAAAAAAGATAATTTTCTCTGAATTAAACAATCTACATAACTTTATGTTTTCTCTGCTACACCAATAGAATCTTGACAAAACAATAGGCAGCTGACATATACTGTAGCAAGAGGGGTTATCTGCAGTCTGAGCTACTGAAGGAAGACCCGAGAGATTTGGCCAGATAGGATGACACCGCTCCCGCAGGCGCCACAGTGACACAACGTCTCCGCTCAGCCAATACAATAACCATTAACTGCACATTGTTATTACACATTCAATTCCATTACTGTCAGCAGTAGAGCAGAAGACCTCACTGGCTGGGGAAGTAACACAATAACTAGGCATTGATGGGGACATAGTACAATTCCATAATCTCTAGGTCATCTATCAAGAGTTCTAGGTCACGCTGTGCTTGTGAGAAGCGGTTCACTGGTCACCAATGGCAGTGATGTGTTAGGTCACTTTACTTACCGACAGCTTCTCTTTGTCTTCATCTTCGCCAGCGCTATGCCACTCGCTCTCTGTGTCTGTCGGTTCCACCTCTCCTGTAACAATGACTTTTCTCTGCAAATAAACCAGTCACATTGTCAGCATCCCTGATAACTGCAGACATCCTGGCATAGGGAAAGCTGCTAGTTACATCTACCCTAGAGAAAGCATCTCTGGGGCCCTAGTGATGGATATGTCCATAACATCCAGTCAGTGGTGGTTATAGGTCTATTGTACTATATGGCCAGCAGTACAACGGACAGTATCAGGAGCTCCGTCTGAATAACTCCACGGGCACTCAACATGAAAACAGATGTATGACCATTGCTGTCTGTCTCCTGAGACTCACATAGAACACAAGGTGCATGTAGTCGCATCATGAAATACCCTAAAAGAGCAGGTGTGTAATCGGTACTAAACCACAGACAACAAGGACTGGTCATACTTGTGTATAAAGGGCTGCCATTACTCTGGAGAAGCAGACTAACATATACTGAGAGCCTAATACCCAGAAGGAATGCCATGGACAGAGGTGGTGCCCAACTAATACCCAGACAGCCTGCACTGGACGGAGGTGGTGCCCAACACACAGACAGCCTGCACTGGACATAGGTGGTGCCCAACTAACACCGAGACAGCCTGCACTGGACAGAGGTGGTGCCCAACTAACGCCCAGAAGGCCTGCCATGGACTGGGGATGGTGTCCGACTAACACCCAGAAGGCCTGCCATCGACGGAGCCCGACTAATGTCCAGAAGGTCTGCCATATATGGAGGTGGTGCCCAACTAATACCCAGAAGGCCTGCCATGGATGGGTGTGGTGCCCAACTAATACCCAGAAGGCCTGGCACCACCCCACAAGCAATGCCAAATTGCAGCTTTATTGCCTAGTGTATGGGGGCCATAACAGGCAGAAGAGATCTAACTTCCTGGCCCAGTGGAATGGGCAGCAATCCCATCACTCATCTCTCAGGTAGATGTCACAAAAACCAGTGGTCGGTATACCTTATCAAACAGGGGCTCGTATAGGGCTGCATACTTCCGCTCCAGATCATGCACTTCCTCATAGAATTTAGCCTCTATGTGTGCACACTTCTCCTGCAGCTGTTTCAGGGCGTTGATTCTTCGTTTTACAGCTTTCGGTAGACTGTGAAACAAAGAAAGCTTCATTACATTATCAGGATTAAGGTGTGTGTGTATACATACATATACACACACACACACACACACGATATCAGCGGCAGTAGGGTCCAGGGGGGTGGCCATCATCAGCAAGTGCATACAACCTTGCCGAAGCGTAATGAGAGACGGAGGTGGAGGCCATACTGTATTCTGCAGGGCCCTAGTTAACGATCCGCTCCCTCGTCTGTACATGCAGATGATGGAGGGGGGTCGTTAATGACTGGTGCATAGGCCGCTGGGCAGGGCATACATACTAGGCGATGCCATGGTAGCCATGGTGAAGCAGACATTACACGACTCACTGGGAGAATGTGCAACAATAGATCTTCTTATAGCTTATATGCTCACTGTACTGGACAGAGTTGTAATATGTGGACTGATTTATAGACCAGCGATGTGGAAGACGTGGACAGGGGTAAAATGTGCACATGTACGGTAGGTATTCAAGGGATTTATCTGTGATGTTGGCCGACTTACGTTTCAATGTAGCTCGATGGCGTCTGAGAGACCGTGTCCAGTCTTTCCTGGAGAGCGGCCAGGACCTGGGGATTCTGCATTATCTGATCCGCCAGTTTCTCTGTTTATAGGAGAGACGTCACATATATAAATCACTTGCACCTTCTGCTCCTCTATTGAAAGACTTTGTATTCCTTTGCTATTTTATAGCAGTTTGGACACTTTTATTCATTGCACGAAGGACATGCCAGGTGCACAGGTGAGAAACACCTTCTCAAGTCGCCCCATTTCCCCTCTACTTCTGGAGCACTCACCTTTCTTGTCACCTGCATTTTTATTGCCTTCCATGGGCTCTCCAGTAGTCGGCTTCTCTAGAAGAAAAAAAATCCAGGATTGAAAACGTTAATAAAAAAGGACAATTAAAAACCATTGCAATCCGTGTATTCAGGAAAGCATATTCCATTACTGGGAGGATGACACAGCGACTTACATTGTAGGTTTAGCTGCAGGGTTAACTATCAAAGGTCATAACATCCATTGGGCCGGTTACAGATGACTTGTTCTAGCAAGCCCCACCCACCAGCGGTTACTGCAACCAACAGGTCAGTGTACACAGCCACAGCTGAGACGTTCTCAGAGGTGGGCTAGGCGTACTGGCGCTTTCAGATATTCAGCTAAACATGGTCAGCCAGGCAAATAGACACCTAGAAATCTCAAATTCCGTGCTCTGTATCCCTCATGCAACTTCTCACATATTCTACAGCAGTGGCAGCCAACTGCAGTCCTCGAGAGCTACCAACAGTTCAGATTTTCTAGATCATCTAGCTGGGGCACAGGTGCACTCATTACCAACTGACACATTATAAATGATCCACAGGTGAAGCTGATTACTTTACTTATGATTCTGTGAGGAGACCTGGAAAATGTTAACTGTTCGTAGCTCACGAGGACTGGTAGCTCTCAGCGTGGTAAATTACAAATACCTCTTTTCCACCAAAGTCCCGGGACTTTACTTCTTTTGTCCTGCAGCACTGACCTGGGATATTCACATATTGGCACTGTTTATACCAAACATGGGTGCAGTGTCTTTTGGCCTGTGCTTAGAGGTTACATCATTTCTAACCACCAGGATAACCAGCAGACCCTGACCCCTGGGGCGGGGCCTCAGTCCCATTAGGTCACGCCCCCTAATGGAGGTTGCCCACATCACGCTGATGGCTCCAGCCTCCTGCGCACACTTACCTGACCGGCACTGCTATCTGCATAGCAGGGCACACAGGAGGTATGGACTCTCTGCATACTGTTACAGGGTCCCAGGTCAGATGGTCAGGGTAATCCACTTACACCGTCTGCTACCCTATTCCATTGGGCAAAAACCCAGGTTTTTCAAGACAGTGGAAAAAAGGGGAATAAGTATCAATTCATGTTTTACTAAAGTAAAATGGTCCAAAGTGCTCCATATACAGGACACGGACATGTCACACACAGAGAATGCTGGTGTCACATTGAATGCACCGCAACCCTCTTATTTTACTTGAAGTCTGCTGCATTTTCAGACTTTCCAAACATGCCAGTAATCTATACTCTGTAAACTATGGACTTACAGCTGTCTCCCTGTTTAAATATAAAAAATAAAAACAAATTCTAATGAATCGAAATCTGGAGAATTAAAGGCCGTGCAAACTAATAGCATCCATGCAAATGTTCCCATAGCACCATCTGTAATGCTGCAGAGTGAAACGGAGGCTCCAACTATAGCCACCATTATAATGAATAGACTACAGAAATCATTAATGTTATAGGCTATAAAATCGGATCTATACATTACACAACCCTTACTAAGGGGACACCTCATTGTTTGATATATTGTATATCAATGTTCAGCAGTTGGCTTACTTTATACTAATGGTTAATAACTGGCATATACAGTATAAATATTTAAATGTACTATAATGTCTGCATTATTTACAGCAGGCCTGGTCAATCTGTGGCTGTCATGCTGCAGTGAAACTACACGTCCCAGAATGCCTTGCCACAGTTATACCATTATCGAATAAAAAAAACTATGGCAAGGCATGCTGGGATGTGTTGTTTCAGCTGGTTGGCAAGGCCCGGTTTATAGGATACCATGTAAATAAGCAAAAAAATGCATATATGAAAGGAAACTAACGATAGTGATTTAAAACAGTATTGCTTGTGTTCTAATATTTATATATAACCTATAGTTTCCAATGGCATCTGGTTGAAAGGTCGACATCATTTGATTGACATGTGGAATTTTCTCTTCTTTTTTTTTCACTTAACTTGTATATTATCTGCGAGTCCCACATTATACATATTTAAGCAATCATCCACTAAATACTGCAACCTACAACATATAATGTCATTTCCAGAGCAGAAAACCTCTCGTGTCTAATCATGGACACTCCCAAACCACAGGAGTCCTCATACAAAACATCCAGGACATTTATTTGTGTAAGAGATTTTGTGGCGCTATGTAAATGTGCCTGCTGAGACCTGCGAGGAATAATGTAGACAGTGCGCGGCTGGGACACAAGACGACTCGCCATACCGGTTTAGACACCGTGCCCCAACGGCAGCCATCATAGTTGCAGGGCTCTATGGAACCACCACCTAGCCAGCAACACGCACCAAAACCAGCCAGTCCGCTATACCGGAAACATGCCTGCTGAACTTATATTAGCAAGAGTTACATATGAACCTGCAGTCCACGTATGCCTGCATAAAAGAAATGACTTACAATATGGGCAAAATCATTGGCTGTACGAATCAATACATTCATGGCAAACCAATCTGACTATTGTAAGTGCTAGGAAGTCTCATATCCAGGTATCCGTCACTGGAGCATATAGATGACACCGGGGACATACGGTTAGTGTAAGCCGGGATCTCTGTGGTCAGATGCACAGTGAGCGGAGAATACAGTACCTGCTGCATACAGGTGTCTGTCATTGGGGTGTATAGAGGTAAGACGGGGAACTTGGCAACAGGGAGCAGAGAACACAGTATACAATGCAGAAAGTACAAGTCATCATTAATATACTAGTGAAGAAAATGCATAAAAACCAATCTGATTTAATAGCCCTGAGAACCACCAATCCCCATACACAAGGCGTCACTCACAGCTGTGTTATATTACCATGTACAGGTTCTGGGTCTTCTCACGGGGACCAGGCTACTGCACATAGTACAGCTGCTCATTTCCATTTTGGATGATTCAGCTAAACCTGGGATGCTGACACCGCACATAGGGGCTGTCTGTCACTGGCACACACACCGGATTCCTGCATCAATACCCTGTCCACTGCACAAGAGGTCAGGCAGCCCTGGACACCTATGTGTATTTAGAAGAAGTTTGATTGGATGAGGAGCAAGCAATGTAATCCTCCTCTGAATCCCCTTCATGCAGCCTTGAATGTTTCCATCGGGATGCAGTTAGTATCCCGGCGGTCGAAATCCTGACACCGGAAACCTGACCGCCGAAATCCCGGCACTTTGTCCCTCTATGGGTGTCCACGACACCCATAGATGAAGAATAAATTAGTGTGCCGAGCGTAGCGAGGCACCGGGCTTGCTGGGTAGCGAGCCTGGAAGGGGGGGCGATCCACGTCCCCCCCCCCCCCCCTTGTCGGGATTTCATACCAATCCCTTTCGATCAACAAGTGTACAGCGGAGGCAATGCCATACTATTGTCAAAGCATAAGTCCCAGCTTCACACACAAATACTAGGAAACAAACCGGACAATTCTAAAATCACAAGTTCAATTCAAATGTCAGTGATCAACTGCTTGTACAGTTCACTGGTACACCCTCTGGTGACTGCGCCTTTGCTAGGTCCTTTTATACTAGATTACAGTTCTGAGCTGCAGCTGTAACGGAACAGTCGATACCAAGGCTATCTGACGACACTGCTCTGTGCCATGTACGTATCAGCACTTGTGCGTCTACTAAATGTTTCCCCAAGTCACAGAAGAAATGCATTTGGTCACAGACTGCCTGGCTGGGGCAGACAAAGGGCGACTTGTTAGACTGCAGAAAGCGGCCATTGAAGACCACAGCACATCATCTAGTGCTCAGTGACGCAAGTGGAACTCTTTACCGAAGAAACACCAGGCCCTGAAACATAGGAACATGCCTTTAAGTAGAATCTGTGGGGCGGGGGTGTCACAGAAGCCTCAGCTGGCCATCATACTGATCAAACCATCTGATAGCAAGGCCCAGCACAGATATCAGCCTTGTGCACTGCAGAGGCCTCTGACCAAACACAATGTGCATTATCCATAAACAGGAAGCCCAAAGTGTCTGCACTATCGCTGTGGTGACGTTACTGCTCGTCTGTGACAGTAATAGCCGCAACACAGGGCAATCGGTTACATATGGGAGGAGAACAAACGAACAGAAGATGTGTTCTGTCAGATTTCCAGCAAATAAGAACCCAATTTTCCTGCCATTTTCATGCCATATACACATAAACTGAGTGGCGCTCTCCAGGGCACAGCTGGCATACTCGTCTATACTGCTATCACAGACAGAAGATATATTGTGTACACAAGGGATGAGCTAAAAGCCCACAGATGCAATTCCTCACATAACATGGAGAGTAGATTCTTGTAAATCACAACCCAGCCTGTAACACCGCTGCTAAGAAGTACAGGAGATACACAGAGAAATAGATAGCTATCATATACATGCACACAGCTGGGGCGCTTATGCACATATAGAAAGACTCCTGGCAATCATTGCTAGCGCCACCTACAGTACAAGTACCTGGGAGCAAGGAACCCAGGGGCCAGCTGGTTTATATACTCTGTAATTGGGTGCTGTGGATCCCTTGTGGCACCATATAAATAAAAGGTCACTTCCTGTTATTCAGGCTGATTACGCACCCTATTCAGTGTACACCTCCTTTCTGCTTACTACACAGTGCACTTCTGTATCTGAGCCAGCAGAGATGGAGCAATAGCCTTGTAGAAAGGCCCTGTGTGGATGGACAGGTTTACATGTGTCACAGCAGATAAGATTTCAGCTGTTTGACATGTATCGGCTCCCCTAGGACAGAATCCTAAAGATGTGGCCCCAGCTGTCTTTAATGGGGTAGGGGTTGGGTTAGGGATTTTAAAGTCTTTATAATTTTGCATCTTTAGTGTCAGGCAGAAGTAGGTGATCACTACATTGATCAGACAGTAGTAGTGGAACGGAACTCCACATAATGATTGAGCCACCTACATGGTATCTAGATTGTGTGCCTGATAACATATGCCGACTCCTACACAGTATATAGCACAATCTGTATTTATACTGTAATTTATAAGCTTATGAATTTTTTAGTTATTTTAATACAGGATGTGTGCCCAAGACACCATCAGCAGCCTATATATACACACTCTATGCTTCATGTCTTGCAGCAAATGTGCAGCATTTATTACTACACAAAGGGATTACTTAGTTCCAGGGTTGGAACATGACAACTGCCACCTAAATGTGTATATAGGGTTACAGGCTTCCTCTTATGCAACAGCCACGGGCCATGGACACACTGGAAGGGGCCTGACATTGCTCCACAGCATATGCCCCAGTGGGCACTAGGGAGGAGGTCCCTGAGGGTACCAACCATAAGGACTATAGATTGTAAGCTTGCAGCAGGGCCCTCTAACCTCCAAGTCTGTCTGTCGTTACCCAGTTTGTTTTATCACTGTCTACCATTATAAAGTGCAAAGGAATCTGCTGCGCTATATAAGAAACTAAATAAATAAGCATACAAAAGGATCCCTTAGGGGGGAAGCTCAGGAGGGGAGCACTGTGTACCAGGTGGAAGGGGATATGTCGGAGGGCGTGTGAGTGGGAAGCCCAGGAGCGGAGCACTGTGTACCAGGTGGAATGGGACATGTCGGAGGGCGTGTAAGTGGGAAGCCCAGGAGCGGAGCCTTGTGTACCTGGTAGAAGGGGTCATGTTGGAGGGTGTAAGTAGGAAGCCCAGGAGCAGAGCCTTGTGTACCAGGTGGAAGGGGACATGTCGGAGGGCGTGTAAGTGGGAAGCCCAGGAGCAGAGCCTTGTGTACCTGGTGGAAGGGGTCATGTCGGAGGGCGTGTAAGTGGGGAACCCAGGAGAGGAGCACTGTGTACCTGGTGGAAGGGGTCATGTTGGAGGGTGTAAGTAGGAAGCCCAGGAGCACTGTGTACCTGGCGGAAGGGGTCATGTTGGAGGTCAGCATTGCAGCCATAGCATGTATGTTTGTGGGATACAGACCATTGTAGACACAACAGCACTCCTTATACACAGGCAGCACTCTCTCGCTGTGGGGGTTATACAAAGTCACAACTTCTATAGCCATCATTCTATACAGATCTATGCCGCCAGGAGGCACTGGCCAAGGCCACGTTCCGGGATGCTACGGCAGGTCACCGTGCACCTGGTCCCGGCCTAATATACAGAGGCGCTGTGACCGGCCGCGTACAGGGGTGTTCCGGCTGTGACAGGTCACCATGTGCCCGATCCCGGCCTACACAGACAGGAGGCACTGTGACCAGCCGCGTTCCGATGTGTTCCGGCTACGACAGGTCACCGTGCACCTGGTCCCGGCCTAAATATAAAATGAGGCGCTGTGACCGGCCACGTTAGCGGTGTGTTCCGGCTAAGACATGTCAACATGGTCCCGGCCTAACCAGACAGGAGGCGCTGTGACCGTGCACGTTCCGGGGTGTTCCGGCTGTGACAGGTCACCATGCGCCCGGTCCCGGCCTATGCTACACATGAGGCCGCCAGCCTCCCCCACCTGAGATGACACTCCAGCCGCCACGGCACCGCTTCCCCTTCCCGGGCCTGCCCCTTAGCCCTGCTCCACAGCCGTGTCCCTTCACCTCGCTTCCTCCCGCAGCCGCTCACCTGCTTCCGCCGCCTCAGATCACCGCACTCCGGCTCCACAGTGTGTCCAGTGCCGCTCAGCCACAGCGCCTCCCATTGGCCGAGCCCGGGAAGGGGCGGGAACGCAGCTGTGTGCTGATTGGCGGAGCAGCTGTCACTCTGATCACTACAGCTGTTCCCTGTCAGTGCCCGGATCACATGAGGCGGCTGCTTCCCATCAGCAGCAGCCTGTTCCCCTGGCAGTGCCAACTGCTACCAGCTGCTGCGCCACCTATATATACTGCTGCCAGCCCTTGGGCCACC